>NC_044396.1:1515151-1818181 GCF_006542625.1 Nomascus leucogenys
GTGCAGATACATTGAGGAAATGTCAGAGGATTTATGGTGACATCGACAAAGAAATTCAGAAAGAAAGAAATACTGTATTACTAGCCAAAATGAAGAAGCAATGGAGATACACTGTAAAAGCGTGGATTCTGGAGCTGAAGGGATTCATGTTCAAGTTAGGGCTCTGCAGCTTGCTAACTGGGTGACCTAGGGCAGCTCAGAACTGAAGTTTCCTCATCTGTAAAATGGGGCTTATTGGGTTACTCTGACAATTAAATTAACCAACATGTATTATGCCTAGTTCAATACTTGGCTTGCAAGAGGCGTGCAATAAGTGGTAGCTATTATTATTCTTTAAAAACTCACCCAAATTGGGAAATAGAAAGCATTTTTATGTGAGAGAAGGGCCTGGAATCTCTTTAGTTAGCATCTAAGGAGATTATACATACTGAAAAGGCTAACAGAGTAGTCTGTTTGGCAGTAATGTAAGAGTTTAATTTCCAGGGAACTTCACGTTAATCAAAAATTGCTTGTAAATTTTGGAATCATAGTTTTATTACAGTAAGTATCTGTCCACATAATTCAAATCATAGTATACAATGAATGGCTTCATATTTTAGTTAGGAAAAATTGAATGGTCAAAAAATGTTAGGGATGCTTGGGAAGCTTTCTGAAAGTGAGGATGTGGAGGAGGGGTGAAGAATTAGGGGTTCACAAGAGAAGTATTTCTTTTAAGGAGTGTATAAAGGAAAGATATTCAAAAGGAAAGATATTCAAAATCTGCAAGTTCCTTATGCCATACAGATTTTGGGGATGTTTACAATTTCAACAATCTTGAAACAGTTTTCAAGGTTTGGGTTTTTTTTTTTTTTTTCTTTTTCTTTCCTTTTTTTCTTTCTTTTTATGACAGGTAAGGTGTTCAGGTCATAACAAAGTTTGAAGGAGAGACCCATCCCACATACAAGCGTGAAACATATAAGCGTGAACTACAAAGGGGTCTCTCTTTTTTTTTTAAGACAGGGTCTCGCTATGTTGCCTTGGCTGGAACTTGACGACCTGGGCTCAAGTGATCCTCCCCTCTCGCCACCTGAGTGGCTGGGACTACAGGCACGTGCCACTGAGCCCCACTGGAAGTGGAATTTGATATTCAGAATTGTCTTTACTTTTCAAGGATCCAGTCCATGTAGTGACTGTTCACATCTTCCTCTAAAACAAGTGCAAAGTAGTTAACATGTCTATATAACAAGAAAGATACCAAGCCCCAACTAGTGACACTGAATTAAAGAAATGTTATTGTATTTACGACATTGCATACAGCATAGAATTAGGTAATTCATTACAGTTTCTGGTAACCTATTTAAGATGCATCTGAGTAAGTCTTTTTTTTTTTTTTTTTTTTTTTTCATTTTTCCACTTTTGTAAATGGAGAGCAGCACTATAAATGTTCAAACTGTCATAAACTCAGGTATTTTTACTTTTGAGTGCATTATATATTTCTGTAGCCTATTTATATTCTAAACTAACTTATCTTACTACTAATTAATTGTGGTGTGAGTTTAACTGCAGCAATGCAGCAGGATGTGAGGCTTAGGAGGCCTGGAAATGGCTAGGAGCATGACCGCTGGCTTAAACTTGAAACTTTTTGGAGTGTGTAGTTTACATTTTTCCTCTTCTTTTACTTAATGTCACATGCTAAACCAGCTGGGGGTCAAATTTTAATTTTATTTGGAAGCCTGGCTAAAAGGATAATCTAATTTTTGCTACTTTTAGAATTTGATGCTAAATTTATCTTTGAAGACTCTCATTCGTTGTTTGTAAAGGACTCTTTCTGAGACGGAGCCTCGCTCTGTCACCCAGGCTAGAGTGCAATGGCGTGATCTCGGCTCGCTGTACCCTCTGCCTCCTGGGTTCAAGCGATTCTCCTGCCTCAGCCTCCTGAGTAGCTGGGATTGCAGGCACCCGCCACAATGCCCAGCTAATTTTTGTATTTTTAATAGAGATGAGGTTTCACCATGGTGGCCAGGCTGGTCTTGAACTCCTGACCTCAGGTGAGCCAGCCACCTCGGCCTCCCAAAGTGCTGGGATTACAGGCGTGAGCCATCACACCTGGCCTGTAAAGGACTCTTTAACAAAGTGTTCTTAGGTGTGACAGTGGTGACTTCATACTACAAACTGGAAACAGGGATGTGGAGTGTTTGTGTTTAAAACAGAGTATGTGTGTGTGTGTATATATATATATATAAAACATATATATAGTGTGTGTATATATACATATATATTGTTTAGACTATATGTATATATTTTAAAAATCTAAACAAAGATAGCAAAACTAAATGAAATGTAGTGACCACTCACCTTTACTAAAAATAATCACATGAAAATAGTGTTGCCCTGGAGACTCATGTCATCGTTCTGCTCTGAGTCCTTGTTAATGACCCAAATTTTAATAGAGTAGCCTTAGTAGCCTTTTCTACTCAAGAGACCTTCATATCTAACCCAGTTCAGCCACTCAGTTTACTGGCCGTATCTTGCAGTTTGTCATGCAAGCCTGACTTCTTCCACTTCCTGAATTCCAGGATAACAGAGTTTAGCTACAACCTACGTTTTGTTCACCTCCCTCA
This sequence comes from Nomascus leucogenys, assembly GCF_006542625.1. NCBI lineage: Eukaryota > Metazoa > Chordata > Mammalia > Primates > Hylobatidae > Nomascus > Nomascus leucogenys. The sequence continues at coordinate 1,517,752 of NC_044396.1, forward strand.
TTCTAGTACTCATAAGTCAGTTCTCTACCTAGTCCAAGTTTTTGTGGTGCCATGGCCCCCTTTCCCTTTCTCCAGTATATTAGTCCCCTCATTGTTTTGCCTTTCTTCCTGCAGTCTTTACTCCACTATTGGCCTTTTCGGTGCCTCTCAATTCCCAGAGAAAGTCATACTCATGCTGGTAGATAATATTGCAAATCAAAGGTTTCTAACCTCAGACATTCGCATCCAGTATCTTTTTACTTTCACTGGCCATCTCCTTTCCCTATGGGAACTATATAAATAGTCATCATTCACATCCCCATTATGCTTAATATGTGACATTGCTTTTTTCTCACACAGGGAAAATAAAAATTTATCAAGCACGGATTTCCTCATTTTCCTGCCTTTTGAAGTTATGTGCCCCATCCATTACTGCCTTCTTCCCATCTAAGAGGAAAAGTTGTTCAAGAGTGCAATACTCAGTCCTTACAATTTTGTTCCCTGCCATATGCCTCCATCCGTTATTCTCTTTCTATCCTGTGTGTTTAACTTCTCCCTTTTCCCTGTTACCTTCACTGTTGCCCCCACACAAGCTCAATCTCTCCTAAAAACAACATAAAATTTGACCTGGCATCTACTGGATACCACTTTGTGCCTCTGTGTTCTTCGATCCACTGGGATGCAGCTCCTGCTCTCACTACCTAGTTGGAATCACTTAAGCTGTGACCACTGATGACTTCTTAAATTGTCCAGTCTATTGTGCTCTTTCCTCCCACATCTCTTTTGAAACTCTGACTTTATTAACCACACCTTTTAGAAATGTTTCCCCTTTGGCTTTTGGGACTGCAAGCTCTCTTTATGTCTTTTTCTGTCTCTCTAACCATTTTTTCTTAGTTTCAGTGACTTGAAGTTTTGCTTTTTTCCCTGTTCTCTCCATGGGTCTGATGTTGTCCTACTTCTCTACAAATACGGTGCACTCTCCATATATGATTTATGTATTTTCACAGCTTCAGCCATTATCTGTAGAAAGAGACTCTCAAATCTTTATTTAAGCTAGGTTCCCCCTACTGAGTTCTAGACTTAGGTTTTAGCTGCCTTACTGCACATCTCCCAGAAATCTCAGCTGTAAGCCTCAATAAATAACCTTGTACTCTTTCTTCTAGCTTACCAGACCTTATTTTGCCTTATGAGTGCCTCTTCTATCCCACAGTCACTGTCTTAGTTCAGGTCTCATTATCTTTCATGTGGTCTCTTGCAGAAGTTTCATTCTCGGCTGCATGCTCACTCCGGTTTGTACTTTAACTGATATTTATTCAGCAATATTGATTAATTACCTAATATGTACCAGGCCCCATGATGGGCTCTGAAGTATAGTGATGAGTGGAAACAGGCATGGTCCCAGTTCTAATAGAGCTTACTTTCTAATGGGCGAGACAGAAATTATTAATATAATCAACCAGAGTATGCTTTTGAAGGAAAGGAACACAGTTCTCTGAGATAATCTAACAAAGGAAATGACCTACTCTAGGAAGACAGGGAGACTTCCTTGAAAAGGTGTAATGCAACTGAGATCTGATGGGAAATATTTTCCAACCGTATTTTAGATAGAACAGCATGTGCAGAGACCCTGTGGTAGAAGGTGCTGCAGAGGCAGAGAGAGGAGTCAGACCATAGAGTCCTATGGTCACATTCTCCTAGAAAGATGGGAATCTAGTGAAGGATTTTTAGCAGGTAGGGAGGGGGATGTGGTAACATGATCAGAAAATCATTCTAGTTGCAATGTGGAGAATGGATCTGAAGGGGCCTGGGATACCACTTAGCAGGTCACAGACAGCAATCCTTCTAAAAGGCATACATGAAATTTCCCATCCTCAAAATTCTCCAGTTGTGCAAAAATGAAATCTAAACTACTTAGCTCAAAAAACAGGGTCCTTTCTAGCACTCAATAACGTTTCTAGTCTTTTCTAACACTTCCTGATGTGCGTCCTGTGCCTGGCCTTGTGTTCACTGCTACTTGATCTTGCCATGCCCTGTTTCTTCTATCTGTACTGTCCTCTTCATCCCCCTTTGTGAATCTAGGGAACACCTATTTTCCAGCAAAACACAGCTCTTTCATTTCATTCTACCCCAGAAAAAAAACCAACAAAGCTCATTGTTTATCCCAAGTACCCACAGTGCAAGCTATTGGCACTTATTCTACAGTATTATAACAGTTTATTTACCTGTACTCTTCACACCACAGAGCTCCTTGTCATTAGGGATTATTTTATCCATCTTCATCTTGTCCTTTTTTGCCTAGCACTTTGCCTGGCGCCTGTAAAGATTGGGTAAGCATTCCATTTTTCTGCTCTGACCAGTTTACTTTTACCAGTAGTCAGGTCAGTTAAACAATTATTGACCACTTAACTCGGCTAGGTGTGTGGGATACTAACACACCCACACTACAGACCCTATATTTGATCTGCTTTTCTCATGCTAACTGTGCTTCTCTTTATTTTATTAATTTACACTTAAAATTTGTCTTAATAGGAACTTTTTATTCATTGTGTAGGGCTAGGGTAGAGAATCATTATTTGTCAAATAACTGTTTTCTGGAACTGCAGAAAAGGTCTTTGGAAATCTTAAAGTTAAGGATGAATTATACAATCTTACCTAAACCACAGAAGAGTTCTCTGGTGAATTACATTAGCTCCTTGGCAATCAGTAATTTCCATTGTGTCTGTCAGGATTCCACAGGAACAAGGAGGCCCTTGGTGCTTCGATTTAGGTACAGATTTTATAATGTTTTTGCCCCGATCTGTTACTTGGGAGAGGGTCACAAATTGACTTGATCTTTGTTTTTCCTTCTTTGTAGATAACGGCAAAAGCTTCTATCATTTTTGTTACTCTTCAGTACAATGTCACCCTGCCCGCAACAGGTAGGTGATTTACGCTAAGAATTTTCTACGTAAATAGAAGTTCAGTTGAACGAACTTGGAAATTTTCATGAATGCTAGGTCCTGCATTAATTAATCATCAGAGATCTCATCCATGATGTGACTGAATGTTATTTTGATGATTTTGTGATACAAGATCTGATGTTTTTGATTGACTTTACCCTATATATGTTTTCTGTTTACTATGTATTTTTGCGAATGGAGTTGAAATTCCATAAAATAGTTTTGTTTTGCTTTCTCTGCCTTCTGATTTTTTCCTAAGAAAATTATAAGAAAAGATATTTTTTAAATTGTTTAAATGTCATTGTTCATTTAAGACTTCTAAAAGCACAACGGCAGATTTCGTTTTTCTGTAAGTTATATTTTGGACCTGTAATAGCAATCCTTCTAAGATTATTTACACTTTTTCCTGTGCTCTACTTTTAACAATTATTTTGATTCCAGAAAATGTGTTAGTAAGCTCTAGGAATTATCTGGTAATAGCATCCACACTATTAGGTTTTATTTCAAAAATGTTATTTCTTAATCTATGTAAAAATTAGGTGTTTCTTGGAAGTTGATTGTAATTTAATACAGTGATATAATTAACTAGCATGGGTGAGGGATGGGGTATTTTTTGGTTGAGGCAGTAAACCTGCACAGTTTTTTATTTAGAATGTAAGATAATGTAGTATACCACATTTAGTTGGGGTTTTTTGTTGTTGTTGCTGTTATTTATATATGTGTTTTTAAGAGACGACAGGGTCTTGCCAAATGTGTTGCCTAGGCAGGAGTGCTGTGGCATGATCATAGCTGACTACAGCCTCCAGCTTCTGGGCTCAAATGATCCTCCCGGGTCAGCCTCCCAAGTAGCTGAGACTACAAGGGCACACCACCACGCCCAGCTAATTTTTCAATTTACTGTAGAGATGGAGTCTCACTATACTACCTAGGTCAGTCTTGAATTTGGGCCCCAAGCAATTCTTGCCTCCCTAAGTGTTGGGATTATAGGGGTGAGCCACTGCACCTAGCCTCTGAGTTGGGTTTTTGTTCAGTTATGTATAGTTTTGTAAATATTTAATTTAGTGATTTAGTTATCAGGTTACTCAAAACTACAATACTGTTTTGAAATTTCAATATGCCAGAGAAGAATAAAGCTCTTTTGTGTATATGTTCCCCATAAACATAAAGTTTGAGAATAAGTGTCAGCAATTCACAAGTATTTGATAAAGATTTGTTTTGAAAAATTATAGCAATTGCAAGGATTAAAAACAACTTTAGTAGTTGCCTTTATCTCTGCTGCTTATAGATGAAAATTAAATCAAATACAGATCAAATCAGGTTTTCCATCAGAATCATAATTTAGTGTGTAGTTAGAAAGTAAAAGTAGAAAGTTTCAAAAGCCCTTTGAAAAAAATAGGTCAATAGGCTAAGTATAGCTTTATCAACCTAATTTATACCCCTGGGATAATACCAGTTTATTGAGTGTGGCCTCCTCTTCCCTGTTTTTTGGTCTTTGGTGGCTGGGACTAACATGTGTCAAGTCTTTGTAAGTAATTTCTAAAGCTTTAGATTTCTAGATAGTCTTGATTTTCATTGCGCCTCTAAGACTCAAGATGTCCAAGACCACGTTATTTATGATGTTTATATAGAACTTTTTTATTAGGTTATTATTCTTTGTTTCCATAACTATGTTGTACTTAATGCTGTTTTTATAACCTCGTGTATATTTTTGTGTATTTATGTCCTTTTTGGTCTTCAGAAGAACAAGCTACTGAATCAGCGTCCCTTTATTACTATGGTATCAAAGATTTGGCTACAGTTTTCTTCTACATGCTAGTGGCGATAATTATTCATGCCGTAATTCAAGAGTATATGTTGGATGTAAGTATGCAGCCTTAGAAATCTATACTTTATAAAGTACTAGCTCTTCATAATCTGATAGTCATATATTAAATATAATTTATAATTTATTCTTAATTACTAATGGCTGTTTTTATTTTTAGAAAATTAACAGGCGAATGCACTTCTCCAAAACGAAACACAGCAAGTTTAATGAATCTGGTCAGCTTAGTGCGTTCTACCTTTTTGCCTGTGTTTGGGGCACATTCATTCTCATCTCTGTAAGTGTGTCCTCTTAGGTTGTTGTTCTCCTTCCTTATCTAAGATCAGTAACTCTGCTAATGAAATAGTATAAGTTAAGAGTTTCAGTGATAAATCTGTTTTAGGTATTTTTTTATACAGCAAAAATTCCAAACTATGTTTACTGTTTCAGAAAGGTTTATTCATTTTTAATCACTCTGAATGTTACTTTTATGTCTTTTTTTTTTTTTTTTTGAGACAGAGTCGCTCTGTTGCCAGGCTGGAGTGCAGTGGCGTGATCTCGGCTCACTGCAGCCTCCACCTCCCGGGTTCAAGTGATTCTCCTGCCTCAGCTTCCCAAATAGCTGGGACTACAGACGCACGCCACCACGCCCAGCTAATTTTTGTATTTTTAATAGAGACAAGGTTTCACCATGTTGGCCAGGATGGTCTCGAACTCCTGACCTCGTGATCCACCCGCCTCGGCCTCCCAAAGTGCTGGGATTACAGGCTTGAGCCACCAAGCCCAGCCTTACTTTTATATCTTATAGTGGTTTACAGATACCTCTGTATCAGCAAAAAGCGTAAGATGTGAGTGATACTCCTGCTAGGTTACATGAGTTGTAATGTTCACAGTCATTTCCTCCTTTAAAAACAGCCCCAGCGTTTTCCAAGCTTCTTAAATGTTGTATAACTTTTCAGTTACGGCAATCAAAACCTTTAGTTGTATCACTCTAACTAATGAGAAAAAGAAAGGCAGTATTTGCTTTAATATTAGTGATAACAATCCCTTAAATTTATATGGTGTTCCATAGTTTACATACTTTTGAGTTTGTCAGACACATAATTCTTTCTAATCACTATATTAGAGATGAATAACAGTGAGTATTCCAGGGTAAAGCACTTCATGTTGGAAGTAGACTAAAACTCAGCTTTTTATTCCATTGCTCATGCCATTTTACTCTGCTGCTTTAATAATACTTTATAGGTAATATGTAAATTTTAGTTTAAAAACTATTACAAATTTTTTTTAAAAAACATAAGTTATAATTCTGTGGGAAAATATTCTTACAAAAGTCACTTTAGATTTTATTTATTTTTTAATCTTTTTTTTTTTTTTTACATATGCAATAATTCTCACTGAGTAGATCTGATTATCTAAGAAAAAAATTGGGGCAGTATTTTACTGACGTAATTCCATAAAACTCGGTAGCGCCCTGATCCTTTGTCTCCTGTCGGATGCTACAAACTTTTCCTGAAATCTTCTGATTACCTAAGACAAAATTCTTCTCTCCTGGTCACTGTTGTGCCTCTTATTGTTGGTTTTATGTTTGTTTGTGTACGTGTATTTTTATTCTATGGGATTGAAAGATTTTTTAGGGCCAGGAATTATTTCTTACCTGATTCCATATCTCATATCTTTGATTTTCATTTTGCTCAAGTAACCAACTCAAATTAGATTGAAAATAACTAAAACAACTAAGGAGTTTGACGTTAGTGGGCTCTTTGCAACCTGGTATGGGGACCTGTAAATGTTTGAGAAATGAAAGTAATGTCTTATTTCCAAGAAGTTTGCATTATGCTCACAGGTTAATTTTTATATCTTCTTTCTTAGGAAAGCTACATCTCAGACCCAACTATCTTATGGAGGGCTTATCCCCATAACCTGATGACGTAAGTCATTTTTAGCAGCCTTTTCTTTGTTAAGGACCATGGTCATGTCACTATTAATCAGAATTCATTCTTGTTATTCTCTTTAGGACCTTAGGCAAATGCATAAAATAGATGAAAATATGTCTTTGACAGTCCCACTGCCGTAAGAAAAAAAAACGCTGTGTACCTTTTTTTAATGTTTCTATTCTAATCTTTTCAACATCTTTGTAAGCTTGAGACAACTGATTTTAACATAATCTTAATTTGGTACTCGCTTCTTTTCCCTTCTTTTCACTCATCCTTTCTCCTTTTTATGACTCCATCTTCTCTATATTTTTGCTCCTTTTCTTTGTCCCCACCGCCTGTCTCTTTTCACATCTTCCTTTTTTTCTCCTATTATAAACTTCTTGAGGTTAGGGATTATTTCTTTTTTATTTCTCTAGTCTGTACAGTGCTGCCAGGTTAAAGCGCTCAGTGGTTACAAAGACGTCTGAATAATTCATTATTCGAGCTCAGCTTTAGTACAACTATTCTATATTAATTTTCCTTACTACTTTAGCCTGTATTGGTTTTTTGTATCCCCAAATTTGTCATTTTGGTAGATATTTGATGTAGTGTCTATATATTGTTTTGATTGTTCTATAATTGTCTCATTTTTGTAAGTCTTGTATTGTGCCCATACCCACTAAGACTATATGTGTCTTGGTAGCAGTAAAAACTATTTTATATCCTTCATTGTGCCAGGTACATTGCAGGTGCTTGTCACCTAGACAGTATTTAGTAAATACATTGTGATGTGAGAATTGGAGAAGAGAGAAGATATGAAGGAAAGGGAATAACCTGACTGTGGGTATTTTAAGTCCAGCAGTAATACCCACTCTACTGAATCATACTCTGATTTCTAAAGTTTTATTAGTTTACAAAGTTCAACGAACTTTGTAAATATTGTATTTATGTGGGACCGTATTCTCTCCACCCCCACCACCAAGAAATTAGGTTGGCTTTGTGTTTTCTATTTTAGACTTCTGGAGGAGAAGGAGAAGGGAGAATAAAGAGGAAGCAGAAGGGCTAGAGGGATATAATGTCAAGAGGAGAGTATTGGTTCTAGACTGATTATGATACAGCTCCTGGAGAGCCCTTGTGTGCCTTATTCTGACTCTCTTTAATCCTAGCTCTGCCTCCATTTATTTGGGGCTTTCTCCATGTTCCAACCAGGTACAGTTACCATATTTGCCTAAGAAAAAAAAAAAAAACAGAGGATATTTGAAATTGGGATTATTCCAGTTTCAGGTGATTATTAATCTATGAGCCTTTGCTTTTGTGTCAGTCTTTTTCCACTTTTTGTCTTGATGAAACTGTATAGACGTGTGGGTTATGTTTTCAGTAGCTAACATGACATACTAGTCAGTATTAATGAACTAATAGGGGCTCTGACTCCTCCCAACTGGCTTACATGTCAATAGCTTTCTGCAGATAATATCTTTGCCTGCTGTTTAATCCAGGGGTCTTGTCCAATGGTGGGACTGTCACAGGGAGATGGGGAAAGCGGTTGTTGAAGAGTTGTTTTAAAGGTGCACAGATTTTGTATGGAATGATAACACAAAGGTAGTTACTTAGTATATACTGATTTCCAGTATTTGTTTACTGTTTTTTAAAAAAATTATACTTTAAAAGATACTCTTCATTTTCTTGTGTTGTACAGATTTCAAATGAAGTTTTTCTACATATCACAGCTGGCTTACTGGCTTCATGCTTTTCCTGAACTCTACTTCCAGAAAACCAAAAAAGTAAGCTGGGATTTTGTAGTGTTAAAAATGTCTTGTTTTTTTTTCTTTTTTTTTTTTGAAAAATTTTTATAAAATTAAGTATTTTCTTACGTTTGCCCTTCCTCCATTCTTCTTACCTCAACTCTTACCCCATCATTCTCCCACCAACCCCCTTTCCACAAAGCCTAAAATCCTTAAGCATTTGTTGGAAAAAAAAAAAAAAAAAAACCTTCAGTCAGTATTTTAGCTTACCATTTTTTACATTTGATATGTTAATGGCTTGTCTTAAAATTATATTAGTGGTAATGTAAATTAAAATTTAAACACATTTTTGAATGTAATATTTGTTGTATCTTACTGATATTCTTAGCAAATTATTTCACAAGTGAGCCAAAAAGGATTAGTCACATTACAGCTAACAGTTCTGTGTGTAAGTCCTAAAGCAAAATTCAGTATTGGAAAAAAAAAGTAAAATAAATATTCACCAGCAAAGCCTCTCTTGAAATGGGTAGAGCATTCCCTTTTTAGTGTGTAGAAAGGATATTTGTTTGTTTTATTTGAACAAATAAATAAACTGCTGGAGCACTGCAAAATCCTCCTTCCTACTTTTACCCTCAGTGCTTCTGAAGGCAGGCTTCCATGCTATCACAAAAGTCATTTTCATTACCCTCTCTCCTCTGAAAGCTGTATTGGCTCCCTATTACTTTAAACTAGAGTAATGCTGCTCAATTGTGCCCTGAGAGTTTCTCCCATCGCCACCATCTTTTCCCGGGGACCCCTTCCTCTGCTTACTCCTTACGCTTCATGCACACTGATAGTCTCTAGTTTCGTAATCCCAGCACATCACTTCTTTTTCCTGGAACACCTCTTCCCTCAGATAAATTAATCAAGTACTTTCATTTCCCTTTTTTCTGGAAGGTTTTTTTTTTTTTAATTCTCATATATGAAATCCTGTGTGGGATTTTACTTCAAAATAATACCAGGTGAAGGAAAGTGAAGAGGGATATAGATGAAACAAGTTCAATCATTTATTAATAATGATTGAGTTACGGGTATGTCAGAATCTTTTCTGTCTGTTGTGTATGTGTTTACATTTTTCTGCATTTAAAATTTCTTTTTTTTTTTTTTAAATCCCCTTTGAGAAACCTTCTGGAGTAAAAGTGTGACAGCCAGTCTGGTGATTAGTTTATCTTTGCCTACTCAAAAGCCATAAAACACTATTTTTATGTGTGCTACAAATAATTCATGTACTAGGCACTTGATTTGCTACTGTTTTTTGTCTGTATTCTGTGTATCTGTCGTCATTCATGTTGTCTGCTAGGATTAGAAAACAGCACCAAATTAAAGGCCATATGCTATGGCACTTAAGTTCTTTTTATGCTGATTTCTTTTATAAAGTAGATTGTTTCTCCAGCGATATTGATTGTAAGGAATAGGATGAAGACCTTTTATTTTTAAACCCTTGACTTAGAACTGTCTTCAGATAAAATTGTTAGGCCCAGATTCCAGTAGCCCTTCCGTGTTTAGTAAGCTCCTAATGTGAATCATAGATATTGTGGAGCTGTACTGTCCAAAATGCTAACTACTAGTCACATCTACATGAACTTAAAAAAACAAAAACAAAAACGAAATTGACCTTTTTGGCCCCAGTAGCCACATTTCAAGTGCTTATTAGCTACTGTGGCTAGTATGTACCATTTTGAACAGAGGAGATATGGAACATTTCCATGACTGCAGAAAGTTCTATTGGACAGCACTACTGAGAGTATCATAGTTTCTTGATGTCTTAGTAGCATGGCTCAGATATTTAAAGCCTTCTTAAGGTGTTTGTATACTCATGAACAAATACCTCTGGATTTCATTATTAATCCATGTCTATATCTTCTTCACTGTCTATGGTAAGTAAGAAGGGACATTTCCAAGTAATTGTTCATTTTAGTTCCTGAAGCTCTTTTCTTATCAGTTCCTGCCAGATGGCACTTCTCCAGAAATGCAATCTAATTTTTATGGAATAATTTGCATAACTTAGAACTTAACTGAAACTATTTTTAACACCTGCATGTGACAGTTGAAAGTAACTGTTTCAAGTAATTAACATAATTTGAAAGTAGCAGCTGCATATGTGTTAAACAGTTTCTTAAAATTTACTCTCTGAAAATTATTTTTGGAACTCTTTACTGGAAGAAACTAGTACAGTGATTGTTTTGAACCAATCGTACAGACAAATAGGAAAGAAAGGAGCGCTGTTAGTAGTTCAAGAGGTGTGTTAGTCACAAATAACTTAGTTTCTTTCAAGGAGAAAAGTTAAATTACATATACTGTGTATATAAACAGTTCTCCATTTTGCCCATGAGAAGATTCAAAATATTTCTTAGACAGCTTGAATATATGAGCTTTTAGGGAAGTCATGAAATAGCCAAATGTTTTATTTCTAATATTCAATTTTAGTTTAATTATACATACATATAATTATACATACCTATAATTGCATATCATATAAAGTATTAACAATAGTATTTTCCCCCTTCCTACTTCATGAAAGTTACATTACACTTTTCATATGCAACTTTGATGTTAGTATCTGTCATTCATCATCACTAGAAGCACTTTTTTTAATCTGATAACATTTTTTCCACATCATGACGTCATCTTTACGTCTGTCTCACTGGTTCCTTCATTAGACCTTATAAACCTTTAAAAATGACATTGATTGAAGTTTTTGGGTGTATGTGTCTTACGCAAACATTTATTTGTTCAAGATAATTAATACAGAGCTCTATAATGCAGAGCTTTGTAAAGATTTAATTATAAGATGTACCATCTGGGGTTTGGGGGGAAATCTTTGCCTTATATTTGGGGCATATATGTGATATTCAGCTTTGTTTATTTTTCAGTATAGTGTAGTCAAGAAATGTGTTTTTTATAAAAATACATTTGTTGAAGTATGTTATATTTTTTAATAAAAAGATGTTGGAATAACAACTGAAAATGGCACTTGAAGTTATTTACAATTTTAGAATTTGTTATGATTTCACCCAGCCTTCTCTGTTCTCTCCCTTCCCCCACAACCCATGTAAATGTGTACATCCAGAGACCATTGTGCTGCTGCGAGGCAAGGCTTTGTTGTCGGCCTCAGACATGGGAACACCGTGCCATCGGGGCTGTAACCCCAGAGGAAATGGAGAACATTGAGGGAGGCTGGCCTACCACAGGGATACTAAAAAGTAGCCATTTTCTAGATAAAATTTATCATTTTAAAAATCATGGTAAGCCAGGCATGGTGGCAACACACCTGTAGTCCTGGCTACTGGGGAGGCTGAGGCAAGGGGATGGCTTGATTCCAGGAGTTTGAGACCAGCCTGGGCCATGTAATGAGACTCATCTCTAAAAAATAAAATAAAACTCATGGTACACTACCCCTACTTCCATGTATTTTTTGTAACCATTTGGGAATACCTTTATCTAGGCTGTTTGTTAAGTTAGCCACAGTTGCTACCACCCCTTGTGGTATTCCACTCATCTCTGTATTTTTTTTTTTTTTGGTATTATTGTTGTTGTTATCCCCATTACACAGAAAGATTAATTAGCTTGCCTAAGACCCCTCAGCTAGTAAGTGACACAAGTATTTACCCATTCTCTTACTAATTTACTTTTTCTGTGGTAAGCTTTGAGTGTACAAACACTGCTTTAGAGACACTAGTCAATTTGTGCAAAGCTGAATGGACCATTACTTAGAAAAAGGTTTCTTGATAATCCTATCTTTTTGAAAGCAGTAGATACTATTTTTAAAACTTTTGCATAGGCATTTGATGGTTGTGAAGATAGAACCTAGCAATGGCATTTTACCCTCTATTATTATTGACTCGGTTGACTATCCGAAAGGTAAGGCTACTGGGCACAGTGGTGCGTGCCTGTGGTCCCAGTTACTCAGGAGGCTGAGATAGCAGGATCACTTGAGCCCTGGAGTTGGAGGCTACAGTGCACTGTAATTGCACCTGTGAATAGCCACTGCACTGCAGCCTGAGTAGCATAGTGAGACCATGTTTCTCTTTTTTAAAAAGGAGGTATGGGGCTAAGATGCAAAGTTGAATCTGAACTTAGGAAAGAAACTCTATGGATTTTTCCTTAGCTAATGTCAAGCACAACTGCACTCCACCTAATTGGGTTGAAATTTAAAGACAAAAGATCAGAAATGGAATGGCTTTTTGAAATGTAGTTTGTTTGTAATTTATAGTAGTATTTTCAGTCTTGTCAGAGAAGAAAAGAGTAGGCAGCTTAGGTTCTCTGCTAATTGACCACTGCGAATTTTAAAAACTTGCTTGGATTTCTTTTAAATTAAAAAAAAAATCCTCTTAAGTAGTGAACATTACATTATAGTTTTTCCAGCAAATTAGTTTTTTTTTTACATTGCCTTACCCAAGTTTTTATACAACGAAATGAGTTCAATCAGCAGTTAAAAACTGAAACACTTCCCTCATAAGTTTTCAGGGTTTTCTTGGTCTGTTTTCTCCTCTGAAATTTGGAGCATTGAGTAACACATATGAAAGAATATGGCAATATTTTTTATACCTAGTCATTTATGTGCCACCTTCCTGCTTTACCATATTCACATACTACTAATTCATACTTTTGACATTAATTATTAAGGTATATTAAATAACAAAATATTTTGGGTTTTTGTTTTGTTTTGTTTTGAGACAAGGTCTTGCTCTATCACCCACGCTGGAGTGCAGTGGCCACAATCACGGCTCACTGCAGCTGCAGCCTCAACCTGCCAGACTTAAGCAATCCTACTACTTCAGCCTCCCAAGTGGCTGGAAGTACAGGCATGCACCACTATGCTTGGCTAATTTTTTGTATTTTCTTAGAGATGGGGTTTCGCCATGTTGCCAAGGCTGGTTTCGAACTCCTGGTCTCAAGAAATCCACCTGCATCAGCCTCCCAAAGGGCTGTTATTACAGGCATGATCCACCACTTTATTTAAAATTTTAGTTAAAGTATTTCATTGTGTACTGTCTGCAGTTATTTTGTTCAGTACCAATGTACACACCACACTGGGAAACACTGGCATATATATAGTGGCACTTCTACATGCATTGTACATCAGATTGCATTGATAATACTGCAAGTGAGCTTTTCTGAGATTATTGTAACGGGAGAGGAGAGGTTCCCTTGTGGTTGCATGTTATCTCAACACCCTTTCTCCTTCCTTTTGTAAGCTGAAATATTTCATTGGAAATTTACAAATTATGTAGAGAGGATCTTAAGACTGTCTATTTTCAGAGATACTTCTCTCATCCGTTGGAAGAATGACTGTAAACTTGGTATCAGTTTTCCTAAGAGTCCCAAAATACAGTACTGTAAATAGTAATATTCAGACTGTCTTATGTTCTACCTAACACTTGATCTTTGTGCCATTCTTACTAGAGAAGGGTTTTCCATTTCAAAACTAGACTTCAAAAAATCTCTACTCCTCAAAATATTTGGTGAAGTAGCTCTCTGTACTGAAACAGAGAAATGGAGGACCAATAGACCTGCACTCAACTGTGCTAAATGCAAGAGATAAGTTTAGTGAGGCTGCAAAGGAACACAGTTCAGCCTGCCAGCAGCAACCCACCATTTCCATCGTTCTAATTCGTAGCTGTAGAACATGAATAGTACTAACTAGACTAATACAATCCTTGTAAATATACATATGAAGAAAACTGCTACAACAAAGGAAATTAGAAATGATGTATAGGCGTTTTATCAGTCAGTAGGCTGGCCTGTTGAGCTTATCACTGTCAGTGTTTTGTAAACATTTTTACTGCAACCAAAGATGAAAAACTTTTTACATCATAATTCATTGTGTGTGTGTGTGTGTGTGTGTGTGTGGTGTGTGTGTGTGTAAAATGTGGAATAGAATTTTCATAATACGATGTGCTGTATACTCTAGCATTTTCTTTTTCTTTTTTTTTCTTTTTGAGATAGAGTCTCGCTCCGCTGCCCAGGCTGGAGTGCAGTCACAGTCCTAGCTCACTGCATCCTTGAACTCCTGGGCTCAAGCAATCTTTCTACCTCAGCTCCCCAAATAGCTAGGACTACAGGCACATGCCACCATGCCTGGCTAATTTTTAAAACATGTTTTTGTAGAGATGGGGTCTATGTTGCCCAGGCTAGACTCAAACTCCTGGCTTCAAGCAATCCTCCTGTCTCAGCCTCCCAAAGTGCTGGGATGACAAGTGTGAGTCATGGTGCCTGGCCACATTTTCTGTTTTATTTCACGTTTTAAAAGATGCTGATGTGACCCCTAAATTGATTTTATGATCCACTAGTAGGTCTTTTTTTAAGAGACAGAGTCTTGCTCTGTCACCCAAGCTGGAGTACAGTGGCATGATCATAGCTTACTGTAGCCCCGAACTCTTGTGTTCAAGTGATGCTCCTCCCGTGTCTTGCCTCCTGAGTAGCTGGGACTACAGTTGCATACCACCACGCCTAGCTAATTGTAGTTTTTGTAGAGACGGGGTCTTGCTGTGTTGCCCAGGTTGATCTCAAACTCCTGGCCTCAAATGATCCTCCCACCTCGGCCTCCCAGAGTGCTGGGATTAGGGGCATGAACCATCACACCTGGCCCCACTAGTGGGTCTTGACTTGTGTTTTCTAAAAATACTGTTGCTGAG
The DNA here is from genome assembly GCF_006542625.1 of Nomascus leucogenys. Lineage (NCBI taxonomy): Eukaryota > Metazoa > Chordata > Mammalia > Primates > Hylobatidae > Nomascus > Nomascus leucogenys. The sequence continues at coordinate 1,532,806 of NC_044396.1, forward strand.
ATAACCAGCTCAACTAGGTAACTGTGGGAGAAAAAAAGAAGTAAAAATAAAATCTAGGTACTTGGGCTTGCAAAGTAATTGAGGAAAAACAATACACAATTAAGGAATAGTATAAATGAGAATAAAAAATGTTAAACTTGTAATGACTGACAAGGGACTAAAGCATGAGCTGAAAATGTGAATGCTATTTTAGGTAAATAAAAGTGTCTCTACTACTATAAACATAACAATTTTAATATTAGAGGAACATCAAATTGTCAGCATGTAACCATGATTAATATTGTGTCATTTAATACATGTTCATTAGAAAAAAGAGCCATAGATCTTAGCTCTAAAAGCGATTTTGAGTTTATCTGATTGAAGCAAATCTAAGTATTCACATTTTATGGATGAAATAACTGAAGCCAGCAGAGGTTAAGTGACTTGCTAATGCTATATACCTTATTAAGTATGAGAGATTGGGATGGGGTGGGGACAGAACAGCTTTCAGATCTCCTACTTCTACATTTTTCACTTACTCTTAAAGAACAGTAATGAGCCAAACACAGTGGGTCACGCCTGAAATCCTAACCCTTTGGAAGGCCAAGGTTGAGGGATCTCTTGAGTCCAAGGGTTTGAGACCAGCCTGGGCAACATAGCAAGACCCCACCTCTTAAAAAAAGGAAAGGAAATGTTTTAGCATGTTTTAATCTATAATGTATTTTTTTGCAGGAAGATATTCCTCGTCAGCTTGTCTACATTGGTCTTTACCTCTTCCACATTGCTGGAGCTTACCTTTTGAAGTGAGTTGGGATATTTCATGGGTGTGTAAGTAGGCTGGGTAGATAGTATGCTGACCTGTCTTAATCGATAATTAATATTCCCATTTTTAATTTGCTCTTTTAACAGCTTGAATCATCTAGGACTTGTTCTTCTGGTGCTACATTATTTTGTTGAATTTCTTTTCCACATTTCCCGCCTGTTTTATTTTAGCAATGAAAAGTATCAGAAAGGGTAAGTTGTTTAGCCATTCTATTTCTCGTGTAGTAGGTATTTAAAGTCAGTGCCTAACATTGCCAAGATCCATGCTTTTGGCCATTATATTAACTTTTTAAGCAATTAGTAGCCGCTTTAAATAAAACGAAATTATTTAGCAATTCAGACTTTGTATTTTACTCTCTAAAATGGAGGCTTTCTCAGCTAGAGAGATACTGTATTGTATCTTGCAATTTTGAAGGCTTCTTGGGTTTACTTTTCTGTTATAACTTCTACTTTGTTTATTGCATGGTTTTTCTTTTGGAGGAGTGAGAGAAGTGAACTCTCAGAAGAAAATGAAACAATAGATAATTAGCCTTATAGATAACTAAAATATATTGATGGTGAAATTGAACTGAAAACAGAATTGGAGAGGTATAACTTGTAAAGAGTGCAAAGTTGTCTTAAAAAAAGTAAAACTGGGACTCTTAAATGAGAATTGGGCATCCTGTTCTTTATAACACAGCTTTTTTGGTTTGTTTTGTCCAGCATTTTCCAAAATTATTCTGAATACTAGTAGTTCTGAGGAACATTAATAGTTCTTATACAAGAAGAGAGATAAGCTAAACAGAAAATTAAACATTTATTTACTGGATTTTTTTAGAAATTTAAATAGGCTAATATGTGTTATATATCTCTGAGTGTGGTATATAGGCTTTCCCAGATATTTGACACAAAATTCTTTTTTGCAGAATAAGAAATGCTATTTTAATATGCCTTTACTTAATAGGAATCTAGTTTCTTTTTTATTTATTTATTTATTTTTTTGAGATGGAGTTTCGCTCTTGTTGCCCGGGCTGGAGGGCAGTGGCGCGATCTCTGCTCACTGTGACCTCCACCTTCTGGTTTCAAGCAATTCTCCTGCCTCAGCCTCCCAAGTAGCTGGGATTACAGGCATCTGCCACCACGCCCAACTTAGGAATCTAATTTCTAATAGAATCTTGTTTTTGAGATTTCAGGAATTTGACTTACGGCCTTTTTCTTGCAGATTTTCTCTGTGGGCAGTTCTTTTTGTTTTGGGAAGACTTCTGACTTTAATTCTTTCAGTACTGACTGTTGGTTTTGGCCTTGCAAGAGCAGAGAATCAGAAGCTGGATTTCAGTACTGGAAACTTCAATGTGTTGGCTGTTAGGTACAATCAATTTAAGATTTTTTTCACTTTATACAGCTAGATAATATATATTATCAGTTTCTCTACATTGAATCATCTATAAAAGGATGAATATGAGGTTGGGGAAAATACTTATTTGATTTTATTTCATACCTGTTGCTATTTTACATATCTAAAGTGCAGTACTAAAGCATTTAACTTTTAGGATAAATTATTAATGCAATGATTATTAATACAATTTTCTCAACCGAGTGGGAATTACTACTAAATACTATGAAAGAAGAGAGAATGTATTCAGTGGCATTGTTTTTTATACACTAACTTTTTATTGCTTAATATTTCTTAGAATCGCTGTTCTGGCTTCCATTTGCATTACTCAAGCATTCATGATGTGGAAGTTCATTAACTTTCAGCTTCGGAGGTGGAGGGAACATTCTGCTTTTCAGGCACCAGCTGTGAAGAAGAAACCAACAGTAACTAAAGGCAGATCTTCTAAAAAAGGAACAGGTTTGTATTCAGTAAGCAATGAAAAACTCATGGAAGTAGAAAACTTTTAAAAAATTTGTTGTGGGATCTTATTTATTAGTTTTAAGGTCTTATAAAGAAAATACTATTCTGTTTTTCAACAAAATTAAAGGCAAAGTAATCTTACTGCATTCCACAATTGGGTGATCCCTTGGGTGAGGAAACTCAGTTACTCCCCTCAGAAGCTGTCCACCAAATTTCTCTTTAACAAGTTTTCCATGCTTGGTTAACTCGAGCTATTTGAGACCAAACTTTATGGGCAGGTTTAGTGAATAACTAAACTAGAGGATGGTAGTTTGTTTTCAAGCGTCTTATTCACATTTTAAAAAGCTCTTCACAGCCTCTTCCCATCTGCCCATTTGTCCCAAGTGGAATAGCTTTTTTTTTTTTTTTTATAACTTCTGATTGCATGATTCTTTGTCTTTAAAGCCTTCATTTAACCTCTTCTTTCCTTATGGTTTTTGCAAAAATTGAAAATGCATTGATATTACAGTTAATTTTTTCAGTGTGTATGTGGTATTATGCCTAGAACTGTAACACAGGAAGTTTTTAGAATATGTCCACTCTGGTTTACTCCTTTGTAAGTATTAATAGCTGATAATTTACATCCTCCAGCCCTGCTTTTTGTTGTTTTGTTTTTTTTTTTTTCAAGTTTTTCCCAGCAAGTCTTGGCCCTTTGCATTTTCTTAATACATTTTAGTACAACTTTATCTGGGTGCAGTGGGGGGTGCCTGTAGTCCAGCTATTCAGGAGGCTGAGGCAGGAGGATCACTTGAATCCAGGAGTTCAAGGTTGCAGTGCACAATGATCATGCCTATGAAGAGCTACTACACTCCAGCCTGAGCAACATACGCCTCTTTAGAAAGAAAAAAAAAATTGTACAACCTGGTCGATTTCCACAAAAATTGCTGGGATATTAAGTTGAAATAACATCAAATCTGTAGATCGATTTAGGGATAATTGACTATTTCAACCCATTAACATGATATATACCTCTGTTTATTTAGGTTGTCTTTAATTTCTCCAAGTAATATTTTTAATAGCTTTAATGGGATGTAATTCACATAAAGTTTACCCTTTAAAGTATACATTTCAGTCATTTTTAATGTATGTTCACAAAATTGTGCAAACCACTATCTAATTCCAGAATATTTTTATCACTGCAAAAAGAAACCCCATGCCCATTAGCATCACTTCACATTTCCCCCTTCATTCTGCTCTGGCACCCTCTAATCTATTTTCTGTCTCTAAGGATTGGCCTTTTCTGGACATTTCATGTAAACAGAACCATGTGATATGTGGTCTTTTGCAAATGGATAATGTTTTGAGGTTCATCCATGTCATAGCATATATAAAGATTTCATTTATTTTTACAGCCAAATAATATTCCATTTTATGGAAACTTATTGTATGGATATATACCATATTTTGTTTATCCATTCATCATTTGATGGATATTGAGTGCCTTTTACTTTTTGGCTATTACGAATAGTGATGCTGTGAACATTTAGGTGCAAGTTTTTGTTCGAACGTGTGTTTTCATTCTCTAGGGTACATACATAGGAGTGGGATTTACGAGTCATGCAGTAACTATGTTTAACATTTTGAGGGAACTGCCAAACTGTTCTTTGAAGTGGTTATACTATTTTACACTCAGTTTAGCATCTTGATATTCAGTTGTCCCTGTGCCATTTGTTAAAAAGACTCCTTCACTATGAACTGTCTTGATACCCTTTTCAAAAATCATTTTTAAGAAAAGTTTATTTCTGAATCATGAATTCTATTGCATTTATTGATGTATGTCAATTCTTATGCCAGAACCACACTATCTTGATTACTGTAGCTTTGTAGTAAGTTTTGAAAGCAGGTAATGTGAGTCCCCAATGTTGTTGTTCTTTTTTATGTTTTGGTTATTCTGGGTTTCTTACATTTCCATATGAGTTTTTATTTAAGTGACGGGATCTTGCTATGTTGCCCAGGCTAGACTTCAACTTGTAGGCTCAAGGGATTCTCCCATCTCAGCCTCCCAGGTAGCTGGGACTACAGGCACATGCCGCCTTCCCCAGCCATTTTAATATGAATTCTATAATGAGCTTGTCAGTTTCTGCAAAAAAGCCAGCTGGGGTTTTGGTATGGATTACCTTCAATTTGTAGGTTGCTTTGCAGAGTATGAACATGAATGTCTGCTTATTTAGATCTTTAATATCTTTCAATTATATTTATCAGTGTATACATCTTGCAGTTCGTTAAATTTAATCCTATTTTATTCTTTTTGATGCTGTTGTAAAATAGAACCATCTTCTTAATTCCATTTTCAGATTCTTCATTGCCAGTGTATATGAAATACAATTCACTTTTGTATATTGATCTTGTCTCCTGCAACCTTGCTGAATTTATTTATTCAAATAGGTTTTTTGTTTTTTGTTTTTTGTCTTTGGTGGGCAATCTGGATGCTTTCTATTGCATTTTCTTGCCAAATTGCCCTGCCCAGAACCTCCACAACAAGTGTTGAATAGAAATGGTGAGAGCAGACATCCTTGTCTTGTTTTTGATCTTAGGGGTAGGCATCCATCTAGTCTTTTACCATTAAGTATGGTGTTAGCTATAGGTTTTTCATAAATGACCTTTATCAGTTTGAGGAAGTTCCCCTTTGATTCCTAGTTTGTTTTTATCATGGAAAGTTGTTAGATTTTGTCAATTGCTTTTTTTCCTGAATCTATTTGAGATAACCTTGTGGGGTTTTGTTATTTTTTTCTGTTGGTATTATAGATTAGATTGATTTTCAGATGTTAAACCAATGTTGCATTCCTGGGATAAATTTCACCTGGTTATGGTGTATGATCCTTTTTATCTCTTGATGGATTTGGTATGCACGCATTTTGTTGAGGTTTTTTGTGTCTGTGTTCATAAAGGATAATTGGTGTATATTTTTCCTGCAACATCGTTGTCTGGTTTTAGTATCAAGATAATACTGGCTTCACAGAATGAACTGGGAGTGTTGTTTCCTTTTCTGTTTTTTGGAAGAGTTCTTCACTTGGTCTTAGCCAAAATGCCAAGAAGCAACGGAAGAGTTGTTGAAGGAGATATTTTATAGGTTTCTGTATAGGGATCTCATACATTTTTCGTTAAATTTATTCTCAGATATTTTCTTTTTTAAGCTAATGTACGTTCTCTTTTTATAAAACAATTTTAACTATTTGTTACGTAGTAATGCCATTTGTTTTCTTTAAGATACTATCCATGTACTGAAAAAAATCTTCCTAATTCACTTATTCTAAAGTTTACACTAAAATATAGTTATATCATCTATACATATTATACCTTTTCATTTTCTTCCTGTATTACACTAGCTAGGACTATACCATAATATTGATATAAGAAATGAATACTCTTGTTCCTCATATAAGAGGGAGACCTTTCGGTATTTCATTATTAAGAATGGTTTGTAGATGCCCTTTATTCAGTTCTCTTCTATACATCATTTACTAAGAGTTTTTGTCCATGACTTGTGAAATGTTAAGAAATGCTTTTTCTGCAACATTTAGTCATAGAGTTTTTCTTTATTAATGTTGTGAATTGCATTGACTACATCGACTATCAATGTTAAAATAATTTTGCATTTCTAAGATGCATCCAAGTTGGTGATAATATAGTAGTCTCCCTGGGGGAATACATTCCAAAACCCCCAATGGATGCCTGAAACCAGGGGTAGTTTCAAACTATATAGTTACATGCTAAATAATGACATTTCAGTCAACAGCTGTACAACATATGTGCATACATGACTCATTTATGACACTGGTCCTATAAGATAATGCTGTATTTCTCCAATACCATTTCTATGTTTAGATATGTTTAGATACATAGTTACCACTGTATTACAGTTGCCTACAGTATTCCAAACAGCAACATGCCGTGCAGATTTTTAGCCTAGGAGCAATAGGCTATACCATCTAGCCTGGGTGTGTGGTAGGCTCTACCATCTAGATTTGTGGAAGTACATTCTATGATGCTCACACCATGATGAAATCGCCTAACACTTTCTTAAAACATAGGCTGTTCAGTGATGCATGACTCTATATACTATGTTCTCTCCTCGTATAGCTATGATAAAGTTTTATTTATAAATTAGTCACATATAGCAGCATATTGTGGCAAAGGTTAATTGAATGTGGTATTTTTCTCTCTCAAAATATTATACAGTACTCACCTATTTTAAGACCATGGTTGACTGTGGGTAACTGAAACCGTGGAAAGCAACACTGCAAATAAGGGGAGACCATTGTACATCACTTTCACTGAATTCCCTTTTTCAATATTTCATTAGGATTTTTGCATCTTTGTTCATGTAATAATAGATCAGCCTGTATTAGCCCTTTTTTGTAATATGTCAGATTTTGACCTCAAGGTTGTGCTGGCTTTAAAGAAAGTGTTGGGCAGATTTGTCCTTTGTGTAAGATCAGCATTATTTCTTATTTAAGTGTTTGGAAGTGTTCACCAACTAAGCCCTCTGACCTAGAGTCTTCTTTTATTTTGAAACAGGGTCTCGGTCTGTTGCCCAGGCCGGAGTGCAGTGGCACGATCTTGGCTCACTGCAGCCTCAACCTTGTGGGCTCAAGCAATCCTCCCACCTCAGCCTCCTGAGTAGCTGGGGCTATAAGCACATGTCACCATGCCACTACTTTTTTTGTTTTTTGTAGAGATGGGATTTCACCATGTCACCCAGGATAGTCTTGAACTCCTGTACCCAAGTGATCTGCCCACCAGTCTCAACCAATTGGCTGGGCACCCAGCACTTTGGGAGGCTGAAATGGGTGGATCACTTGAGCCCAGGAGTTCAAGACCAGCCTGGGCAACATGACGAAACTCCGTCTTTACAAAAAATACAAAAATGAGCCAGGCATGGTGGTGCATGCCTGTAGTCCCAGTACTTGGGAGGCTGAGGTGGGAGGATCCCAAGATCCTGATGTCACCCTTGGGGTGTCACTTCACCAGCTGGAAACCTTTGTGGCTGGCAGCGCCTTCTGCCTGAGTATTGCTTGCACCCGCTGGGCTCATTCCACCCACTTGGCCTGACAGGCTGTGCTTGGCTTACGCTACCGGCCCAGATCCCACACCTGTCAAGCATGAGCCAGATGCGGAGCAGCAGGGGGTGTGTGGGCAACACACGCAAGGTCTAGCCACTGCGCACAGCCAGACACACAGGCTGCTGCCGCAGGGCAGGCAGCTCTAGGCACCAGCACGGGTGCTGGCTCTGTGTGAGGCTGCAGCTGGACCAGATGTACTGCATGCGGCTTCTGCTGCAGGCACCCATGACTGGACAAGGGGAATGTGGTGGCATCTCCAGAGCTTGGAGATGGCCAGAACCACCGAACCCCAAAGAGGGTGTCACAGCCCTGGCTCAGGGAGCGCCTAGATCTGGGCTTCCCAAAGGACCACAGCTCCTCTCTTTCTTGTCATCCACAACGTGGTGAGCAGGAGGGCATATTTCAACCTTGTTTGTGCTATAGCCCTTTCAGTCCCACCATTCAGCAGGTCCCAAGTTCTTGTCCTGCATCCAGGAAGAATGAGGTATGCAGACAACTGGAGGGTGGGCAAGGCAGAGAGGAGGTTCATTGAGAGGCAGAACAGTTCTCAGGAGACCTGAAGTGGTTAGCTCCTTTCCTCAGGCAGGTCATCTCGTTATCTGTGCAGCCCTCAGCAGACAAGAGACCTAGAGTGGGTTAGCTCCTATCCACAGTCTCATCATCTGCCCAAGTCTGGCTGAGTCCAGGATTTTTATGAGCTTCAGCGGGGAGGAAGTGCACGCTGATTGGTCCATGGGCGGGCCCAGAAAAGGCACTATAAGTTCTCACTCCAGTCCATGGAACTGGTGGCCTGGCCCCCAGGTTTCAGGCCGTCCCTGGCTTGAAGACAGGGGCTTCACCAGGGGCCCACCCCTTTCTGCCCAGGAACCCGTCTGCCTCCTGCTGCCATCAACCTGCCATCCATGGTGCCTAGGCTGGTCATGCCAAGGGGTGCCTACAGGCCCACGCCAAGCTACCCTCAGCCCCCCTCGGCCTCCGTCTCGTGCTCATCAGCACCCAAAGTCCTGACAGGGCCAAGGGAGCAGGGAGCTGCCTTGGGAACTTTGGACCTGCTGAATGGCGGGACTAAAAGGGCTATAGCACAAACAAGGCTGAAACATGCCCTGCTGCTCGCCACGTTGCGGATGACAAGAAAGAGAGAAAAGGCCCCAGATCTAGGGGCTCCCTGAGCAGGTATATCAGCGCTGCTCTAATCCCAGGGTCATCTCACCTTCACTCCAAAACTAGCAGACGCCAGGAGCGGCAGAGTGGCCAGGCAGCGGGAGCAGGCACTTCCAAGCCTGCAGAGGTAGTGGGGCTTCCCGGACCCCCAAGAGCTATGGCTGGGCGGCTGCCGCTGTGCCCAGGAGTGCGGGGCTCCCACCACTCCAACTCTGAAAGGGATGGGGCTCCTGCTAGCTATGTGGAGCATGCAGCCCTGGCTGCACCTCCCACACTACAGCCAATGTCATGGCAGTAGCCACTCCATACGGACTGCTGCTGCCATCACTGAGAAGTGGAGGTTGCAGTGAGTGGAGATCATGTCGCTGGACTCCAGTCGGGATAACAGAGTGAGACCCTGTCTCAGAAGAAAAAAAAAGATAATACTATTGTTCACATTTTCTGTTTCTTAGTCGTTTCTCTTTTGGTAAATAGTGTTTTTCAAGGAATTTTTCTAGTTCATATAAATTTGCAAATACATTGGCATAAAATTATTCATATGACTTTCGTTATCCTGTTAACGCCTGTAAATGAGGAGTGACTCCTGTTTTTCATTTCGTGTGTTAGTAATGTAAGCCTTTTATCTTTCCTTCCATCAGTCAAAACCAACATTTGTCTTTTTGTGTTGATTTTCCTAGTTGTCTCTTTTCTGGATCATTGATTTCTATTCTTCTTTCCTTTTCATTGGGTTTAATTTGCAGTTTTGTTTGTGATTTACCTTCTTGAGATGGATCTTTGGAGCATTGATTTGCATCTCTTGTGAATTACATTCAGTTAAGGGTAAACTTTTCCTTTCAACACTGCTTTGACTGTATTTCACAAGGTTTTTTTTTTTGTTTTGGGGTTTTTGTGTGGGGTGTTTTTTTTTTTTTTTTTTTTTTTAGATGGAATCTACCTCTGTCGCCCACGCTGGACTGCAGTGGCGCGATCTCGGCTCACTGCAACCTTCGCCTCCCGGGCTCATGTGATTCTCCTGCCTCCCAAGTAGCCAGGATTACAGGCACCCACCACCACTACCAGCTAATTTTTGTATTTTTAGTAGAGATGGCGTTTCACCACATTGGCCAGGCTGGTCTTGAACTCCTGACCTCAGGTGATCCACCCACCTCAACCTCCCAAAGTGCTGGGATTACAGGCATGAGCCACCATGCTCAGTCTGTATTTCACAGGTTTCAATATGTGCGAATTATCTGTGCTGGGATTCCACTTGTGCTGTGATTATAGGTGCAAGCCATTACCCCCGCCTCAAACATCCATTTCTGTATGCAACTTTTATATTTTTGGAGAGAGAGTCAGTCACACATTTGTTACTCCATCATAGCTTGAAGAAGGCCATTACATTAGCCAGATGTGGTGGCACATGCCTGTAGTCCCAGCTATTTGGGAGGCTGAGGTCCCCGGGAGATCAAGACTGCATTGAGCCATGACCGTGCCACTGCACAGCCTTGATGACAGAGTGAGACCCTGTCTCAAAAAACAACAGTAACATAAATAAATAAAAAGAAGGCCATAATACACGCCTCCACATAGGAATTATCCTGAACACCAACTTTAGTATATTGTCAACAAATATCCCCAAGGACTTTGCTGTCAAATGTGAAAAGTTTCTTTATTTCTACAGAAGGTATTTCTCTTGAATACTATTTTTAAATTCTTGTAACTTTACAGTTTTCCGTCCTGTCACTTTTTTCTGCTTTTAATAGTTTTCTTTTAATTTGCTACTTTCAGTTCATTGTGTTAAAAATGTTACCAGGTTTTGTGATTGGTTAAACACTGGTAAATAAATTTCACCTGAGTGTATATTGGATTTTACATTTTCTTTTCTGAAGGTATCTTTACATATAAAGATTATAACTTGCATTTATTTATAAAAGAGAGTAACATGGATTCTTTTCTTTTTGCAGAAAATGGTGTGAATGGAACATTAACTTCAAATGTAGCAGACTCTCCCCGGAATAGAAAAGAGAAATCTTCATAATGAATTATAAACTAATTGATTAATGTCCCCAAAGAAATCTGCTTTCTACTATATCTTTCAGCATTAGAGATTTTTCTGTTCTTGAAAATACAGTCTGTGCTCTTTGATTTTTGCTGTTGTACGGTTTCATGCATTTTTTAAAGGACATTTGAGGGGAGGATTATTGCTATGAGTGAAAAAAATATTTTAGCTTAGACTAAGCTACCTGCCTTCAAAATAGTTTAGGGACCACCACCATATTTTATTTTGTTTTTATTTTTGAACATTTTTCTAATGATTTGGAGAGAAAACTATTTACAAAAATTCCACATATCAGTGATACAATTTCTTGTTGTCACCAATTTTTTATAATAGCAGAGTGGCCTGTTCTAAGAAGGCCATATTTTTTAAGTTATCTTTCAGGGTAAAATGGAAATACTATAAAGTTGGATGTCAAACTTTAATATGTTTTCAGTGTGCTCTAATTTTTTGGAATTTTTGTAGCCTTTACACCTGGAAAAAAAGATTTGTAAAATCACCAGAACAATTGTGTGCTTTATTTTATAGGTAGTGGTTATTAGTATTACATCCCTATTTTAAAAACAAAAACATAATGTTACAACGTGGAGTTTTATTGACATACATATTAAATCAAAGTATATTCTTAAAAGTACTTGTGAAGTAAAATCTTTCTTGTGCATTTTCAATACTTGTAAACTGGAAATAAGAAAATATTTACTATGAACAGGAAAATCTGACTTATATAGCCCTTTTTGATATGTTTATTAATAATGATTCTTAATGGGGCTCATAATAAGTTTAATATGCACAGCATCTTAGAAAAGTTTAACCTGCAAACCCTTTTAAAACAATGCCTACTTGATTTATATCTATAAAAAGACTGTCAGGTAATTATATTTGGGAAACATTTAATGCACTAACTTTAAAGAAATTGAAAATTCAGGTGGATGAATAGTCTTACAAAAGACAATGTGCTTTATGTTATACCTATAGCTTTGGTCCCATCTTTAATTGAGAAACATTTATCTGTATAAAACATATTTTTGGATAAATATATATATATATATATATTTGTATCTCTACAGAAAGGCTCTAAAAAGCATTTGAGGAAAATATTTGGTTCCCTTTTCTATAATCATCCTTTAAGATCCTTATAGCTATATTTGGTTTATTCATTGTATTTACAGTATATATATTGTTCTTTTCAGTGTTCACATCTTGTTCCCCATTTCTCACTTGTGTCACCAGCTGTTTGTGCCATTTTTAGTATAAAAGTTGCAGACCTATTAGATCTGCAGTTTAAGTTGCCATGCTGCTAGGAAATTGTCCTTTTTCTTTCCAGCTGTTTACCTACTTCCTGGAAAAAGTAGTAGCTCTCTGTAGCATTATGGATTTTCAGTGGAACCAAATTTTTGCCATTAAAAACTGGCATTATACTGAACTATACATTGAGAAATCAATCAAAATAAAAATTTTTACTTTCACAAGTTGCATCCTGGATGTTTCTGTCATTGTTGGTGTTTAGGCTATTTTGGTATATAACCTCATTAAAATGTACCATATTTAAAACACTTCATAGACATTCAGAATAACCCTTTTCAAAATTGTGTTCTGCAAATAAACAGGTTTGTTCCACAGAATATTGGTGAGGACTACTGGGGGGATAGATGGTCATAACCAAATAAATCTGGGAATCACTGGATTAAACTAACCTAAAGGTGTCTCTTTATTATGGGACCATTCAGTCCTTAATATGCAAACGTGTTTCCTGGTGCACCAAGAATGTTGGATATAATATGCAGTGTTTCCCACCTTATTTGCCTGTAGAATTTTCTGTTCATCGAATTACTACGCACTTTGTTTTTACAGCATACACTGGGTTTAGGCAAAGAAAGAAAAAAAAAAAACCCTTGACATGTAGTTACCAAGGGCTTACATATACACACAAGTATGATTATAAATTATGAGCCCTACATCCTGCTCTCAAATGTGCTGAGGAAAGTCTGTACTGGCTTCCAGATCCTGCAGAGCCTGTCATTATCACCTGGACTCAAGTCGAGCTTCAAAGCATGATGGGAATGCTGTAGGGACCCACACCTGGACAAGGCTCATGGTTCTGTCTGAAACCCTGGGAGACCATGAAAGTTGCTTTGCTACACTGGGGTTTAGTCTTTCCCTCCACAAAATGCCTCCTGCATTTTTTTTTAACTGTAAATTGACAATTTATAATTGTATGTGGGGGTACAAAATGGTGTTATGATTTATGAGTATAATATGGAATAATTAAGCTAGTTAACATCCATCACCTCAAATACTTAACATTTTTTGTGATGAGAACATGTAAATTTAGTTTTGAAATGTATAATGCTATTATTAACTATATTTATCATGCTGTGCAGTAGAACTAAAATTTCTTCTGCCATATTTTACACCCTTTGACCATCATCTCCCCATTCCTCTCAGCCCCGAGCCTTTGTAACCATCATTCTACACTCTGATTCTGTAAGATTGTTTTAGATTCCATATATAAGTATGTGCCATATTTGTCTGTGTCTGATTTACTTCACTTAGCATAATGTTCTTCAGTTTCATCCATGTTGTCACAAATGACAGAATGTCTTTTTTAAAGGCTGAATAGTATTCCATTGTGTATATATACCCCATTTTCCACATTTTCTTTAGCCATTCATCTGCTGATAGACATTAGGTTGATTCCATAACTTGGCTATTGTAAATATAGTGCTACAGTGAACACAGGGCTACAAACATCTCTTTGACACACTGATTTCAAATCTTTGGGTTGAATTCCCAGAAGTGGGATTGCTGGATCCTATGGTAATTATTCTATTTTTAGTTTTTTGAAGAACTTCAGTTTTCCTTAATGTCTGTACTAATTTACATTTTTTTTATTATACTTTAAGTTTTAGGGTACATGTGCACAATGTGCAGGTTTGTTACATATGTATCCATGTGCCGTGTTGGTTTGCTGCACCCATTAACTCGTCATTTAGCATTAGGTATATCTCCTAATGCTGTCTCTCCCCCCTCCCCCCACCCCACAACAGTCCCTGGAGTGTGATGTTCCCCTTCCTGTGTCCATGTGTTCTCATTGTTGAATTCCCACCTATGAGTGAGAACATGTGGTGTTTGGTTTTTTGTCCTTGTGACAGTTTACTGAGAATGATGGTTTCCAGTTTCATCCATGTCCCTACAAAGGACATGAACTCATCATTTTTTATGGCTGCATAGTATTCCATGGTGTATATGTGCCACATTTTCTTAATCCAGTCTATCGTTGGACATTTGGGTTGCTTCCAACTCTTTGCTATTGTGAATAGTGCCGCAATAAACATACGTGTGCATGTGTCTTTATAGCAGCATGATTTATAGTCCTTTGGGTATATACCCAGTAATGGGATGGCTGGGTCAAATGGTATTTCTAGTTCTAGATCCCTGAAGAATCACCACACTGACTTCCACAATGGTTGAACTAGTTTACAGTCCCACCAACAGTGTAAAAGTGTTCCTATTTCTCCACATCCTCTCCAGCACCTGTTTCCTGACTTTTTAATGACCACCATTCTAATTGGTGTGAGATGGTATCTCATTGTGGTTTTGATTTGTATTTCTCTGGTGGCCAGTGATGATGAGCATTTTTTCATGTGTTTTTTGGCTGCATAAATGTCTTCTTTTGAGAAGTGTTTGTTCATGTTCTTCGCCCACTTTTTGATGGGGTTGTTTTTTTCTTGTAAATTTGTTTGAGTTCATTGTAGATTCTGGATATTAGCCCTTTGTCAGATGAGTAAGTTGTGAAAATTTTCTCCCATTTTGTAGGTTGCCTGTTCACTCTGATGGTTGTTTCTTTTGCTGTGCAGAAGCTCTTTAGTTTAATTAGATCCCATTTGTCAATTTTGGCTTTTGTTGCCATTGCTTTTGGTGTTTTAGAAATGAAGTCCTTGCCCATGCCTATGTCCTGAATGGTATTGCCTAGGTTTTCTTCTAGGGTTTTTATGGTTTTAGGTCTAACATGTCAGTCTTTAATCCATCTTGAATTAATTTTTGTATAAGGTGTAAGGAAGGGATCCAGTTTCAGCTTTCTACATATGGCTAGCCAGTTTTCCCAGCACCATTTATTAAATAGGGAATCCTTTTCCCATTGCTTGTTTTTGTCAGGTTTGTCAAAGATCAGATAGTTGTAGATATGCGGCATTATTTCTGAGGGCTCTGTTCTGATCCATTGATCTGTCTCTGTTGTGGTACCAGTACCATGCTGTTTTGGTTACTATAGCCTTGTAGTATAGTTTGAAGTCAGGTAGTGTGATGCCTCCAGATTTGTTCTTTTGGCTTAGGATTGACTTGGCGATGCGGGCTCTTTTTTGGTTCTATATGAACTTTAAAGTAGTTTTTTCCAATTCTGTGAAGAAAGTCATTGGTAGCTTGATGGGGATGGCATTGAATCTATA
The DNA here is from genome assembly GCF_006542625.1 of Nomascus leucogenys. Taxonomy (NCBI): domain Eukaryota; kingdom Metazoa; phylum Chordata; class Mammalia; order Primates; family Hylobatidae; genus Nomascus; species Nomascus leucogenys. The sequence continues at coordinate 1,548,184 of NC_044396.1, forward strand.
AATTACCTTGGGCAGTACGGCCATTTTCACGATATTGATTCTTCCAACCCATAAGCATGGAATGTTCTTCCATTTGTTTGTATCCTCTTTTATTTCATTGAGCAGTGGTTTGTAGTTCTCCTTGAAGAGTTCCTTCATATCCCTTGTAAGTTGGATTCCTAGGTATTTGATTCTCTTTGAAGCAATTGTGAATGGGAGTTCACTCATGATTTGGCTCTCTGTTTGTCTGTGATTGGTGTACAAGAATGCTTGGATTTTTGTACATTGATTTTGTATCCTGAGACTTTGATGAAGTTGCTTATCAGCTTAAGGAGATTTTGGGCTGAGACAATGGGGTTTTCTAGATATACAATCACGTCATCTGCAAACAGGGACAATTTGACTTCCTCTTTTCCTAATTGAATACCCTTTATTTCCTTCTCTTGCCTGATTGCCCTGGCCAGAACTTCCAGCATTATGTTGAATAGGAGTGGTGAGAGAGGGCATCCCTGTCTTGTGCCAGTTTTCAAATGGAATGCTTCCAGTTTTTGCCCATTCAGTATGATATTGGCTGTGGGTTTGTCATAGATAGCTCTTATTATTTTGAGATACGTCTCATCAATACCTAATTTATTGAGAGTTTTTAGCATGAAGGTTGTTGAATTTTGTCAAAGGCCTTTTCTGCATCTATTGAGATAATTGTGGTTTTTGTCTTTGGTTCTGTTTATATGCTGGATTACATTTATTGATTTGTGTATGTTGAACCAGCCTTGCATCCCAGGGATGAAGCCCACTTGATCATGGTGTATAAGCTTTTTGATGTGCTGCTGGATTCAGTTTGCCAGTATTTTATTGAGGATTTTTGCATCAATGTTCATCAAGGATATTGGTCCAAAATTCTCTTTTTTGGTTGTGTCTCTGCCAGGCTTTGGTATCAGGATGATGCTGGCCTCATAAAATATGTTAGGGAGGATTCCCTCTTTTTCTATCGATTGGAATAGTTTCAGAAGGAATGGTACCAGTTCCTCCTTGTACCTCTGGTAGAATTCAGCTGTGAATCCATCAGGTCCTGGACTCTTTTTCGTTGGTGAGCTATTGATTATTGCCACAATTTCAGAGCCTGTTATTGGTCTATTCAGAGATTCAACTTCTTCCTGGTTTACTCTTGGGAGGGTGTATTTGTCGAGGAATTTATCCATTTCTTCTAGATTTTCTAGTTCATTTGCATAGAGGTGTTTGTAGTATTCTCTGATGGTAGATTGTATTTCTGTGGGATCGGTGGTGATATCCCCTTTTTCATTTTTTATTGCATCTATTTGATTCTTCTCTCTTTTCTTCTTTATTAGTCTTGCTAGTGGTCTATCAATTTTGTTGATCTTTTCAAAAAACCAGCTCCTGGATTCATTAATTTTTTGAAGGGTTTTTTGTGTCTCTATTTCCTTCAGTTCTGCTCTGATTTTAGTTATTTCTTGCCTTCTGCTAGCTTTTGAATGTGTTTGCTCTTGCTTTTCTAGTTCTTTTAATTGTAATGTTAGGGTGTCAATTTTGGATCTTTCCTGCTTTCTCTAGTGGGCATTTAGTGCTATAAATTTCCCTCTACACACTGCTTTGAATGTGTCCCAGAGATTCTGGTATGTTGTGTCTTTGTTCTCGTTGGTTTCAACGAACATCTTTATTTCTGTCTTCGTTTCGTTATGTACCCAGTAGTCATTCAGGAGCAGGTTGTTCAGTTTCCATGTAGTTGAGCGGTTCTGAGTGAGTTTCTTAATCCTGAGTTCTAGTTTGATTGCACTGTGGTCTGAGAGACAGTTTGTTATAATTTCTGTTCTTTTACATTTGCTGAGGAGTGCTTTACTTCCAACTATGTGGTCAATTTTGGAATAGGTGTGGTGTGGTGCTGAAAAAAAATGTATATTCTGTTGATTTGTGGTGGAGAGTTCTGTAGATGTCTATTAGGTCTGCTTGGTGCAGAGCTGAGTTCAATTCCTGGGTATCCTTGTTAACTTTCTGTCTCATTGATCTGTCTAATGTTGACAGTGGGGTGTTAAAATCTCCCATTATTATTGTGTGGGAGTTTAAGTCTCTTTGTAGGTCACTGAGGACTTGCTTTATGAATCTGGGTGCTCCTGTATTGGGTGCATATATATTTAGGATAGTTAGTTCTTCTTGTTGAATTGCCTTCGTCTTGTCTTTAGATAACCTGATGACTATGTGCCTAGGTGATGAACTTTTGTGATGAACTTCTCAGGTGTTCTTTGAACTTCTGGTATTTGGATGCCTAGATCTCTAACAAGGTCAGGAAAGTTTTCCACAATTATTGCCTCAAATAAGCTTTCCAAACTTTTAGATTTCTCTTCTTCCTCAGGAACACCAATTATTCTTAGGTTTGGCCATTTAACATAATCCCAAATATCTTGGAGGCTTGATTCATTTTTTTAAAATTCTTTTTTCTTTTTGTCTGACTGGGTTAATTTGAAAGCCTTGTCTTCAAGCTCTGAAATTCTTTCTTCTACTTGTTCTAGTCTATTGTTGAAACTTTCCAGTGCATTTTATATTTCTCATATAATGAAATGTGGCTTTCATGTCCTGAAGCTGTGATTGTATTTTCTTTATGAAATCTATTTCTCTGGAGACTTTTTCATCCATATCCTGTATTGTTTTTTATATTTCTTTTAGTTTTCACTTTTCTCTGGTATCACCTTGAGTAGCTTAATAATCAATCTTCTGAATTCTTTATCTGGCAATTCTGAGATTTCGTCCTGGTTTGGATCCATTGCTGATGAGCTAGTGTGATCTTCTGGGGATGTTATAGAACCCTGTTTTTTCATATTACCAGAATTACTTTTCTGGTTCCTTCTCACTTGGGTAGACTATTTTAGTGGAAAGCTCTGGAACTCAAGGCCTACTTCAGATTATTTTGTCCAATAGGGTTATCCCCATGATGTGATGCTCTCCCCCATCCCCTAGGAATGGGGCTCCCTGAGAGCCTGACTGCAGTAATTGTTATTGCTTTTCTGGGTCTAGCCACCCAGCAGGGCTACCAGGCTCCAGGCCGGTGCCGGGGAATGTCTGCAAAGAGTCCTGTGATATGATTCATCTTTGGGTCTTTCAGCTGTGAATACCAGCACTTGCTCTGATGGAGGTGGCAGGGGAGTGAAGTAGGCTCTGAGAGTCTTTGGTTGTAGATATGTTTAGTATGCTGGCTTTCTCAAATGCTGGTTATGCTAGCAGTGAAGTTGTCACATGGACAGACTCAGGACACCTGGTTAGCCAGGATGTTGCAGGCGGTACAATTAGCTGTTGTTTTCTCCCTGCTCCCTGGGAGGAGGGTTATTCTGTCATGAGTTGCTGTAATGGCCTGAGTTTGTTGGCCTCCAGCCAGTAGATGGCACTTTCTAGGGAGCACCAGCTTCAGTAGTAGTAGGGAGATATAATCTTGCCTTAAGTTGGCCAGGGTAAGTATTCTGGTTTCTCAGGTGATGTGCGGGGCCATAAAAAGCTCCCAAGACTTTATATCTTTTGTGTTTGGCTACCAGGGCAGGTAGAGAAATACCATCAGATGGGGGCAAGGATAGGTGAGTCTGAGCTCAGACTGTCCTTGGGAGGAGCTTCCCATGGCCACTGTTGGGGATGGGTAGTAGTTCTCAGGCCAATGGGGTTACATTCCAGAGGGCATTATGGCTGCCTCTGCTGTGCCATATAGCTCACCAAGAAAGTTGGGGATAGCAGGTAGCAAAAGGCCCCACCTAACTCCCAGGCAGTTGGCTAGGCCAGTCTCGCTCCCACATTACCCCTGTCAGACCTTGTCCCATGCTGTAAACCTCCCTGCTGATAAAGGAAGTGCAGCTTTCAGGTCTTGCCCCTCCCCATCTGCCCCAAAATCAGAGGCAGCTCCTTCACTCGTATCTGTAGCAGTTCCCATTCACTCCTTGGATTCTGCTCAAGAAAATTCATGTCCAGTCAAAATTATTACAAATTTCAGTTGGAAGCTTCTTTGACCCTGTGACCCCTCTGTAATTCCACTGGCTGCCTTCCCTGACGGTCCCTGTGAGATATAGTCAGGGATGGCTTCCCTGGGCTCCGGCTGGAGACTGGGAGTGCCTACAAGACTCTTCACACTGCTGCTTCTACTTTTACATTTCACGTGGCTCCCTAAATCAGCTCTGGATAAGGTGAAATTCTTCTCCCATGATCTGGATTTTCAGATTCCCCAGTGGGGGATGTGTGTCCAGAGGCAGGTTTTCTCCCTCTCATGCTTTGGAAACTCACAGTTTTTTGCCTCTCTCGTGGAATTTGCAGTGGTGTGCCACTTCTTTCAAAGGATCTATGATTTCTTTTGGTTTTCCTGCTACATTTTAGGGGTGGTTCTTGGAGCAAAAGTTCACGGCGTGAGTCGCCACACACTGTTCTGTTCATTTAAGTGGTAGCTGCATATTAGCTCTGTCTCCTATCTGCCATCTTCCTCAGACTGTACATCAGTTTTTAGTATAGTTCGAAATACTGGGTTGAAATCAGGTAGTGTGATGCCTCCAGCTTTGTTCTTTCTGCTCATAACTGCCCTGGTTATTCAGGGTGTTTTGTGTTTCCATTTGTATTTGAGGATCGTTTTTTATGTTTCTAAGAAAGACAACATTGGAAGTTTGATAGGGATTGCATTGAATCTGCAGATTGCTTCAGGCAGTATGGACATTTTAACAATATTCTAATCTGGCCAGGCGCAGTGGCTCACGCCTGTAATTCCAGCACGTTGGGAAGCCAAGGCAGGCAGATCATGAGGTCAGGAGATCAAGACCATCCTGGCTAACACGGTGAAACCCCATCTCTACTAAAAATACAAAAAATTAGCTGGACGTGGCGGCGGGCACCTGTAGTCCCAGCTACTTGGGAGGCTGAGGCAGGAGAATGGCGGGAACCCGGGAGACAGAGCTTGCAGTGAGGTGAGATCACCCCACTGCACTCTAGCCTGGGCAACAGAGTGAGACTCCATCTCAAAAAAAAAAAAAAAAAAAAAAAAAAAAAAAAAAAAAACCATATTCTAATCCATGAATATGGGAAATCTTTCCATTTATTTGTCTTCTTCAATATTTTTCCATTAGTGTTTTATAACATTTAGTGTACAGGTTTTTCACTTTCTTGATTAAATTTAGTCCTAAATGTTTTATTTTATTTTTTGTAGCTATCAAAAGATTATTCTGTTGATTTCCTTTTTGGATAGTTTGTTGAAGATCATGTTGCCAAAAAACAATGACAATTTTACTTCTTTCTTTCCTATTTGGATGCCGTTTCTTTCTTTCTCTTGCCTAATTGCTCTGGCAAGGACTTCCAATACGACATTGAATAGAAGTGGTGAGAATGGGCATTCTTGTCTTGTTCCAGATCTTAGAGGAGAAACTTTTGATTTTTTCACCATTGAGTATAATATTAGCTGTAGGCTCCTCATATATGGCCTTTACTGTGTTGAGGCACATTCCTTCTATACCTAATTTGGTGACAGTTTTTATTATGAAAAGATGTTGAGTTTTGGCAAATGCTTTTTCTGTGTGTAATGAGGTGATGGTATGGTTTTTGCTCTTCATTCTGTTAATATGATGTATCACATTTATTGATTAGCATACCTTGAACCATGCTTTCATGCCAGAGATAAATTCCACATGATCATGATGATGATCTTTTTAATGTGTTGTTGAATTTGGTTTGCGAGTCTTTTGTTTAGGGCTATTGCCTCTGTGTTCATCAAGGATATTGGCCTGCAATTTTCTTTTCTTTTTTTCTTTTTGTAATGTGCTTTGTCTGGCTTTGGTATCAAAGTAATTCTGGCCTCATAAAACTAGTTTTGAAATATTCCCTCTTGTAATGTGCTTGTCTGGCTTTGGTATCAGGTTAATTCTGGCCTCATAAAAATATTTTAGAAATAGCCTTCCTCAGCTGGATGCAGTGGCTTATGCCTGTAATCCCAGCACTTAGGGAGGCCAAGGCTGAAGGATCACTTGAGGCCAAGAAATGGAGACCAGCCTGGGAAACATAGCAAGACCCCAGTCTCTAAAACAGTAAAAACTTAGCCAGGCATGGTGGCATGCACCTGAAGTCCCAGCTACTTGGGAGGCTGATTGAGGCTGAGGTGGCAGGATTGCTTGAACCCAAAAGTTTCAGGCTGCAGTGAGTCATAATCTGCTACTGCAGTCCAATCTAGGCAACAATGAGACCCTGTCCAAAAAAAATTTTTTTTTAATTTCTCCTCTTTGTTGTTTTTGGAAAACTTTGACAAGAGTTAGTATTAGTTCTTCAAATGTTTTGTAGAATTTAGCAGTGAAGGCATCAGGTCCTGGCCTTTTCTTTGTAGGAGACTTTTTGTTACTGATTCGATCTCCATACTGATTGTTGGTCTGTCCACATTTTCTATTTCTGTATGATTTAGTCTTTTTAGGATGTACATGTCTAGTAATTTATCCATTTCTTTTAAGTTACCTAACTTATTGGTATCTAATTGTTCACAGTAGTCTCCTATGATCTTTTATTTCTGTGGTATCAGTTGTAATGTCTCCTCTTTCATTTCTGATATTATTTATTTGGGTATTCTCTCTTTTCTCTTAGTCTACCTAAAGGTTTGTGAATTTTATCCTTTCAATAAACCACCTCTGCTTCATTGATCTTTTGTATTTTTTAGTATCTATTTTATTTTTTTCTGTTCTTTATTATTTCACTCCTTCTGCTAACTTTGGGCTCAGTTTTTTCCTGTTCTAGGTAGTTCATTCAGGCGTAATGTTAGGTTGTTTGCATTTGTTGTTGTTGTTAGGAGACAGGGTCTTGCTCTATCACCCAGGCTGAAGTACAGTGGTGCAATCATGGCTCACTGCAGCCTCTACCTCCTGGGCTCAAGTGAATATCCCACCTCAACCTCCTGAGTAGCCGGGACCACAGGTGTTTGCCATCATACTCAGCTAACTTTTTAAAAATTTTTATAGAGATGGGGTCTCCCTGTGTTGCCCAGGCTGATCTTAAACTCCCAGGCCCAAGTGATCCTCCCGCCTCAACATCTCAAAGTGCTGGGATTATAGGCATGAGTCACTGTGTACAGCCATCTTCTTTTTTGATGTAGGCATTTATTGCTGTAAACTTTACTCTTAGACCTGCTTTTGCTGTATCACAGAAGTTTCTGTATGTTGTTTCCATTTTTGATTGTCTCAAGATCAAGATTTTTTTTTAATTTCTCTTTTATTTATTTATTTTTTATTATTATACTTTAGGGTTTTAGGGTACATGCACACAATGTGCAGGTTTGCCACACATGCATCCATGTGCCATGTTGATTTCCTGCACCCATTAACTCGTCATTTAGCACTAGGCATATCTCCCAGTGCTATCCCTCCCCCCTCCCCCAACCCCACAACAGTCCCCGGAGTGTGATGTTCCCCTTCCTGTGTCCATGTGTTCTCACTGTTCAATTCCCACCTATGAGTGAGAACATGTGGTGTTTGGTTTTTTGTCCTTGCGAGAGTTTACTGAGAATGATGTTTTCCAATTTCATCCATGTCCCTACAAAGGACATGAACTCATCATTTTTTATGGCTGCATAGTATTGCATGGTGTATATGTGCCACATTTTCCCTACAGAATGGGAGAAAATTTTTGCAACCTACTCATCTGACAAAGGGCTAATATCCAGAATCTACAATGAACTCAAACAAATTTACAAGAAAAAAACAAACAACCCCATCAAAAAGTGGGCAAAGGACATGAACAGACACTTCTCAAAAGAAGACATTTATGCAGCCAAAAAACACATGAAGAAATGCTCATCATCACTGGCCATCAGAGAAATGCAAATCAAAACCACAGTGAGATACCATCTCACACCAGTTAGAATGGCCATCATTAAAAAATCAGGAAACAACAGGTGCTGGAGAGGATGTGGAGAAATAGGAACACTTTTACACTGTTGGTGGGACTGTAAACTAGTTCAACCATTGTGGAAGTCGGTGTGGCGATTCCTCAGGGATCTAGAACTAGAAATACCATTTGACCCAGCCATCCCATTACTGGGTATATACCCAAAGGACTATAAATCATGCTGCTATAAAGACACATGCACACGTATGTTTATTGCGGCACTATTCACAATAGCAAAGAGTTGGAATCAACCCAAATGTCCAACAACAATAGACTGGATTAAGAAAATAAATTTCTCTTTTAATTTCTTCATTGACTTAATGATTATTTTGGAGCATGTTATTTAATTTCCACGCATTTGTGAATTTTCTGAAATTACTCCTGGCATTGATTTCTAGTTTCATACCATTATGGTTAGAAAAAATACTTGATATAATTTCAGTCTTTCAAAATTTGCTAAGGTTTGATTTGTGCCCTAATACAATTTATCTTGAAGAATGTTTCATGTACTTGAGAAGAATGTATATCTGTTGCTGTTATATGGAATGTTCTGCATATGTCTGTTAGATCTATTTGGTCTAAAGTCTTGTTCAAGTCCAGTATTTCCTTATTAACTTTCCATCTGGATGATCTATCCATTGTGAAATGAGGTATGGAAGTCCCCTATTATTATTATATTGTGATCTACTCTCCTTTCCGGTCCCTTAGTATTTGTATCATATGTTTAGGTGCTCTAATGTTGGGTGCTTATATATCTACAATTGTTATATCCTCTTGATGAATTGACCTTTTATCATTGGATAATGTCCTTGTCTATTTTTATAGTTTTTGAGTTAAGGTCTATTTTGAAATAGCCTTCCTCAGCTGCATGCAGTGGCTTATGCCTGTAATCCCAGCACTTAGGGAGGCCAAGGCTGAAGGATCACTTGAGGCCAAGGAATGGAAACCAGCCTGGGAAACATAGCAAGACCCCAGTCTCTAAAACAGTAAAAACTTAGCCAGGCATGGTGGCATGCACCTGAAGTCCCAGCTACTTGGGAGGCTGATTGAGGCTGAGATGGCAGGATTGCTTGAACCCAAAAGTTTCAGGCTGCAGTGAGTCATGATCTGCCACTGCAGTCCAACCTAGGCAACAATGAGACCCTGTCCAAAAAAAAATTTTTTTTTAATTTCTCCTCTTTGTTTTTTTTGGAAAACAAAAGTATCCCTACTCTCACTGGGTTTCCTTTGCATGAACTATCTCTTCCCATTCCATCACTTTCAGTCTATTTGTTTCCTTAAAAGTTAGTGTCTTGTAGGTAGGATATAGTTGGGTCTTGTTTTGTTTTTGTTTTTCTATTTTGTTTTATCCATTCAGTCACTGTGTCTTTTTATTGGAGAATTTAAATTTATATTCACGGTACTTACTGATAGGTAAATACTTGCTCCTGCCATTTTGTTAGTTGTTTTGGAAATACTTCATTTCTTTCTTCCTCTCATGCTGTCTTCCTTCATGGTTTGATCATTTTCTGTAGTCATATGCTTTGAATCCTTTTCTATTTTCATTTTGTATTTCTACTAATGATTTTTGCTTTATCATTACCAGGATGCTTGCATTTTAGAATATGATTGTGAGTGGTCTAGGTGGACTATTCTGAAGCAAAGGTATTAATGACAATCTTCTATACTTAAGCAATCTTGCAAAGTCCTTGAGTTCAAAACTAATCCTGAAGCCAAGCTTGTGTTGGTGAGGAAATAGGAGAGAGAAATTTTTTGCATAGATACGTTTAGCAAAATCGTTCAGTGACATCCTGTGTCTCCATGGTGTTGACAAATGTTTTTATTGAAAATTGGTTCTGCTATTTGTCTAAATATGAACAATAATAAAAGTTCTTTTTAACAAATATGAATAGTGACACTGATCACGTGTTTGAATCTTTAAACACGTGGCTCTAAAAGTAACCCTGGAGAAGATCTTAGGGGATCATGCCGAAACAGATGTTTTCCCCAAAAGATCATCCTAGATGTTGAAGGTGATTCAGTTAAGCATTATTTATTATAAAACCTCAACACAAGACAGGTTTGAAGTCCAGCTACTTGGAGAGGCTGAGCCAGGAGAATGGCGTGAACCAGGGAGGCGGAGCTTGCAGTGAGCCGAGATTGCGCCACTGCACTCCAGCCTGGGCGACAGAGCCAGACTCCGTCTCAAAAAAAAAAAAAAAAAGAAAGAAAATTTCAACATAGATATCAGCAAGTGTTGGGAGGAATAATTAAGATTAGAAACCCAGGGTCTGGGGAGAGTGAATGTGGTTGTAACTTCTAGGTGCTTTAGAAAAGCCCTCATTGCACAGCCCAATCCACTAGAATAAAATGAGAGGCAAAAGGACAAACTCATAATAACAGTGCTTTGTTAATCTCGTTACTGAACACTTTTAAAAACTATTAGCCATTTACAGCAGGCAACACACCTCCACGGCTCAGTTTCATATTGTGCCAATAGCAGAGAACCCAGTATTTACAAAGACAAATCAGGTCTGTGTTTATCTAAGCATGATTTGCTTTATAAAAAAATTGTACTAGGTATCTAAATGTTGCACATTGATGAGCTTTAATTCAAGCTGATTTATTCAATTAATCTAGATTAATTACCTTTAGTGAAAAGATTATTAATGTAGTTGTTCAAGGCTGAAATCAAACATTTTGGGTATCCTGAAAACAAGCAAATAAAAAATTTAAGAAGCTTAGTTCCATGTTATAGTCTCTTTTGTGACTATCAGTAACTTAACTTTGACCTAATTTAAGTTTACTGAAGAAAACAGTCATATTTTGAAGATCCAAACTTCAATCAACTCAAGTGATAAATAGCCTTCTTGATTTCAGTTATTATGAATAGTTACACAGTGGTAAGACTGGCTAACAGAGTTCAAATTGTGACTCCTCCACTGACCAGCTCTGTGTGATTAAATGTCTGTACCACAGTTTTCTGTGGTAATAACACCTATTCCACAAGATATGTACATGAACTATGCATAGCCCTATGCCTGATGTTTATTAAATGCTAGTTGCTAGCTCATAAGGTTGTGAGAAACACAGCAGTAATTGTCACTGCTGTTACCACTTTTCTGTTTTATGTTGAAGTTTCACAACACTGTTCAGCATTCATGCCATGCAATGCAAGCACAGTGTTCCATGACTCTGGAGCAGATGGGCCAGTAAAGTTGCATGAAATGTTCAAGCTAACATTACAGCCAGCAAAGTTACACTGAATCATTGGATGACTGTGCAGGCATGCTTCACCAACACAAACATTCATAAATCAAACATCCAAGTCTGTACTGAATCATTTATACCTGTTATATAAGAATTATAAAAGCAAGTTGTAGGTATGGTTTCTAAGGAATGACTTTTTAAAGTCAGATATCTATGGTTTATGAGGCCATATTTCCATTTAGCTTATGTATAATAACTTCTAGAGAATTTTTGGCTGCTTGGAGTTGCCTAACCTTTCAGTGTAAAGAATCAAACTTCATTGGGTAAATGAGAACGTTACAACACAATGTTTATCATGAAGTTTGAACTGATATCATAAAATGTCCTAGAATTCACATTTCTCCAAGTGGGCTGGAAGGCCTGGATGTGACAGTACATGGGGCATCTACATGTAAGTGTGGGTCATGTGTGAAACAGAGTGAAATCTGAAGACTAAGGTCCATACTCTGTTGTGTCCTTGCTGATTGTCTTCTGAACTAATCCTTTTTTCTTCTTATATCAAATATAAGAAAACACGGCCAGGCGCGGTGGCTCACGCCTGTAATCTCAGCACTTTGGGAGGCCAAGGCAGGTGGATCACCTGGGTTCAGGAGTTTGAGACCAGCCTGACCAACATGGAGAAACCCTGTATCTACCAAAAATACTATATTAGCTGGGCATGGTAGTGCATGCCTATAATCCCAGCTACTCAGGAGGCTGAGGCAGGAGAATCACTTGAATCCGGGAGGAGAGGTTGTGGTGAGCTGAGATTGTGCCATTACACTCCAGCCTGGGCAACAAGAACGAAACTCTATCTCAAAAAAAAAAAAGAAAGAAAACACAGTAAAGTTACTTATGAGAACAATTATAATTTACCTAGCTCTGTCGCTCAGGCTGGAGTGCAGTGGCGCCATCTCAGCACACTGCAACCTCCACCTCCTGGGCTCAAGCAACCCTTTCACGTCGGCCTCCAGAGTAGCTGGGACTACAGGTGCACACCACCACACCCAGCTAATTTTTGTATTTTTTATAAAGATGGGGTTTCACCACGTTGCCCAGGCTGGTCTCAAACTCCTGCGCTCAAGCAATACACCTGCCTCAGCCTCCCAAAGTGCTGGAATTACAGGTGTGAGTCACAGCACCTGGCCTATAATTTAATTATCAATGCAATTTAATCAACTTCATCTAAGTCACTAGTGACCTCAGGATCACCTATAGTGGTCCTTTTCCATTTCAAAGGAATGACAACATACAAACAATGTGACACAGGTTATTTGTCACTTAGGTCTGAAGGGAAAATATCTATACTGTATATACTAAGTAAATGAAAAGTTAAGTATGGTTTTTAAAAAGTAAATTCAATTCTGTAGAATTAAGGCCTTGAAGACTACCAGGAATATGTTACAATGATTGGTGGTTGTATCCATTTGTTTTGCATTGCTATAAAGGAACACCTGGGGCTGGGTAATTTATAAAGAGAACAGGTTTATTTGGCTAATGGTTCTGCAGGCTCTACAAGAAGCATAGCATCATCATTTGCTCAGCTTCTCATAAGGCCTCAGGAAGCTTTTACTCCTGGTTGAAGGTGAAGGGGAAGCAGATGTGTCACATGGTGAGAAGGGGAACAAGAGAAAAAGGAGGAAACTTCCAGTCTCTGTAACAACCACATCTGACACGAACTCATTACTTTGGGAAGGGCACAAAGTCATTCACAAGGGATCCACCCCCTTGACTCAAACACCTCCCAGTAGGCCCCATCTTCAACATTGGAGATCACATTTCAACATAAGATTTGGAAGGGACATATACCGAAACTGTATCAGTGGCTTTCCTACACCCTAATACATGTAGGAAGCTTTGAAAAATTCAAAAGAGATGTGAGGCTGGGTTCAACTTCATCTTCAAAGAGAAATTCCATAAGTGCAGAATCATCAATCATTCTCTGGGAACAGAAAGCCCTAGTTGAAACCTAGAAGTCATTTCTTTGTTGATATGGTGAGTCAACTCTGTCTCAGTGCAGAAACACTGGTTCGAAGGAATGAGATGGAGAAGGGCAGATAATTGTTAGCAAAAAGAAATCTCTTTCTGAAGAGATAATATTCTGCAGTGATTTTCATTGAAATTTACGAAACATCTCTAAATATTGGCCTTTATAGAGTAAGCTCACCTTTTTCTGCTATTATATAGCAACTTAATTTTGCATGACCTGTGGTGGTGGGTTTTTTTTTTTGTTTTTATGAAGGATCAAACAGAATAAGGAATTTTTGTTTGTTTGTTTGTTTGTTGTGAGACCAGGTCTCGCTTTGTTTCCCAGGCTGGAGTGCAGTGGTGTGATCACAGCTTACTGCAGTCTCAACCTCCTGGGCTTAGGTGATCCTCTTGCCTTAGCCTCCCAAGTAGCTGTGACCACAGGTGCACACCACCACACCTGGCTGATTTTTTAACTATTTGTAGAGATACAAATAATTTGTAGATGTCCCTATGTTGCCCAGGCTAGTCTCGAACTTCTGGACTCAAGTGATCCTCCTGCCTCTGCCTCCCAAAGTGCTGGGATAACAGATTTGAGCCCCTGCGCCAGGCCAGAATAAATAACTTTAAAAAGCAATGCCATCTTGTAGAATGTAACTTCAGGTTTAAGCAATCACTGCTGTCCTTGTTTTACTGTATTTTGATGAGTATCAACATTATGATTACAGTCCAGCATCTCTTAACAGGCAATGCCAATCATACCCCATTATATATTGCTGTGGAGTAAATACTCAGTAGGGGCTACTGCAATCACCAGCCTAATTTTCCACTCACGCTCCATCCACGTCAGCACTTTAGTCTCCAAAGGTAAAAGCAGCTGTATTCGCTATACTCATCAACCCAGCTGCCCTTATTTGTTCCTTTTTTTTTTTTTTTTTTTTTTTTTTGCCTAATGTCCCCATTTCTCTACTAAAAGAAACACTTTTGCCCTGTGATTTTTTTTTTCAGTTGGTTACTTCAGCTGATCTTTATGTCAGCTGATCCTTATGCAGGATTTGCCCTTCCATCTAAAACTGTGTTCTTACATATCACAATTTCCAGTTCCAAAGAGGAGACCTGCACACTGCTATGGTTTGCTCTGATGGAATGGCCAAAGTGGGGGAACAAGTTAAAAGTGGGTCCAGAACTTTGCTTATTTATATGAAAGTTTGATCTTAAAAGTATTGGATTAATAAAAGTATTAGAAATTAATTTCTTCTTGATATTTTTAATTGTCTAAAAAACAAGTTATCAGTTGCATAGGATGTTTTGTACTTAGTGATTCTCATTTCAGAGAAGCTTAGTTTTAATGAGTTCCTACCCAGAAATGCTCTGACTCCCCTTTAGTTCTGCAAATGTCTGTTCCTGAGAGGATGGTTCACATTAATTACAGTGTCTCTTCATCTTCCCCTGCATGCAGCAGGGTTCAGCACCTTGCTTCTGAAATGAACGAAATGGGGAAAGGATGCTTGCCTTTCATACATCCTAGTATTATATATAGCACAGGACCTCTCCTACCTCAGAGTCCCCACAATAGCCTCCCACAGCCCAGTCTTTATCCTCCACAATCTTATTTATTTATTTTGAGGCAGGATCTCACTCTGTCCCCAGGCAGGGGTGCAGTGGTGTGATCAAGGCTTACTGCAACCTCCACCTCCCGGGTTCAAGCGATCCTCCCACCTCAGCCTCCTGAGGAGCTGGACCTACAGGCACACATCACTACGCCTGGCTATAAATGGTGCTTTCTTGCTGTGACAGCGAGGACATGGCAGAAAGGACAAGGCAGCTCTCTGGACCTCTCTTATAAAAACACTAATCCCAATCATGAGATCAGAGCCTTCATGACCTAATCACCTCTCAAAGGTCCCACTCCTAACACCATCATCACCTTGTGGGGGTAGGATTTCAACATATATATTTGGGGGGCATGGTGATACAAACATTCAGACCATCGCTACAAGGATACTGTATTTTCTTTTTTCTTAATGTGCTCTCTTCATACTTTAGCATTTCTGAAATAAAAATGGGTCTTTCAGTAGCAAATTTCTCTCAGTGGCCTACAGCATAAAGACTTTTTTTTTTTAACCTGATTGTTAGGGTTTAAATGTTTGTCTCTTCCTAAACTCATGTAGGAATTTAATTTCCTTTGTAGTAGTATTAAGAGATGGGATCTTTAAGAGGTGATTAGGCCATGAAGACTCTGCCCATATAAATAGATTAATGTTAATATGGGAGTGGGTTTCTGATGAAAGGACAAGTTAGGTCAGGCATGGTGGCTCATGCCTGTAATCCCAGCACTTTGGGAGGCCAAGGTGGGAGGACTGCTTGAGCCCCAGAGTTCAAGACTAGCCTGGGCAACATGGTGAAAGCCCATCTCTACAACAGATTAAAAACATTAATAGGGCATGGTGGCACATGCTTGTGGTCCCAGCTACTCAGGAGGCTGAGGCAGGAGGATGACTTGAGCCCAGGAAGTTGAGGCTTCGGTGAGCCACGGTTGTGCCACTGCACTCCAGCCTGGGTGACAGAGTGAGACCCTGTCTCAAAATAAATAAATAAATAAATAAATAAATAAATAAATAATAAATAGACAAATTGAACACCTCTATTTTTCTCTCCCTCTCTCTGTCTCTCTCTCTCTCCCTCTCTTTGCCTTTACGCCATGGAGTTATACAGCAAGAATGCCCCTGCCAGATGCTGGACCTTCAATTTTGGACTTTACAGCCTCCAGAACCATAAGCCAATACATTTCTGTCTATTATAAATTATCCAGCCTATGGTATTGTTATAGCTTCACAAAGTTGACTAAGACACTGATGAATTCTTAGATTGTATGAAATTCAGTATAAACTGCTAATATTTATCGATGGATGAGTCCCAGTTGGTATTTTATGTGCTTTACCCCCATCATTTATAAACTCCACAAGGATACCTTGAATAGTTGGGGATCATTCTATTAACACTTTTATAGAAATTGAATCTCAGAGGGGTCAAGTGACTTAGTAAGTGGCAAAGCCAAGTTTTGCACACGTCTGTGGTGGAGCCTCTGTTCTTCACTGTGTCCTACCACACAGTCTGGCAAAACAAGGACAAGGCTGCTTAGAAGATATACAAAGGCCAGGCGTTGTGGCTCACACCTGTAATCTCAGCACTTTGGGAGGTCACGGCAGGTGGATCACTAGGTCCAGAGTTCAAGAACAGCCTGGCCAACATGGTGAAACCCTGTCTCTACTAAAAATACAAAAATTAGCCAGGTGTGGTAGTGGGTGCCTGTAATCCCAGCTACTCAGGAGGCTGAGACAGGAGAATTGCTTGAACCCGGGAGGCAGAAGTTGCAGTGAGCCAAGATTATGCCACTGCACTCCAGCCTGGGCAACAGAGCAAGACTCTGTCTCAAAAAAAAAAAAAAAAAAAAGCCAGGCCTGGTGGCTCACGCCTGTAATCCCAGCACTCTGGGAGGCCAAAGTGGGCAGATCACCTGAGGTCAGAAGTTCAAGACCAGTCTGGCCAACATGGTGAAACCCTATCTCTACTAAACATACAAAAATTAGCCAGGCATGGTAGTGGGTGACTGTAATCCCAGCTACTCGGGAGGCTGAGACAGGAGAATCACTTGATCCTGGGCAGTGGAACTTGCAGTGAGCCGAGATTGTGCCACTGCACTCCAGCCTGGGTGACAAAGCGAGACTCCATCTCAAAAAAAAAAGAAGATGCACAAAGAGGCCGAACATGGTGGCTCATGCCTGTAATCCCAAGATGGATAACCTGAGATGAGGAATTTGAGACCAGCCTGGCCAACATGGCGAAACCCTGTCTCTACTAAAAAAATGCAAATTTAGCCAGGCATTGTGGTGGGCATCTGTAATCCCAGCTACTCGGGAGACAGGAGACTCTCTTGAACCTGGGAGATAGAAGTTGCAGTGAGCTGAGATCGTGCCACTCCACTCCTGCCTGGGCGACAAAGCGAGACTCCATCTCAAAAGAAAAAAAAAAGAAGATGCACAAAGGAAAGGGACCCTCCTCTCCATCCATGCAAGCCTGTCCTTAGGAGAGGAGCAGTTATTTGATCTTCGGTGTTTTTTCTTCCAAGCAGTTTTGCAATTTAGAGATAAGGTTATATATAATTATAGAATATTAATCATGCTCAGTAAAATAGCTTACAAAGTATTTCATTTTCTTTTTCTTTTTTCTTTTGTAGAGCCAGAGTCTTACTATGTTGCCCAGGCTGGTCTTGAACTCCTGGCATCAAGTGATCCTCCTAGCTCAGCCTCCCAAAGTGCTGGGATTACAGGCGTGAGCCACCATGCCTGGCCAAAGTATTTTAATTTATCCAATAAATACCAATAGACTATGTTTCTGCGTATTATGGGGCTACAAAAATTGCTAGAACAGAGTCCCTGTCTCCCAGGGCTCAGAGTCTAGTATAGGAGTCTCAGAAAATAACCACAACAGTGGGGAAAGTTCCAGGGTGGTGATAAGTCCCAGGATCGCCGAGTATTAGTGACCGCAGGGATAAGGCTAAACTGAGCCAGACTCTGGAGCTGAGAGAAGGCTCCCGTTAGGAAATGACCTCGAAGCTGAGGTTTGAATTCAAAGAATTTGCTTCAGGGCTTCATGTACACAGCGAGATGATGAACAAATGAGTGAATCAGTCAATGCATGAAAGAAATTATTAATTACGGAGTGAAAGAGACTGAGCCCACAAGTTAGGATGCTGACATAAGGAGCAGTTAGAAGACAGGGCTTTGAGGGGCCTGACAGGGGAGTGGGAAGAGATGGGGGTGAGGACAGTGAAGAAATGATAGAAGTGGCTGGGCATGGTGGCTCGCACCTGTAATCTTAGCACTTTGGGAGGCCGAGGCGGGAGGATCACCTGAGGTCAGGAGTTTGAGACCAGCCTGGCCCACATGGCGAAACCCCGTCTCCACTAAAACTACAAAAATTAGCCAGGTGTGATGGCAGGTGCCTGTAATCTCAGCTACTTAGGAGGCTGAGGCAGGAGAAACGCTTGAACCCGGGAGGTGGAGGTTGCAGTGAGCTGGGATCACGCCACTGCACTCCAGCCTGGGCAACAAGAGTGAGACTCCATCTCAAATCATTAAAAAAAAAAGATAGAAGTCACAGAAACTAAGCAAGAGGACTTCAGGGAATGAATGGTTGGCAGTGCCAAAAGTTGCAAAGAAGAAAAAATACAACGCCTAAGAAAAGTTCATCAAATCTGTTTCCTAGAAAGCCGTGGGTGCCCTCAGTAAAAAAGAGCAACAGGTGTCACCAAGGGGTTCCCTCTGCCTCACTTTCACGCATTTTTCTCATGCACCTAAGGTCAAGAGGATTGGGGGCTGGGGTGGATCTTTGGTCTGGTCCCCCGTGGGCAGCAGATGCTGGACTCCTCCGAGCACATGGGAAGAGACTGTGAGTGTTTTCCTGGCACTGACAAACACCAACTCTGGCCTGTAGAAGACCTGGATGGGAAAAGTGTGGGGAGGGTCGCTGGGGTACTGGGACATGCCCAGCCCTTCCCTCACTGGGATGGGGAGGGACTGCTTCCTCCTCACTGGGAGCTGAGCCAGGACCTTTCAGGCATCGCTGCAGGCGTGAGTTTTGAGGACAGAGTTTCACGCAAATCTGCCGCACAGGAGAGGGGGTGATGAATCCCCAATGGCCAGATGAGCTCACAAAGGCCTACAGCTTGGGAATGCCCGCAGCAGGGCACCTGAGAAAAGAGGACCCCAGAGAGGGTGCCCTTCCCTCCTACTGCCTGGAAGGGCAGACCCATGCAGAGTGCAGCAGCTGCTGCATCTGGAGACTGCCACAGCCTGTGCCCCCGACCCAGGAGTTTTGATCATTTCACTGGCCATGCCTTAGTTACTAATGTAAGTCAGTTCTTGCCATTGAAAGTGACCTTTTATGGCCTACAACTGTCCTTGCAAGCTATAGGACCTGCCTGAGATTATATCCTCAGGAAGGAAAAGATGTAGCCCATAGAGTAGGTTGGGAGGGACAATGAAACTAAAGTGGCTTTGATCCCACACTGTCAAACCCAATTCACTCAATACAAAAGTTACAAGCAAGAATTGGAAGAAGAAAAAAGCAAAACAAAAGATGACGGCAAGTACTGTCACCAATACAGCTATGTAATGCCTTTATTCCAGACACTGTGCCAGGGCATGGAATATATAGGAATGAATAAGACAGGCACAATCCCTGCTCTCACGAAGCTTAAACTATGGCATAAAAGAAAAGTGGCTATGCATAAAAATATTATGACAACTTATAAGTGCCATCGCAGGAAAAGGCAGAGTGCTTAAGAGAGAGCAGGATGAACGGGACGGCAGGCCACTCTGGGAAAGTGGCATGTAAACAGAGAAGGCCTGGGTAGGCAGAACTTGGACAGGTGAAGAAGGGAGGCATCCACCCATGATAAAAGTGTGATTAGGCAGGGTAAGCAGGCAGACCAGATCTGCAGGACAAAGCTCAGAGCCAGGCCTGGGACTCCAGTTGGCGCCCTTTCCCTGATGGAAGGGCATCTCCAGATCCTCCTCATCTCACAGTTTCTTTCCATCATGAGCATGCCCTACAGGCTTTTACTGTGCTGGATCTAGTGAAAAAGTATTGAGATGGTTTGGCTGAATCCCAACCCAAATCTCATCTTGAATTGTAGCTCCCACAGTTCCCACATGTTGTGGGAGGGACGAAGTGGGAGAAAATTGAATCATGGGGGATGTTTCCTCCATACTGTTCTCATGGTGGTGAATAAGTCTCACGAGATCTGATGGTTTTATAAAGGGCAGTTTCCCTGCACACACCTCTTACCTGCTGCCATGTAAGACGTGCCATTGCTTCTCCTCGCCTTCTGCCATGATAGTGAGGCCTCCCCAGCCACGTGGAACTGTGAGTCCATTAACCCTCTTTTTCTTTACAAATTACCCAATCTCAGGTATGTCTTTATCAGCAGTGTGAAAACGAACTAATACAAGTATATTTATATTTTCCTCTCTCTTATTTTTTCAGCAGGTCTTTCTCCTGGGAAGACAATGGTGAAACCAAAATTCCTTCAGACATTCCCAGCAATGCTTATAAGTCTAGTGGGTAAAGTGTCTGCTTATTTTTCAGCACACGTAACTAGTGTTCCTTCATTCCTCCTCCCCACGTGTATTGAGCAGTATTGAGACCTTGAAGCTTGGCAAAAGAGATAAGAGGATACATAAATAGTTCTATAGGAGTGGGCAGGAGGAACTCGTATCTCAGCTGGGAGGCAAAAAGGAATGGCAACTGGCTTCCAGGGACAAATACTGACTGCAAGTTTTCTAGCTCTGACTTGAGTCAGAACAAATGACGACATGGAATCAATGAAAGGGTTTCTGCTCCTCGAACTTCCAACAATCTGGGTGATGGGCTTCCACTTTGAAACTAATGCAAAGCCCATCATCTTTTAGGCTAGTGCTTAAACTATAGTCAGGGGACCAGTTCCTGCTCCATTCTATGAACTGTAGAAATTCTGCAATGAGATAAGTACAGAACAAAATAAGCAATTACAACTTTTATGGCAATTGGACAGAGTAAGTTTTTGTCTCTTGAATCTAGTAAAAAGAATTGAGCTTGTGATGTATATGCCATTACTTTTTATTTCATTTTTTAGTTATTTTATTGTATTTTTAAAAATATTGATCCATGATGGATTGAAGACAAAATAGTCCCTCCCCACAGGTGGTCTGGGATGCACTGTTCTGAGCCATAAGTGGGCTTTGAAGGCACATCACTCACAAACACAGTGGGTAAACCCGACAGTTTCCTGAGGAGCCTAGGAATACTCGCAACAAGACAGAAGGGAGCTTGGCGCCACCCAGCAGCGTTGCTCGTGCAAAACACAGAGTTCTCTGTCTCTGTCGCCCAGGCTGAAGTGCAGTGGCACTGCAACCTCGCCTCCTGGGCTCAAGCCAACCTCCCACCTCAGCCTCCCAAGTAGCTGGGACTACAGGAACATGCCACCCCACCTGGCTAATTTTTTTTTTCGGTAGAGACGAGGTTTTACCATGTTGCCCTGGATGGTTTTGAACTCATGAGCTCAAGTGATCAGCCCATCTCGGTCTCCCAAAGTGCTGGGATTACAGGCGTGAGCCGCTGTGCCTGGCCAGAGACACAGAGTTCTTGAGCAGATTCCTGAGCAGTGCTCTCAATTTCTGTGAGCAGGAAGCACAGAAAAGTAGGCTGTGGAAAGTAGAGTACACTCCCCTGGAAAGTCAGGCAACAAATCCTTGTTCCAGAGTGGAGACTTGCTTTCACATGAAATCCACAAAGTGGTAAGCTGGCCAAACAGACGGCCTGAGTGCTACCTATGATGTCTTCATAGCCATGTGCCATGCCTGCTTCTTCTAACTTTCAGGCAGATCAAGAATCCTGAGCTTATATAGATACAAATCATGTGGCATAAATCCCCAAATGGCCATCTCTGATTAAATAAAATCAGGGGCGGGTGCAGTGGCTCACACCTGTAATCCCAGCATTTTGGGAGGCCAGGGCAGGAGGATTACTTGAGCCCAGGAGTTTAAGACAAGCCTGGGCACACAGCGAGACCCCATCCTACAGAAAAATTTAAAAATCAGCCAGGCATAGTGGGACACCCCTGTATCCCAGCTACTCGAGGCTGAGGCAGCAGGATCACTTGAGCCTGGGAGGTCCAGGCTGCCATGAGCTGTGATTATACCACTGCACTCCAGCCTGGCAACAGAGTGAGACCCTGTTTCAAAAATAAAATAACATAAAAGCAGGTATTTTTTGGTAAGGAACCAACCCTCCAAAGTCACCACATTGACCTGCTTGGATATTCCTACAGTGACTAAGAGATGGGAGGTCTGCTGTTGGCCTGATTTTTCCTGATCCCCAGGTAGAATGCTTCATTGCAACACACAGGCTTCCCAAGGTCCGAGGGCACACTCAGTGAGCCCGCCCTTCCACACTCACAGGTGATTGAAACTAACATGTCCCGAGGTCAGAAGATCGAGACCATCCTGGCTAACATGGTGAAACTCCGTCTCTACTAAAAATACAAAAAATTAGCCGGGCGTAGTGGCAGACGCCTGTAGTCCCAGCTACTTGGGAGGCTGAGGCAGGAGAATGGCGTGAACCCAGGAGGCGGAGTTTGCAGTGAGCCGAGATCGCGCCACTGCACTCCAGCCTGGGTGATAGAGCAAGACTCTGTCTCAAAAATAAATAAATAAATAAATAAATAAATAGAAACTAACGTGTCCTTAGTGGACATTGTCATGTTTCCATTATTTGTATTCTCAGCTGTTCTCATGTCTTTAGTTGGTGTCTTCCTTAGACTAAATTAGTTGGATTTTTGCAGTCAGAAAAAAATACTTCCTGTATCTTTTCTTATTTTTCTACATGTCTATTACATCCTGTACCCAGTGGGTTTTCAGTAAATGTTAACTAACTCAAATTAATAAAATGATGTAAAGCAAACAGCATGTTCCTTTTTATTTTGCACTTTAGAAGTACATTTATTTTCCTTGCTGGTTTACTCTTTTGTTCAAGGATCCATGAATTTGATTTAAACTTTTAGATATTAAAAAGCACAGAAAAATAATACAAAATATAGTTAATTTGAATCTCCTGTGTTCTGGTATTATGCCCACCCATAGATCTTGGCACATACATGTCAATACGTAATTAGCTCAGGCAAAATCCAAGCTACCCAGCCACTTGAGGAAGCCTCAGCTGACTAGATTTCTTTATGGGGAATTAAGAAACTAAGACCTGAAGCACTTGTTCTTTTACATTCTCTTTTCTTTCTTTCCTTTTTTCCTTGAATTTCTTGAAAAATATCCAGAAAGTCTCAGTTGGAAACTAAATGTGTTCTTACTTGTAGCAGCAAAACTCAGCCACAATATTTCATGAGCAACCCCTTCTCCCCAGCTATGAATCTGGAGGGAAAAAGAGGGGGATGACCAGGCCAAGGGAGAGAGAGTAGAAGAGAGAAAAGCACAAACTGTGGGAGCAAACTGCAACCACCACTGC
This sequence comes from Nomascus leucogenys, assembly GCF_006542625.1. NCBI lineage: Eukaryota > Metazoa > Chordata > Mammalia > Primates > Hylobatidae > Nomascus > Nomascus leucogenys. Next base: position 1,571,305 of record NC_044396.1, read on the forward strand.
AGACACAGCTCCATTTCACGGAGACCTCGCAGTTCTGAGGGCATAGAAATTTCATTCCATCCACTCATCATCCCTTTGTCTCCTTCTCTCCTGCCTCCACCCATCCCACCCTGATCTTTGCTTAGCCAAACTCACTTCCTTTCTCATAGAGAAAAGAAGGAAACTTGTTCTATTGAGGGTTTGTTAGGTTAGGTTCTGAATTTAGGGTCCCATTTTTAGCAATACTAACAGCGGCAATTTTACCCCATTGCTGCTGTTAGTATCCCTACAAACTTAGCAAGTGGAGTCCAACAGTTCCTTGGAGAAAGACCCAGAACTCTTCAAATGCAGCGTCTCAGTCTTCCCAGGTGTATTAGTCTGTTTTGTGTTGCCATAAAAAAACACCTGAGATGGGGAAATTTTTAAAGAAAACTTAAAATTTTCTGCAGGCTGTACAGGAAGCATGGTGCTGGTATATGCTCAGCTTCTGGTGAGGGCCTCCAGAAGCTTTTACTCCTGTCAGAAGGCAAGGGGAACCGGTATGTCACATGGCATGAGAGGGGGCGAGAGAGAAAAACGAGGAGGTGCCACGTTCTTCTTAACAACCAGCCCTTTCGGAAACTAAGAGTGAGAAGTCACTCAGTCCCACGAGAAAGGCACCAAGGCTTTCATGAGGGATTGTTCCCCTATGACCCAAACACCTCCCTCCAGGCCCCTCCTCAACACTGGGGATCAAATTTCAACATGAGATTTGGAGGGGACAAATATCCAAAGTATCTCACCTGGTAAGATTGAACCTGCACTAACTAAATCCTTTGAGAATTACAGTTGTGTTTTAGAATCTTGTTATAACTTGTTCCAGAAAGGGTAACTTACATATTTGGTGACGCTCTCGCAATGCTGGTTGGCAGCATTACTGTTCGTATCATGAGTGAGCACAAGCCATAACAGAAAAGGTAAAGTGAGGAAAGGGAACCATAAAAGAGAGTCCAAATAAGCAGAGCACAAATCTCCAGAATTGTGCCCTTTCTCAAATGGCCTTATGACAACTGAGAACTGGGCAATAGGGAAAAAAAAATGAAGAAGAAATGAACTTTGCCTATTCCTTCCTATTGCCTTTGTTTGGTTTTCTGAGAAATGTGTTTTGTAGCACAATTATAGTATATTTGCTATCAGCAGAAGCTTGTAGAATACGTCCTTCATTAGTGCACAGAATTTGATTCAACAATTCATCTTGAAATCAGAACTTAATTACCTGTTGTGGAATGACATAGGTTATATAGGATTTTCTCTTAGTAATCAGAGAAAGGATTATGATTTTTTTTTTAACCAAGAAACAGAAAGTGATAGAAAGACCAAGAGAAAGAAAGCTAGAAAAAAATGAACACCCAACTCTAATTTCTGCTAAGGTGGGGCCCAGTTGCTTGCACAATATCACGCTTCTCATTAATAGGTGTATGTGAGGGTGCAGTGAATGTCTAGGCGACATACATGATGCTTTCCCAAGTCTTTCAGAAACTTTCTTAATTCGCCTCCCAGAACAACCCCTCCCTCTTAGCTATCTGACCATTTGCAGCAAGAAGTGAAGAATGAAGGCTGCCCAACAATATAGATCATGATTGGTCTAGATTGCACCCTAGCATTAAACCTTGCCCTTAATTTCAAGAGCAAACATCTGTCTTCTTTCTAGGAAAAGGCCACAGCTCTCTAACGTCTTCCTGGCCAAGGACTTGTGCTCCACCTCACTCACAGTTGGAGACTTGGAAGCAGATCCAAAATGGAAGAGGTTGCCAACACTAAAAAGTAATCCTCTGTCTACTTTAATGATTGTGAGGCCAGTGAGGGTTGAGGGTTACTGAAAAACACATCGAAGAAAGTAACAGCTGACTGAGCAGATGCTCACATTTGACAAAGAAATGATATGGAATGATAAAGGAATGAAAAGAGAACATTCCCACTCTGCCCCTCCAGTCCCCCTCACATGGAAAACCACTGTTCCCCATTCTGTTTCCTTCCCAAAGCTATTCTCTGCTTGTAGAGACACATCCATACTATACGCAGATTTTTTTTGCTGGGGGGGGGAGTGGGAGTGTGCGCAGGGGGTTGGGGTTGTTACCAAAACTTCGATCATATCTACAACTTGCTTTTTTCACTTAATAATAAATTGTGGACATCTTTTCAGGTCAGTATAGAGAGAGCTACCATTTTTTCTTATTAGATGCTTGGTTTTCCATTAATGGATATTCCACCAAAATCATCATTTAAATCATTTCTATTATTTGTATTCTTACAAATAATGCTGCAATAGGTATGTGTGTCTATATATGTATATATTCATACATTTTTATATATTTGAAGAGAGCCCAAGAAATGGGACTGCTGGTTCATATAGTATGCATTTATCTTTCCAAATTGCTGTATTATTTTAATAACAAATACTTGCCCTTTTCTCCCTCACCTGCATCAGTCAGACATATGTATCTTTTGAATGTATGCCAACAGATGAAAAATTTAACTCTTTTTCATTTGCATTTATTAAATTACTAGCTTAAGTAATATATGTTTATAGATCTGTTACGAACTGAATTTTGTATTCCTCCCACCTCCCACTTCCACCACCAATTCATATACTGAAATCCTAAACCCCAATGTGATGGTATTTGGAGGTGGGGTCTTTGGAAGATAATTAGGTAATGAGGGTGGAGCTCTCATGAATGGGATTAGTGACCTTATAAAAAGACACAAACGAGCTTGCTATTTCTTTCTCTGCTCTCCACCATCTAAGGATGTAATGAGAAGGTGCCATCTGCAAACCAAGCAGTAGACCTGCACCAGACACCAGATTTGCTGGGTCCTCAATCTTGGACTTCCCAGCCTCTAGAACTGTGAGAAATAAATATTGTTTAAGCTTCCAAGTCTACGGTAATTTGTTATAGCAAACTGAACTAAGACAAGGTCCCTTGAATTTCTTCTTAGTGAATTGTTCATTTATATCCCTTGCTCATTTTTATTGTATTTTTCTTATTAATCTGTTAGAGCTAGTTATATTTTAGAGTTATTCATTTTTGTCTATAATATTTGTAATAAATAATGTCTCCCAGTCTGTTGCTGGTTTTTGTGCTTCGTATAAAATATGTTCCGTACATTTTTCTTTTGTTGAGGAAAAGGTTTTAAATTTGTGAGTCAGATCTGTCAATCATTTCTTTATAGTTCCCAGGTCTTATGTGTGTCTTAGGAAGATCTATCTTGCCTCCTGACTATGTTGTTCTTTATTTTCTTTCTTTTAAATATACACTTAATGTGTTTTATTTTCACTGTTTACTCTTCCTAGTCTATTTCTCTTTTTTCCCAGGAGATAACCTCTATTGGTATGGAAGACATTTTTGCCTTATCACATGGATTCATACTTTATCTTATTTTCCAAAAGGGTTTAAGACTTTTTTTTTTTCCTTTTTCTTTTTTTTTTTTTTTTTTTTTTTTGAGATGGAGTCTTGCTCTGCCACCCAGGCAGGAGTGCAGTGGCACCATCTTGCCTCACTGCAAGCTCTGCCTCCCGGGTTCATGCCATTGCCATTCTCCTGCCTCAGCCTCCCGAGTAGCTGGGACTACAGGTGCACACCACCACACCCAGCTAATTTTTTGTATTTTTAGTAAAGATGGGGTATCTCCGTGTTAGCCAGGATGGTCTCGATCTCCTGACCTCGTGATCTGCCTGCTTTGGCCTCCCAAAGTGCTGGGATTACAGGCGTGAGCCACTGCGCCCAGCCTAAAACTGTTTTCAAAGATATTAACAACATAGAAAAAATATATTGTAAATTTCCTAGGAGTTAATGTGATAAAAGGGGAAGTGATCCATGCTCATGAGATAAAAACAAACCACATGCTCATGAAAAGCATGATTTCTAATTCTGAGATCTGCGAACAATGTCTTATTGGGAGGACTTGGTAATGCAATGAACAAGATCCTCATAGTAATCACAACCAATATTTCATTTAGCTTTTCTTACAATAACATTGAAAGTCAATGGCATCATCCCATTTAATCAATTTAGTATGAGTCAGTGTCAACACCTACATGTTACCCCCTCTCTGATAGGCTAAATTTTGAGTGATGGATTTATAACACAACATTAATTTTATGAAGACAGGAATCAGGGAAGGGTGCAAAAGTAAAAGTACTGCAATCTTTGCCTTTCATGAAAAGTTAGTTAAAGTAATTGTTTTTACTGTGATTTTGATAATTAAACAGACTTATGAAAATGGTTGCAAATTACTTTACAGTAACCATTAGCAAAACTAAAGCCAGATTTTCTACCCTCCAAATTATTGCAAAAGGCAAGTGAAAACAAAGTTCTGTTTATACTGAAAAGAGAACTGAATTTTAAAAACAGCAAAGGAACCAAAACAAAAACCACAAAATCACATGACAGTGGTCAAAACAATTATGACAGTTTAAAACTCTTATTAAAAGGCAAGATTTGTGGGAATGCAAATTGGTACAATCACTTCGTAAAGTTGTTTAACAGTGTCTTCTAAAACTAAAAATATGCATATTCTGTGACCTAGCAATTCCATCCCAAGGTATGTTCTGAACAAAAATGCATATATAAGCTAGCCAAAATGCATGCAATGAGTGTTCATGGCAGCCCCATTTGAGATAGCCCCAAATTAGACAATACCCAAAAGAGCATCAATAATGAGTAGAATATTATTCAGCAATAAGAATGAGCAAACTACAGCTACATCCACCTATGTGGATGAATCTCCCAAAAATAATGTTGCATGAAAGAACATAGACACCAAGGTACAAGAATGAATCCATCCATCTAAAATTAAAAATCATTTACAATTAATCTGTGCTCTTACAAGTGGCTACCCTTGTAAAGGCTAGTGACTAGAAGGAAGTAAGAGAAGAGTTTCCAGGATATTCTTGATTCGAATGCTGGCTCACAGCTTTGTTAACTTTGTGAAAAATCATTCAACTGTACACTTACGTCTGTACTTTCCTGGATGTATATTTTTTTAATAAAAATACATTTTAAAAACAACATTCAGTGGCTTTCTGTGTACAAGAGAACACAACTTGCACAAAATGAAAAAAACTAAAAGAATTAGAAAATATATTGGCTTTTTTATTTTTTGAGACAAAGTCTCACTTTGTCACTCAGGCTGGAGTGCAGTGGCAAAATCATGGCTTACTGTAACCTTGACCTCCTGGGCGCAGGTGATCCTCCTACCTCAGCCTCCCAAGTAGCTGAGACAACAGGTGTGCATGACCACGCCTGGATAATTTTTGTATTTTTTGTAGAGATGGGGCTTCACCACATTGCGCACACTGGTCTCGAACTCCTGGGCTCAAGCATCCTGCCCACCTCAGCCTCCCAAAGTGCTGGCATTATAGGCATGAGCCACCACACCCAGCCCCAGGTGTTTTTCTTATATTATTTTGTTTACTTTTCCAATAATTTGCTTTATACAATGAGGTACAAATTATTTATATTTCTAATAATCAATAGAGAATTTATAATAGTATTAAGCATTTATTCATCAAATGATACAGTACCAAAGATATATAAAGCAATAACTTTGGAGATAAAAATAAGGATTTGTAGAAATGCAATTGACATGTAACATAGTAACAGCCCCTTCACAAGCTCTGTACAAAATCAACTAGACAAAAATAAGGAAGGTAAGGAAATTTGAACCATATACTTTCTTTACATGTGTCCAAAGAACATCTTTTTGAAAAATAATCAGTTATTAGAGCAAAGAAAATCTAAAAGAAATAAATCAAAACAGCAGTAATTGAAAAGGCCACATTATCTGATTAAAGAGAATAAAATTAAAAATTCATAAAACACATTTAATTTACAACAACTGTTCTAGCCTGTTTTCATTCTCACATTGCTATACAGCACTACTGGAGGGTGGGTAATTTATTTAAAAAAGAAAAAGGTTTATTTGACTCACAGTTCCATAGGCTCTACAGGAAGCATGGCTGGGGAGGCCTCAGGAAACTTACAATCATGGCAGAAGGCCAAGGAAAAGCAGGCACATCTTACATGGCCAGAGAAGGGGGACTAGAGTGAAGGGGGAAGTGCTACACACTTTTAAACAACCAGACTTCATGAGAATTCATTCACTATCACAAGAACAGCAAGGGAAAAGTCTGCCCCCATGATCCAATCACCTCCCACCAGGCCCCTCCTCCAACACTGGGTATTACAATTCAACAAGAGATTTGGCTGAGGACACATATCCAAAACATATTATTTCACCCCTGGGACCTCCCAAATTTCATGTCCTTCTCACATTTTTTCAAAATACAATCATCCCTTCCTAACAGTTCCCCAAGACTTAACTCATCTCAGCATTAACTGAAATGTATCATCTGAGATAAGGTATGCCTCTTCCACCCATGAGCCCGTAAAATCAAAACCAGTTAGTTACTTCCAAGATATAGTGGGGATACAGGCACTGGCTAAATATGACCACTCCAAAATGGAGAAATCAGCCTAAACAAAGAGACTACAGGCCCCATGCAAGTCCAAAACCCAGCACGGCAATCATTAAATCTTAAAGCTCCAAAATAATCTCCTTTGACTCCATGTCTCATACCCAGGCAACACTGATGCAAGGGGTGAGCTCCCAAGACCTTGAGCTTCTCCATCCCTGTGTCTCTGCAATGCACAGTCCCCTTGCCTGCTTTCATGGGCTGGCATTGAGTGCCTGCAGCTTTTCCTAGCGCATGGTGCAAGCTGTCGGTGGATCTACCATTCTGGGGTCTGGAGGATGGTTTCCCCCCTTCTCACAGCTCCACTAGGCAGTGCTTCAGTGGGGACTCTGTGTGGGGGCTCCAACCCCACATTTCCCCTCTGAACTGCCCTAGTAGAGGGTCTCCATGAGGGCTCTGCTTCTGCAGCAGACTTCTGCCTGGATATCCATGTATCTCCATACATCCTCTGAAATCTAGGTGGAGGCTCCCAAGCCTCAACTCCTGCACTCTGCACACCCTCAGGCTTAACATCACATGGAAGCCACCAAGGCTTATGGCTTGTACCCTCTGGAGCAGCTGCCTGAGACATACCTGGAGCCCTGTTAGCCACAGCTGGAGCTGGAGCAGGAGCAGCTGGGACACAGGGAGCAGTGTCCTCAGGTTGCGCAGGGCAGCAGGGCCCTGGGCCTGGCCTACAAAACCATTGTTCCCTCCTAGGCTTCTAGGCCTGTGATGAAAGGAGATGCCATGAAGTTTTCTGAAGTGTCTTCAAGGCATTTTCCCCAATGTCTTGGCTACTAACATTCCACTCTTCTTTACGTATGCAAATTTCTGCAGGCAGCTTGAATTCCTCCACAGAAAATGGGTTTTTGTTTTGCTACCACGTGGTCAGGCTGCAAATTTTCCAAACTGTTATGCTCTGCTTCCTTTTTAAATATAAGTTTCAGTTTCAGATTATCTCTTTGTTCACACATAACAAAAGTGAGCTTGGTTCCAGTTCTCAATAAGTTTCTCATCTCCATCTGAGACCTCCTCAGGCTGGACTTCACTGTCTATATCACTACCAGCATTTTGGTCACAACAATGTAACAAACAAGTCTCTAAGAAGCTCCAAATTTTCCCTTATTTTCCTATATTCTTCTGAGCTCTCCAAACCTTTTCAACCTCTGTCCATTACCCAGTTCCAAAGCTGCTTCCACATTTTCAGGTATCTTTATAGCAATGCCCCACTTCCCTATACCAATTTTCTGTTTCTGTCATCTCTCACATTGCTATAAAGAACTACCTAGGACTGGGTAATTTATAAAGAAAAGAGGTTTAATTGACTCACAGTTCCATAAGCTGCACAGGAAGCATGGCTAGGGAGGCCTCAGGAAACTTACAATCATGGCAGAAGGCTAAGGGGAAGCAGGCACATCTTACATGGTCAGAGAAGGAGGACTAGAGTGAAGGGGGAAGTGCTACACACTTTTAAATAACCAGACCTCATGACAACTCACTCACTATCATGAGAACAGCAAGGGAGAAGTCTGCCCCCATGATCCAATCCTCCAACATTAGTGATTACAATTTGACATGAGATGGGCGGGGACACAAATCCAAACTGTATTAAACACTAATAAAAATTCACATTTGGAAAAAAAAGTAATCCTTTCTTATCCTAAAAATAAAATTCCATAAAGCTATACTTAGAGGTGAACTTCTGGCCTTAAATGCTTTTATGATCAAGAAGAGAAGATAAACTAATAAAGTCACTATTTAAATAAGTAAGATGTAAACATTAATAATTTTCCTTTAAATCACTATTAAACTGTTAAAAGTAAAATGGAGAAAAGATCCCATTTATAGTAGTAAGACAATAAAAATAGAACCATACATACTTAAAAATGTGCAGGAACAATACAAAGGAATTATAAAATTATATGAGGACATTAAAAATGTGAATACTCAGTTAATAGGATTGTTTAAAAAATGTGAATACATCGAGAGATGCATCATGCTTCTGAATGTAAAAGCTGTAAAATGATCAGTTTGTCCCAAGTTAATTTCTGGATTTCATATAAGTCTAGTCACATTGCTAATTAAAATTTTTAAATTGATAAAGTAACTAAACATTTATCTTGAAGTATAAATAATGAAGACTATTTTTTAAAAAATTAGAAAACTAGGAGTAATGAGGAAAGAGACAACCAGCAACTAAACATATCAGAGACTTCTACTTCCGGTAAGAGAGGATAATGCAGAGTAAGTGTCTCAGATAAACACTCTCCTGAAGGCAACTAGACAAACTAAACAAAATATAATGATCCTCTGCTCTAAGGTAGAGGACAGCTAACAAGAAAGTGAAGAATTATTGGGCCACGATCCAGGGAAGTACAGTGGCCCAGGGAGGTAAACCAGGATGGTGTTGGTCATTCCAAAGGGACTGTTGAGGGACTAGGAGGCTGATCTGTGCTTTCACAGTCTCTTGGGGCAGAGAAAACAGGGAAAGGAATTTAAGGTGCACTAAAGGGAACTCCAGTAAAGCCACTCACTTTGGGTTGAGATTCTAAAGAGCTTCTTCTAAGGTTTTTTTTTTTTTTTTTTTTTAGAGAGAGACAGGGTCTTGCTCTGTTGTTGAGGCTGGAGTTCAGTGGCACAACCATAGCTCACTGCAGCTCACTGCAGACTTGAACTCCTATCCTCAAGTGATCCTCCCACCTCAGCCTCCTTTAGTGCTAGGATTACAAGTGTGAGCCATTGTGTCTGAACTCAAGGAGAATTAATAAACTGAAATACGTGGGGCATAGGTGGGAACTACAGTTTAATTTCTAATCATCTTAGCTCCTCGGTTTGGTGCATGTGACCCCAGGCACTACAAATGTAAATCCTCTCAGAAGGAAGAAATTGTTACCCAAGTTCTCTCAATTATTTCTAAAACAATTTTGCAAGTATGTATGGCACATATTAGAAAATAGCCATGTACATGAGGAGGTAAGACAATAGGAATACAACACAGCACAGACAAAGGAAAATGCAAACATCTCCAGGTGCAGCAGCTCACGCCTGTAATCCCGGCACTTTGGGAGGCCATGGTGGGTGGATGGCTTGAGGTCAAGAGTTCAAGAACAGCCTGGCCAACATGGTGAAACCCCTTCTCTACTAAAAAAACAGAAATTAGCCAGGCGTGGTGGCACACACCTGTAATTTCAGCTACTCAGAAGGCTGAGGCACAGGAATTGCTTGAACCTGGGAGGTGGAGGTTGCAGTGAGATCATGCCACTGCACTCCAACCTGAGTGACAGAGTGAGACTCTGTCTCAAAAAAAAAAAAAAGAAAAAGAAAAATATAGACAGACACATGAGGTCTTTAAATATTAGAGTTTCTAGACACGGACTTTAAAATAACCATGTGTACTCTCTTCAGAGAGATAAAAGGTTGAGAATTTTGGCAGAGATTTTAAAAAACAGAATTTAGAACTGAAAAACTCAATAACTGAAATTAAGGAGTCAATGGATTGAGTTTAACAGAAGATTAAAACAACTGAAGAGAAATTAGTGTCCTGGAAGATAGACTACAAGAAATTTCTGGAATGAGGTACAAAGAGACAAGAAGATGGAAAACACAGATAAGAAGGTAAGAGACATAGAGAATTCAGTAAGGACTAGCTTAAGTGTAGAGTCCCAAAAGGAGAGAATAGGGAGAAGGGAGACAAACAATATTTCTATATATAATTTCGTTAGAAATCATTTAATACACATGAATTACACATTTAAGGACCTCTAAAAGTTCCAAACAGAATAGAAAAAAAGAAAAGAAGGAAGGAAGGAAGGAAGGGAGGGAGGGAGGGAGGAAAGAAGACAGACAGAATGAGATCTATGTTTAGGCATATCACAGTGAAAAACAAGATAAATAAAACTTAGAAGAAAAGAGAGATTGTCTTAAAATAAACCCCCCAGAAAGACAATTTAAATTCAAAGGAGCTACATTAAACTGACAGTTGATTTCTAGCAGAAGTCATGGAAGTCAAAATATACTGGAATAACATCTTTAAGATTCTAAAAACACCAATCAACAAACTAACCATTTCAACCTAGAATTTTTTTTTTTTTTTTTTTTGAGACGGAGTCTCGCTCTGTCGCCCAGGCTGGAGTGCAGTGGTGCAATCTCAGATCACTGCAAGCTCCGCCTCCCGGGTTCATGCCATTCTCCTGCCTCAGCCTCTCCGAGTAGCTGGGACTACAGGCGCCCGCCACCATGCCCGGCTAATCTTTTGTATTTTTAGTAGAGACGGGGTTTCACCGTGGTCTTGATCTCCTGACCTGGTGATCCGCCCGCCTCAGCCTGCCAAAGTGCTGGGATTACAAGCGTGAGCCACCGCGCCCGGCCCTCAACCTAGAATTTCATATCCAGCAAAAATATCCTTCAAGAATAAAGGTGAAACAAAGGCCTTTTTAAAATTGCTTGAACCTGGGAGGTGGAGGTTGCAGTGAGCTGCGATAGCACCACTGCACTCCAGTCTGGGTAACAGAGCAAGACTCCATCTGGGGAAAAAAAAAAAGTTCCAGTTGCTAGCATCTTCTGCATTTGTGCAAACAAAGATAGTAACGTTGGTATTTAAAATACAGGGAGAAAATACCTGACAACAATGGCATAAATGTTAGTGAAGATTAATAGAAATATTCTAAGGTGTTTGCACTCCCTGGAAAGAGGCAAAGACACCAATTCTTATTAGACTTTGTAACGTCAAAAAGGCAGTCTATACTCATTAGGGTAATTACCTAGAGACCTAGGGTACCACCTAAAGAATAATTAAAAGGCATACAATTTCCAAGCGAATGGACAGGGGGAAATGAAATAGTAAAAAATCTTATCAATCCGAAAAAGGGCAAGAAAAGAATATAACATGGAGCAGGCAGAAAAAAGACAGTGCATTTAATAAGAAGGTATATTTACACCCCCAAATATCACTAATTAATGAAACGTAAATGGGCAAAATGCTATAATTAAAGGCAAAGATTGTCAGACTGGATAGACAAGCATATTTTTTCTCTGTATAATTTGATGCTACATTATTAGGTAAAGATAGATACACGCACATAAGCCCATGCTCAACTTTCTGTGTTTACAACATAAAAATACAAAAACATAAAGTAAAAAGATGGAAAAGGCCAAAAACTGGTTCTCTGAAAATACTTGTATCTCCCTAGTGAGAATAATTTTTGAAAGAGAGAAGAGGCACAGATTACCAGTGTTAAGAATGAGAAAGAGAACATCACTACAGATCATTCAGACATTGAAAAGACAAGAGAAGGATATTATGGACTATTTTATGCCAATGCATTTGAACATTTGGATGGAATGGACAAATTCTTATAACAATAAATTTTATAAAATCGAGCACAGAAACAGACAATAAAGGACTCTTGATTTATGACAAAGGTGACACACAGAGAAATGGGAAAAGGATGATCTCTTCAATAAATAGAGCTGGGGAAATTTCCAAATACAATAAAAATTAACAAACTTGATTAGTACCTCACACCAAAAAGAAAAACAGATTCCAAAATATGTATAGATATAAATGTGAAAGTCCACAAAATAAACCGAGAAGATAATTTTGACTATCCTCAGAACCTCAAAGTAGGAAAAGATTTCTTAAATATATATAGAAATATATTTTTAAATGTAATATATTTATATAAAATATAAAACATATATTGTAACATACAAATTTATATTTAAATATATTTTCTTAAATAAATGTGAGATTTTAACAACAACGTTAACCACAGAGGAAAAGATTGATAAACTGGATTTCATCAAAATTGCGAACTTCTTTTCATCAAAATGACGAGAATAAGAGGGCAAGTGACAGAATAAAGGAAATTATTTGCAATATATTTATCATATAAAGAACTTGTATTAATCAATAAAGACAGACATTGTGGAAGTCAGTGTGGCGATTCCTCAGGGATCTAGAACTAGAAATACCATTTGACCCAGCCATCACATTACTGGGTATATACCCAAAGGACTATAAATCATGCTGCTATAAAGACACATGCACACGTGTGTTTATTGCGGCACTATTCACAATAGCAAAGAGTTGGAACCAACCCAAATGTCCAACAACGATAGACTGGATTAAGAAAATGTGGCACATATACACCATGGAATACTATGCAGCCATAAAAAATGATGAGTTCATGTCCTTTGTAGGGACATGGATGAAACTGGAAAACATCATTCTCAGTAAACTATCGCAAGGACAAAAAACCAAACACCGCATGTTCTCACTCATAGGTGGGAATTGAACAATGAGAACTCATGGACACAGGAAGGGGAACATCACATTCCAGGGACTATTGTGGGGTGGGGGGAGGGGGGAGGGACAGCATTAGGAGATATACCTAATGCTAAATGACGAGTTAATGGGTGCAGGAAATCAACATGGCACATGGATACATATGTAACAAACCTGCACATTGTGCACATGTACCCTAAAACCTAAAGTATAATTAAAAAAAATAAAAATAAAAATAAAAATCAATTCTCTTACCAGATAGATACCTTACAGAATTCTCATTATGACATCTGTAAAGAAGTAATTTGTCTTTACATTTCCAATTTTATGTCTGACCTTTATAATTAGGGAAAAAAGGTGCTCCCAACTTAAATAAATATATGGAACTAAAAAAAAAAAAAAAAAAAAGACAGACAACCCCATAGCAAATGAACAAGACACTTCGCGAAAATGATATTCCAATGTCCAATAAATGTATATAAAAGTACATTATTTCCTTATCAGAGAAATGCGTACCAACATTTCAATGTTATTACAACTACAATCTCACCAGAATGGCTAGAATTAAAAGGATTGGCAACACAAATGCAGAAGATGCTAGCATCTGGAACTTTTTTTTTCCCCCAGATGGAGTCTTGCTCTGTTACCCAGACTGGAGTGCAGTGGTGTTATCTCAGCTCACTGCAACGTCCACCTCTCAGGTTCAAGCAATTCTCTTGCCTCAGCCTCCCAAGCAGCTGGAATTACAGGCACTCGCCACCACGCCCGGCTAATTTTTCTATTTTTAGTGGAGATGGGGTTTCATCATGTTGGCCAGGCTGGTCTCGAACTGCTGACCTCATGATCTGCCCACCTCAGCCTCCCAAAGTGCTGGGATTACAGGCATGAGCCACAGCTACCGAGCGCAACTGTAACTTTTGACGCAGGGTTTTTCTTCTCGGTCACTTTGCAAGCCGGGACCTCCGGACGGCGATGCCCCACCCGCGCCCTGCTCAGCCAGGCTGGCATGCCCCAGCTCACCTGTGTTACAGCTTCTACCCGCGGTCGGCGGTTCGCAAGCTCTTATATCACGCCTGAGAAGAATGAGGATACGTTGGACATTGGAGGGTGAAGAGGGCGGAGAAGAATTTTACTGAGCAATTAGCAGAGAGGGGACTCTGGGGGGTGGTCGCCCACCCCTTAGTCAGATGGTTTTCTCCTCCCCTCGTGGCTGGGTGACGAGCTTTTTGTGGGCTTAGAACAGGGGAGGGGCAAGTCACAGGTAGTATTGGAAAAGGCAACGCTTGATCGGTTAAAACGCGTTATTTAGAAATAATTAATCAGGAAAGGGGCGGGGGGCAAAAAGGAACAGAAGTTCTCAGCCTGGGTCGCGGGTTTCGTCTGGGACCAGTAGTCCAGTGTTTTTGGCTGGAAGGTGGGGTTTCACCAAGGACCTGCCCCATCCTCCTGGGCGTTTAGCAGCCTCCAGCCGCTCTCACCTTCGTGTGCCGGGGACGGGGTGATAAACTGAGATTGCAGAGGAGTTGCAGTTCTTGGCAGTGACCAGGTCTGGGGAATGACCACTGAGGTAAGTGACTGAGGTGGGGAGATGACAAGGGGGGTTAAAGGTGCTGAGAGGCCTGGGTACTGAAGCAGTCATCAGCGTGGATATTAAAATCACCAGGAACAAGCCAGACGTGGTTTCGGAGAGACTTACAGCTAAAAGCTAAAATGAAGGAGATGTGAGGGGCTCAGCTTCACTGATGACCGTATCAGTAGGTGTGGTAGACGGTGGATGGTGTAGTCTGAGGACAGGAGGTGAAAGCTAGGGGAGCGCAGGGACTTTCTGGTCCACCACCACCCTCGTCTGTCTGACCAATACCTCCCTCTGCTGGGTTTCTATGTTATCTTTTTCTTTTCTCTTTTAAAATTTAATCACATTCTCATCTCATAGATTTCAATCGTTGATTTACTTATTCCTTTTCCCAACCACTCTGTGAGAACACCACGTCTAATGTGATTTTGTGTTCCCAAGGCCTCGCTCATTGGAAGCACTCAAAGATTCTTTGTTGGACGTATGAATGAAGAACTTGTTAAGTGCACCCGCAGAGTATACGTGGTTGGTTCAGCCATGCGAGGTTCAGTGTTAAGCACAGTCCACTGGGAGGCAGTGTTGTGCAGTGAAAAGGTCTCAGCTTTGCGAGACAGAAGGCCAGATCTCCAACATCAGTTCTGCCACCTTCTATCTGCCTGACCTTGGACCACAGTCTCCTTAAGACACAGGCAAAATGGGAGTACTGAGAAAGAGAGTCATGTTCTTACAGGAGTACTGTGAAAATTAAAGATAATTTAGGTAGATTTAGGTACAATATCCAGTATATAGTCGGTGTATTTATCATAGGGTCACTTGATTGCTTTCTTATATAATAGTAAGCACAATTGCAGGTTAAGTCCTCCAAAGAAGTGTTTTTCATAATCATGCTGCAAATGATTCTCACTCTAAAATTGTCAGCCCAATTCTCACCTCTCTCAGAGGGCTTGTGGTTGGATGCTTGAGGCTCAGAGGTTCTCAGGGCTCCATGAGACTGGGGGCTCCACTGGGGATCAGGCAAGTCCAAGACTTAAGGGACTGGCCCTGGTTCAGCTGCATGTGCATTAAATAGATTTTTGTGCACTGGCCTGGGAAACAAGCCACCATCTATGATTCTGTTTCTATGGGGAAAGCCTTTCTGTGTTCCAAACAACCAACTTACTAATGAACTCCTGGAACACAACCTGTGTGTCGATGGGGACTGGCCGACTGGGTTTTCGTGGCCGAGTCAGCCGCCCAAGCAACTGCACAGTGTTGAGCTAATTATAATGAGTTCTCTACAGTGACTAATCGAGCTGTGGTCCACAATTCTCCACAATTGAAGTGGAATTTTGAAAAATTGGAGAAGGTTCTGCAAAAAACCACAAAGATGATTAAAGGACTGAGGGAAAATCTAGTCTGGTCTCTACAGTTGTAAGAGGACTGTAGAAACTACCCATGTAATCATCACTGTGGATTGAAAAAACAAAGTATGCACACCTGTAGTCCCAGCTACTCGGGAGGCTGAGGCACGAGAATCGCTTGAACCTGGGAGGCGGAGGTTGCAGTGAGCCGAGATCGTGCCACTGCACTCCAGCCTAGCAACAGAGCGAGACTCCATCTCAAAAAAGAAAAAGAAAAAACAACGTATTTGATTCTGTACTGTGGCAAGTGCATTTCTCACTAGCAGATTTACTATAAATTGGCAGAGAAGGGAGCCAGTGTTTGTTGGGCACCCATACCAGGGGATTAGACACTCTGCAGGCCCTTTACATGCAATATTTATACTTATTCTCACAGCTACCATGCCAGATAAGGCATACTAATAATTATCCCTATTTTACAGATGAGGAAACTGAGATTGTGTGAAATTAAGTAATTTTTTGAAAATCTTAAAACTAATAACATGGACCATAGATTTAAACCTAGGCCAGATTAATTTCAAAGCCTAATAAATTTTCCACATGCAGCCAGAATGATCTTTCTGAAACATAAACCTGAGAGGGTCCTTCCCCTGCATCAACACTTCCACGGCCTCACTATGCTCCTGGGATGAAATCCAAGCCTAACACGACCGATGTGACCCCAAGTATTCTGCCTCCCACATAGCAGCCCTGACTCCTACTGTCACCCACTCTGCCCTGATGATAGCATCTATATTCAGAGATCTTTCCACTTCTTGATTTCTCCATATGCCTCCAGCCTCCAAGCCTCACACACATAGCTCCACCTGCCTTCCTGCTCTGTCTCCTGTTGGCCGACTTTCTCCCACTCACCCTATGCATCTCAGCTGGCACATGCCTTCTAGGTACAGGTTTATCAGCCCTTCTCCTGGGTCTCAGGGCATGCCACATTTCCCATATGACAGCATTCATTACTCGGAATTGGTTCAGCCTTACACATCTCCCAACACAAACACACACACCCCTCACTCAAGAATTATTTGTTAAAGAAATGTTGAATGGGGCGGGGTGTAGTGGCTCACACCTATAATCCCAGCACTTTGGGAGGCCGAGGTAGGAGGATCACCTGAGGTCAGGAGTTCGAGACCAGCCTGGGCAACATGGTGAAACCCCGTCTCTACTAAAAATGCAAAAATTAGTCGGGCATGGTGGTGCACGTCTGTAATCCTGGCTACTCAGGAGGTTGAGGCAGGAGAACTGCTTGAACACGGGAGGCAGAGGTTGCAGTGAGCTGAGATTGTGCCACTGCACTCCAGCCTGGGCAACACAGTGAGACTCCATCTCAAAAAAAAAAAAAAATGTTGAATGATTATATCACAAGTTATATAGTTATTTTTACAAGCAATAGTTAAAAGACTGACATTTACAAAACATTTACCTTTTTAAAAAAGAGGAGTTGAGGTTATCCTGATCACCAACAAAATATATTGTTTCCTAATATATTTTCTTGAGAAGAAGGAAAGGAACACAGCTGCCTGTAGGATGCTGGGAGTTGTGCAAAACATTAGTTTAGCATGCACATTGAGTGTGTCCCACAGTGAACATCATCCACTGCCATCTTGGTCACGGTAGAAAGGAGACTGCTAGCCTTCCCTCCCTTTACTTCAGGAAAGAGCCAGACAATCTACTGCATTCAAAAGAACATTGATTTTGCAAAGTCCTCCAAAGAAAAATCTCCAACCCTATCTTGGTGTCAAACAACCCTAGGCATCAGGAAATTCTTCCTTTTGTTTAACTTTAATGAGCCCATTCTTTTTGTGTCCTTGGCAACAGAGGGAAAAAACAGTCATCATCCTCCACGCAATGACTCTTCTGAAGTTTAAGTCCAATGCTGGCACTTCTTAATTCACCTCTGATGCATCTCCTCTCTAGGCTAAATAATCCTAGGTCCTTTAGCCCTTGTTTGCTGGTCACAGGATGACTATTCTGCTTTAGCTCTGAACTCTCCACATTCTCTCAATTCCCTTTGAACTATGGAGCCAGGAGCCAGCCCCAGCTCTCTGTTACAGCTCTGGACAGTACCGAGAGCAATGTAACAATTACCTCATGATACAGACATGCTTTTCATTTGCTACAGTTCTCTGCTTGCATTTTTTTCAATCAACAGAGCTGCAGGATTGTGACAATTCTTCCCGGTCAACTGGCTGTCCACTAAAGCTATACTTTCAATTTTCCAGCCAACTGCCTTTGAGTAGTTGGCACCTTGCCTTTCAACATGTTCACTTTTCAACTCCAAGTGCATAACCCTCAATTTTTCTCTACTGAACCCCATCCAGTTTATGTCCCATTATTCCAGTTGACTAGGATTGCCTTCTCTGATGACTCTAGCCCCCTGAGATCTTCCAGTTTTATGATATTTCAGGATTAGTGTTATGTTTCGCATGCATATTTCTTATTGACCAGTGCATTAGTCAGATTAAGCTAAAATATGCTGCAGTAAACAAATCAGCAAATCTCAGTGGCTTAGAACAATAGTCTGGGGTCGTTTTTTGTTTTGTTTTGTTTTCGAGAAGGAGTCTCACTCTGTTGCCCAGGCTGCAGTGCAGTGGTGCAATCTCGACTCATTGCAGCCTCCACCTCCTGGGTTCAAGCCATCCTCCCACCTCAGCGTTCCAAGTAGCTGGGACTACATATGTGCACCACCACACCCAGCTAATTTTTTAATTATATATGTATTTTGGAGATGGGGCTTGCTTTGTTTCCAAGGCTGGCCTCGAAATCCTGGACTGAAGCAATCCTCCCCACTTGGCCTCCCAAAGTGCTGGGATTACAGATGTGACCCACCATGCCCAGTCAGATTATTTTTCATATTCACACTACATTTCCCACACTAATTGGTGGAGGGGTTCGGATCATCAGCGTCCAGGTGGCCCAGGTTGACAAAAGTTCTACCACTGCGTGAAATCAGCAGAAGGCTTCAGGGTTCATGGAAAATGGAGAAGTTTTATACATATTTAATACAAGTAGAAGTGATACCCATTGCTCAGTTAATAGGGTTGCTAAAGTTAACAACAAACAAAGCTAAAAAAATTTTTTTAAAGCGATACCCGTTGTTATGCCAACATTTTGTTAGCTAAAGCAAGTCACATGGATGTGACTGATTCCGAGGGTATGTGTGCTCCCAAGGAAAGAACTGGAGAGAAATCTTGGCATTCACTAGCTGTCTCCCAGAACCAATGAGATTCCACTTTCCTAAACACAGTGATCTTACCTTTTATTTCTGCATCATCATAAATTCAACCATAAATTCTCAAAGAAGACTTATAGATTCTCAGCCAATTTTTCTCCCACCCAGCATCTCTTACAAAAGTACGGGCATTTTTCTATTCCATGGTCCAGATTATACATGAAGATGTTAGTTCGAAGACCAGATTCTGCCAAAAGCTGCTAGGCAGAATGATGAGGACTGAGCCACTGAGAACACATTTCCTCTTTACTAAGAGCACTGTACGATATAGAATTGTTAAGAAACCAGTGTCATGAGCTTGTGAGGGACATCTCTTTCAGTCTACCAAACCCACTGCTCAGCCAGATTTGCATTAGAACTGATCACATGTTACAAACACAAGAGGGAAGTGCAGACCCTTATCAGTGGCTTTAAAATCTAAATAAGACCAAGGAATCTGGTGGAGAAATGAGCCCCACAGAGAAGAAACGACAGTGGCCTAGGAGTCTGAGCTTCACTCAGCTTCTAGGGAGCTCTGTGACCTTTGGAAAGTCTCTCCACCCTGCAGGAAATCAGGTCTAGCTCTGTCATGGAAGAGGGTGGCACTGACCTGTGACTCCCAGCTCGGGTTGCTGCTCAGAGCCCCTGAAGAGATGTTTTTAAAACATGGATTCCCAGCCGGGCGTGGTGGCTCACGCCTATAATCCCAGCACTTTGGGAGGCAGAGGTGGGTGGACCGCTTGAGCCCGGGAGTTCGTCAACAGCTTGGGCAACGTGGTAAAACCCCGCCTCTCCTGAAAATAGAAAAATTAGCTGAGTGTAGTGGCCTGCACCTGTGGTCCCAGCTACTCGGGAGGCTGAGATGGGAGGATCACCTGAGCCCAGGAGTCAAAGGTTGCAATGAGTCGAGATTGCACTACTGCATTCAACCTGGGTGACAGAGTGAGACTCTGTCTCAAATAAATAAATATATAAATAAAAAAAACAATAACAATAACCATGGATTCTTAGGCTTCACCCAGGCTTTCTGAATCATCTCAGGTGGGACCTGGAATCTATTCTAGAAAATAACCTCTTATGATGCCCTTACGATGTGGGGCACCCCATGACTCTATCCTTGACCTTCTCGTGGACTACTCTGTCTTCAGTCCAGACCCAAGGAGCACAAAAGTGAACTCAGCCCTTAATGGCTCTGTTAATATCCAGATGTCCTACAGGTGATTGCTGCAACCACGTATCCCATCAGCGAAGCCCAAGAAACCTGGATTCGTCTTTTAGTCTTTCCTCTCTCCACCCAGTTAGTTGTTTTTTTTTTTTTTTTTTCTTTAAAAGGCAAGTTCTAGCTCTATTGCCTAGGCTGGAGTGCAGCTGTGGTATCTTAACTCACTGTGACCTCCATCTCCTGTGCTCAAGTGATTCTCCAATCTCAGCCTCCCAAGTAGCTGGAACTACAGGTGTGTTTCACCATGCCCAGCTAATTTTTGTATTTTTTGTAGAGACTGTGTTTCACCATGTTGCCCAGGCTGGCCTCAAACTCCTGAGCTCAAGTGATCCGCCCACTTCGGCCTCCCAAAGTGCTGGGATTACAGGCGTGAGCCACTGTGCCCGGCTCCAGTTAGTCTTTCAGCCCTAAACATTCCTCCTGTTTACGCCCAGAGCCACTGCCCCAGCTCAGGCCTTCATCGTCAGTGGCCTGGACTATTGATTGTATCAGCCTCTCTCTAGATGTCCCTGATTTGAACCTCACTGATTCCTCCTCCCATTTCATCCACACCCCTTATTTTCACAATGATCTTTTTTTATTTTATTTTTTATTTTTATTTTAAGATGGAGTATCGCTCTGTCGCCCAGGCTGGAGTGCATTGGCAGAATCTTGGCTCACTGCAACCTCTGCCTCCAGGTTCAAGCAATTCTCCTGCCTCAGCCTCCTGAGTAGCTGGGATTACAGGCATGCACCACCACGCCTGGCTAATTTTGTATTTTTTAGTAGAGATGGAGTGTCACCATGTTGGCCAGGCTGGTCTTGAACTCCTGACCTCAGGTGATCCACCTGCCTCGGCCTCCCAAAGTGCTGGGATTACAGGTGTGAGCCACCATGCCCCACCCACCAGAGTGACCTTTCTAACATAAAAGATCTGCTTAAAAATCTTCAATGTTCTTTCTGTTGACTCCAGTTTAAAATCGAAATTCCCTTGCATGGTATTCAAGGTCCTTGTTGTCCCAGCATGACAGGGCCATGGGCAGGAGCTTCCCTGCTCACAATGCACCCTACAGCAATACTTGGCCATTAATCGTGCCCCAGCTTCTCCCTGTCTTTGCAGGCGTTGCTTGCTCTGATGGAAACATTATTCCTAGGCGTCTTTTCTGAATATGGCCGTCCCACTGCCAGCTTTGGGAAGCCTTCACCATCTCTGCCCATACAGATGGACACATTCCCTGCCTGTGCTGCTGCTAGACTCTGCTTACACTTCCATCACAGAATTTATTTGATTGGGTTATCATGGCTTCTCTGCTGGAACGGAAGCTACTTGGGAGCCTGGGGAAATGCTTGGCTCAAAGCGTAAGTATGTGAAGAATACATGAATGAATGAATGACCCTATCAGCTCTAAACATCCTGTAAGTTTATCTTGCTTCATGGCCAGCACAGGCGCTCATGCCTGTAATCCCAGCACTTTGGGAGGCAGAGGCGAGCGGATCACCTGAGCTCCGGAGTTCGGGACCAGCCTGGCCAACATGGCAAAAACCGGTCACTACTAAAAATATAAAAATTAGCGGGGTGTGGTGACAGGTGCCTGTAATCCCAGCTACTGGTAGGCTGAGGCAGGAGAATCACTTGAACCTGAGAGGCAGAGGATGCAGTGAGCTGAGATCGCACCACTGCACTCCAGCCTGGGCAGCACAGTGAGACTCTGTCTCAAAAAAAAAAAAATTCTGTGCTTCAGTACAAAATATGAAGTATAATATTAAATTCCAAGATTAAATTAATACCTGAGCAATGATTGGCAGCAAGGTATGAATGAACTAGAGGTCTGAGCAGGAGGGGAAGAAGCAGAGAATGGGGAATCAAGATGGGGAAAATGGGTCAGGTGCAGTGGCTGGTGCCTGTGATCCTAGCACTCTGGGAAGCTGAGGCAGAAGGATTGCTTGAGCCCAGGAGTTCAAGACCAGCCCTGGCAACATAGTGAGACCCTGTCTCTACAAAAAATAATAAAAAAAAAAAATTAGGGAGGGACAGCATTAGGAGATGCTAATGCTAAACGACAAGTTAATGGGTGCAGCAAAACAACATGGCACATGGATACATATGTAACAAACCTGCACATTGTGCACATGTACCCTAAAACCTAAAGTATAATAATAAAAAAAAAAAATTTTTTTTTAAAAAAGAGGGAGGGATTACCACTGGGGCAGCAGAAAACTTTGGGGAGTGATGGATACATTATTTATGTTAATTGTGGAGATGGCTTCTCAGGTGTATACATATGTTAAAACATATCCAACTGTGCAGATTAAATAACTTAATGAAGCTGTTTTAAAGCTAAGAGAGCATAGAATTTTCTCTGATGTAAATAAATATAGTTTCCTAAATAATAAGCGAGCAAATTACAGTTATATATTTTATGGAATAAAAGTCTGTTAAAGGAAACTTCCAAAAAAAAAAAAATTAGCAGGACATGGTAGCATACACCTGTAATCTCGGCACTTGGGAGGCTGAGGTGGGAGGATTGCTTGAGGCCAGGAGTTCAAGACCAGCCTGGACAACATAGTGAGACCCCTGTTTCTAAACAAACAAACAAACAAACAAAAAAAAGACTGGTCAAAATCAGGGGGTGCACAGAGAAAATAATGTCCAGGCCCCAACTCTGCCCAGAGCAATTCTCAATACCGAAGTTGTTTCAGGGAATCTCAAAGTATAACTTAAGCAACTAGAAAATTAGGATCCACTTGATTGAAAGTCTCTGAATAGCATGATTTCACAGAAGCACTGCCTGCGTACTTAAAGCAAATTATTTTCACTTTCTGCTGCTTTTCTCTGACCTTCTCCTCAAGTACTGACATGCATTAAGTTTGAAAAGGCTGAAACTATCCTTAGAAAAATTCAAAGACGCAGAACTTCCAAAGTGAAGAAACCTTTCCGTTGGCTTTTCCCTGGAGGAAAGCTTCACTGACAGGCTCCTTCATGCTCCCCGCAAAGACCAGGGCTCAGATATGTGCCCTCGGTAGTTAAGGCCATCATCACCGTGAAAAATGTCTCTCTTTTAAAACATTTCTTGTTTAAACAAACCTTAAAGAAATATTTGGTGCCAGATGCTTAGAGCTGGTGGCACAATTGATTTTTTTTTCTTGAATGTTTATGCTGCCCAGCCTGTAGAATTTAAGTTAACAAAGAACGTTTAGTATAAGGTAGCAATGTGGATGAATAGCTTTTTGTGTGCTTACTAAAAAGTGGGGCTCCAAAGAACAAATCAGAAACCCATTAGGAATAATTTTGCTTCTCCAAAGATGGACAGAAGTCATGTAGGGGAAATGGAGGAAATTATAAAAGACTGTATTCTAAAGGGGCAACAGTCAAATGTCAGTCGAAGAACTTTTAAATGAAAACCAAACTAGCCAGCAGTTGGGCTATAAGAATAAGCCACCACAACCAGCTCTCTGCATCTCTCCTCCTGTGTGTCTCAATCTCCCTCTGTTTCTCTCTCATACACAGACACACACACACACACACACACACACACACACACACACACTTCACAAATGGAATTTAATAAATCAGAACTTCATCATGGCTCTTTTGGCTTGACACTTAAACTTTCCAATAGTTACTGATAAAAAAATTATTTTTGAGATGGGGTCTCACTCTGTCACACAGGCTGGTGTACAGTGGCTTGATCACAGCTCACTGCAGCCTCGACCTCCTGGGCTCAGGTGGTCCTCCCACCTCAGCCTCCCAAGTAGCTGGGACTACAGGCTCGCACACTGCGCCTGGCTAGTCTTTTATATTTTTTGTAGAGACAGGGTCTCACTCTGTTGCTCAGGCTGGTCTCAAACGACTAGGCTCATGTGATCCTCCCATCTTGCTCTCTCAAAGTGCTCGGATTACAGGCATGAGCCCCTGTGCCCACTTTTGCAAAAAATTATAACAGTGAAGCCAGGCACAGTGGCTCATACCTGTAATCCCAGCACTTTGGGAGATGAAAATGGGAGGGTGGTTTGAGCCCAGGAGTTTGAGACCAGCCTGGGCAACAGAGTGAGATCCCGTCACTATAAAAATTTTTTTTAAAAATTAGCCAGGCATGGTGGCATGTGCCTGTAGGCCCAGCTACTTGGGAGGTTGACATGGGAGGATTGCTTAAGCCTGGAAGGTTGAGGCTGCAATGAGCTGAGGTCATGCCGCTGCAATTCTGCCTGGGCAACAGAGCAAGACTGCCTCTAAAGAAACAAATAAATCACAACAGTGAGAAAATGATGACAGGGAAAGAGATCTTTGGGCATGGGCCAAACTAACTATGGGAGAAATTTAGTTTATAGTTTAAATAATAATAGCCCTTTTATAATAATTATTATAAAACTAATAAAAGCCCACAAATTTAGGATTAAGAGAAGGGCCTGAATTCTGCTAAGAGGTAGGTTTAGTTAAACAATTACCAGCCATTGTACTGGAGATCACAAGATTTGTAACTTCCCCTATTACTCCTGTGAATAATGTCACTATTGTAGAGCCTCTCCCTCATCACCACTCTCATCTAAGCTATCAAGTTTGAGATGTCTTTTCAGACTTCTGCATTTCTGATGGTTGGATGACTGCACTGAGACCCAAGACTTAAGACTCACCCAGTCCTGTAGCCCCCACCCAGAAGTGGACTCAGCACATAAGAACCATTTTCTAAATCCCTATGATTGCATCCCTGACCAATCAGCAGCACCCATTCCCGAGGCCGTAGCCCACCTAACTATCTTGAAAAAACTCTAGCCTCCAAATTTTCAGGGAATCTGATTTGAGTAATAAAATCAACCCATTTGTTATTATTAGTCTGACTATTTAGCTGGTTCTATGTATATTAAACTGTTTCTCTATTGCAATTTCTCTGTCTTGATGAATCAGCTCTATCTGGGCAGGATGAACCTGTTGAGTGGTTACGTATCTGGGTGTCAGTTATTGCTGAGTAACAAACAACTCCAAATTCTGATATTTAAAACTATATTTGGCCAGGCACAGTGGCTCATGCTTGTAATCCTGACACTTTGAAAGGCCAAGGCAGGTGACTCACTTGAGCCCAGGAGTTCAAGACCAGCCTGGGCAACACAGCAAAACCCTGTCTCTACAAAAAATGCAAAAATTAGTCAGGCATGGTGGCATGCAACTGCAGTCCTAGTTACTCATAAGGCTGAGGTGGGAGGATGTCTTGAGCCTGAGAGGTTGAGGCTGCAGTGAGCTGTGATTATGCCACTGCCCTCCAGCCTGGGCAACTGAGTGAGACACTGTCCCTAAACAACAACAACAAAACCACATTCATTTACAATCACTCATGTATGCAGAAGTCAGTTAGAATTTGGCTGATCTAGGCTGGGCTCAGTTGGGCAACTCTATTGTAGACTGCAGCAGCCAGAGTGGGTCTGCTGCTCACTGTAGGTGTCAGGGGTGACTCTATGCCCCATGTCACTTATCCTTCTTGGACTAGCAGGCCAGTCTGGGAATGTTACTTTCATGATGGCTTCTGAGGTTCAAGAGCACAAGTGCAAACACATAAGGTCTCTTAAATCCTAAGCTTGGAATGGCATAGCGACATTTCTATTTATGTCATTGGCTGAATCAAGCCCAAAGTCTACCCACAGTAAGGCCTTGACAGTGATATGAAAGCAGGGAGGGGTGAAGAGATTCAATATACTACATCTTCCTTTTCTTTACTTCCTGTAACTGACATGTTACAGAGGCCTATTGATTTTACCATAAAAATCTCCTGAATAGTTCTGCTTTTCATCCTCTCCCTCATCACCACACTCATCTAAGCTATCAAGTTTTATCTGGACACTGCAGTAGACTCCTAACTGGTCTCTAGTTATTCAATCTCAGGCCTAACCCCAAAGGGATCTTTTAAACTCACAGACCTGCTCCTGTCACTTGCTATGGCTGTTATTTTTTGAGGATAATGACAAAAGTTTCTTCTATGGCCTAGCACCCCCATGTAATCTGACAGTCATCACCAGCCCTCCGATCTCATCTCTAAACCACTTCCTCTCACTCTCTGTGTTTCAGTCCTAAGTGGCTTCCTTGCAGTCTTTCATAAGTGCCTTTACAGATACTGTTTCTTTGCTTGGAACCCTATTCTCTACCACTACCCCCTTAATTCTGACTTATCCTTCAGAGTTTAGCTTGAAGATTTTTTCTTTAAGAAACCCTTCTTTGATGCCACAGACCAGACCAGCTCTTTGTTTTGGAGAGTCTAAGTCTCATATCATCATATACCTTTACATCACTTTTTGCATTTTGCCATCATGGAGCATTTATTTGTGGGAGTATTTAATTAATGTCTCATTTCTCCAACCCACAGTGGTAAACTCCTTAAGGATAGGAACTATGTCTATTTTTGCTTATTATTATAGCTCAGTGACCAGCGTGGTACTTAGCACATGACACGGACTCAATGCATTTTTGTTTAGTGAATGAACAAACTAGCCCAAACAATGAAGAAAATAAAACTTATTCTCTTTTCATTATTTTTCTCTCAAGAACCTGAGAATACCCACATACTTTTTTTTTTTCAGACAGGGTCTCACTCTGTCACCCAGGCTGGAGTGCAGTGGCATAATCTTGGCTCACTGTACCCTCCACTTCCCAGGTTCAAGTGATTCTCATGCCTCAGCCTCTTGAGTAGTTGAGACCACAGGAACATGCCACCATGCCAGGCTAATTTTTGTAGTCTTAGTAGAGACAGGGTTTCACCATGTTGGCCAGGATTGTCTTAAACTCCTGCCTTCAAGTGATTCACTTGCCTCAGCCTCCCAAAATGCTGGGATTACAGGCATGAGCCACCACGCCCAGCCCCCACACATTTTAAATCAAGATGTAACACAAAGAAAAATGCAATCTCAGACAAATTACAGTTTCTCAGGACAATAAAAATCTTCACCCACAGACTCCTCTGGCCCTATATCCATCCCTTCCTAGTCTTAATACAGATTCAATCTAGCAGAAAAAATCTCCCAAGACCAAAGGACCTCTGTTTGTGTTTCATTTCCTGAATGTGTCCAGGATGACTGAGAAGAACTATTGTAGAACTTGAGTTCCTCTGAGAAGAAAAACTTGGCTGCGTGTGGTGGCTCATGCTTGTAATCCCAGCACTTTGGGAGGCCAAGACAGGAGGATTCCTAAAATCCAGGAGTTAAGAGTCCTGCCTGAGAAACACAGGGAGACCCCATGTCTATAAATAATTTTTTTAAAAAATTAGCTGGGTATGGTGGCAAGTGCCTGTGGTCTCAGCTTCTTGGGAGACTGAGACAAGAGGACTGCCTGAGCCCCAGAAGTTGAGCCTGCAGTGAGCCTTGATCATGCAGCTGCACTCCAGCCTGGGCAACAGAGCAAGGCCCAGTCTTGAAAAATAAAAAATTTAAAAGAAAAACACAACTAAATAAAGACAATACATTCAGGTTTTTTTGTTGAAGATGATCCTTACTATTTTCAATTCTAATCAACAACTTTTATTAGTATTATGGTAAATTGATTACATTCATAGCCCCAATTGGTGGTCTCCCCGTACCCATGATCTTTGCAATGTAACATTGTAATTTGTCAAGCAATGGAGTCTATTTCCCCAGCCCTTGAATCTGGGTTGGTCTTGTTTTTTATTTTGACTAATGCAGTGCAGTGGAAATGACATTGAGCCACTTATGAATCTATGCCTCAAGAAGCCGTTCATGCTCCTGTTCTCTCTCGTGGACCTCTCTCAAATGGATGATGTGATAAAAACAAACCCAGGCTGGCCTGAAGAAGGACAAGAGACCATGTGGAGGAATGACAAGTTGTCCCAGCCAAGGCCCTAGGCCAGTCAACCCCTTGCCAATCTCCAAGCAGAAATCTGCCAAGATTGGCCCAGATTCACAGGAATGATTTGCTGAGCTAAATAAATGTTTATTGTTTAAATTGGGCTTGGTTTATTTCATGGCAATAACTAACTGGAACAATATTTAAGACAACGTGCTAAGTTTATAAAATAAATTATTACTATTCCCATTCCCTTTGCTCTGCCCTCAAAGATAGACCTAGACAGATATAGTTTTGAATCCTCTCTCTTTTATCAAGCAGGTGACTTTGGGCGAGTAACGTAAATGGGTTAATCATTCTTTTCTCCGTTTTAGATCCTCAAAGTTGTAGTTGGCACATGGCCACCCACCTACACGTGTTTATATGACTGCCTTCTGGCCAATGGACTCTAAATGAAATATCATGTAGTAGAAACCTTCCTAAGCAAAGCAGTGCATTTCCTTTGCCGTCTTCCTCTTATCCCTTTCTTTGCTGTTGGCAGTGCAGCTAGTGAGCATTTATAAGAGAGAAAGAGCTTCAGTCCCTAAGGACTTTGTGGAGCAGAACTATAAAGCCAGGTCTAGAAGGCCTACCTCTGGACTTTTATGTAAGATAATACAATTCATTATTTTTAAAGATATTATTATTTTAGGTTTCTATTACTTGCAGTTGAACCTAATCCTTGCTAACATATAGTAAGTATGCTAGCAAATTTCTTTGCTGGCTTGTTGTAAGCTGGGTGTAAGTGCCTGGCATCATTCCTAATGCACAGTGACAATAAATGAATGCAGTTATTACTATTTTTTATTGATAATAATAATAGAAGCAGTACTAACATACCTCCCTAGCTAATGTTGAGATAAAACTGGCAATATTGTTAAAGTCAGCTGAAGTAATGGGCTCCAGTCACAACATTTGCATAATAGCATAGATCTATGAAATGTGTTTCTTGATAATTTTGTCTTAAAGAGTTTTCTTCTTGATTCATCCCTCACTAAAATAAAAATTTTACCTTAATGAAAATTAGGAAACAGATGTCCATTAGATATGTTAGTATAGCAGTCACTTTGTTACAAATTCTAACGCATAAAAGGGTTTTGAGCATGTTCTATATAATTCTCATTTCTTCATAAACATTTCAAAACTCTATGAAGAAAATGTAATCTTCATATATATTTGAAAAGCAATGTTGTATATTTTAAATGCTGTGTTTACTAAGGTAATACAGTTTCTTCACAGAAAATTAAATGTCAGCCTTAAAATATTTAAAAATTTTATTTTAAATATTGGAAGAAGGAATCGTTTTTAGAAAACAACCACTATTGTGACCCTGCCATTAGCATCTTTGATGTTCTCTACTGTGAAGATCATTGAGACTTGGAAAGTCAGCAAAAAGGCATGCGGAACCTCCCTCAGTCCTGAATCCAATTTTTAAGACAATTTTTCCTCAGAAATATGGTGAAACACAGAGAAGTCATTCATAATGAGTTCCTCAAGCAAAAATTCTTTTTAATTATTCTGACATTGGAAAAAGAACTCACAGAGAAATACTCTTCACAGTGGATTCCATATAGTGTTTAATAGTTACATGTCATTAGCAAAGTAACTGACAGGTCCCAATTTAACTAGAATGGGCGTTTTCCCATTAAGGTGCTTTTTACAATTAATTTGTTCCCAAAGCCTATGATAAAGGCTTTTCTATAAATCCTATGCTGTGAAGATCAATAGAGAGATTTAAAAGTGGTTATTAGGGGAAGCTGGTCAGAATATTGTAAGAAAATCTAAACTAATTCAACAAGACAGTCAAGAAATGGTGTCACGGTGTAAGTAGACTTGAGATGTCTTTAAGAGGGGAGTAGCAGTCTGCCTAGTGAAACACACAAGGGTATGAGAAGTATAGGTCAAGGCAAGAGTTGAGATAGAGGCTGTGGACAAGTGGCAGGTGGGAGATTAGTTGGGAATAGTAGGACATACTACTGAGAATGCATACGATAGGATGTTATATTGAATTCATTAGGTGATTGGTAACCATTGAAGGGTTTCAAAGAGGAGGATGAAAAAGTCATTGCTGGCTTCACTGGGTGAATTTCACCAAACACTTACAGAAGAATTAACACCAATTACTCATGAATTCTTCAAAAGAAATTATAAACCAGTATTTCTTATGAATATAGAGATGAAAATCATCAACAGAGAATTAGCAAACCATATCCAGCAACCTATAAAAGGATTATACTCCATGACCAACTAGGACTTAATTCCAGGAATGCAAGGTTGGTTTAACATTAAAAAATGAAATAATGTTGTCATATCAATAGAATAAAAAATAACCGCATAATCATCTCAATAGATGCAGAAAGAGCATTTGAAAAAACCAACTCTTGGCCGGGCTTGGTGGCTCACACCTATAATCACAGCACTTTGGGAGGCTGAGGCAGGCAGATCATGAGGTCAGGAGATCAAAACCATCCTGGCTAAAATGGTGAAACCCCATCTCTACTAAAAATACAAAAAAATTAGCCAGGCGTGGTGGCTAAATTTTTTAGCTGAGTAGTCCCAGGTACTCAGAAGGCTGAGGCAGGAGAATTGCTTGAATCTGGGAGGCAGAGGTTGCAATGAGCCAAGACTGTTCCACTGCACTCCAGTCTGGGCGACAGAGTGAGACTCTATCTCAAAAAACAATGACAACAACAAAGAAACAAACAAAACAAAACAAAAAAACAAACAAAAGAACCCAGCTGTCTTTTATGATTAAAAAAAAGTTGAACAAATTAGGAATAGTGGACTTCTTGAACCTGAAAAACCATCTAGAAAAACCCTTAGCTACTATCACACTTAATAGTGAAAGACTGAGTGATTTCACCCAAGATCAAGAACAAAGGGAAGACTGGGCACAGTGGATCACACCTGTAATCCCAGAACCTTGGGAGGCTGAGGTGGAAGGATTGCTTAAAGCCAGGAGTTTCAGATCCACCTGGGCAACATAGCGAGACTCCTTTCTATAAAAAATTAAAAGTAGCTGGGTATGGTCACACACACCTGTAGTCCTAGCTATTCGGGAGACTCTGGCAAGAGGATCAATTGAACCCAAGAGTTTGAGGATGTAGTGAGCTATAATCACACTCCTGCACTCCATCCTGGGCAACAGAAAAAGACTCTAGTCCTTAAAAAACAAAGAGAAAGGCCGGGCGTGGTGGCTCACGCCTATAATCCCAGCACTTTGGGAGGCCGAGGTGGGCGGATCACGAGGTCAGGAGATCGAGACTACGGTGAAACCCCGTCTCTACTAAAAATAAAAAAAAATTAACCAGGCGTGGTGGCGGGCGCCTGTAGTCCCAGCTACTCGGGAGGCTGAGGCCGGAGAATGGCGTGAACCTGGGAGGCGGGGCTTGCAGTGAGCCGAGATTGAGCCACTGCACTCCAGCCTGGGCGACAGCGAGACTCCGTCTCAAAAAAAAAAAAAAAACAAAGAGAAGGATGTCCATTCTAAGTAGCTCTATTCAACATTGTATGGGGGTTCTAGCCAGAGCAATTAGGCAAAAGAAAGAAATAAAAGAAATATCAGTTGGAAAGGAAGAAAGAAAGCTATCACTATTTGGAGATGACATGATCTCATGTACAAAAAAACCATTAGAATGAATAAATGGGTTCAGCAAGGGTTGCTGAATACAAGATTAATATGCAAAATCAATTGTATTTCTATACACTTTCACTGAACAATCCAAATATGAAGTTAAGAATGAGATCCTACTTACAATAGCATCAAAAAGAATAAAATTTTTAGGAATAAATTTAACAAAAGAAGTGCAAAACTTTTACCTAGAAACTACAAAAATCATTGAAAGAAGTTAAAAAGATCTAAATAAATGGGAACACATTCCATGTTCATGGATCAGAAGACTTAATATTGTTATAATGTCAATACTCACTAAATTGACCTGTGAATTCCATGCAATCCCTATCAAAATCCCAGCTGGCTTCTTTGTAGAAATTGACAAGCTGATTCTAAAATTCACATGGAAATTCAAAGGACCCAGAATAGCCAAAACAATTTTCAAAAAGAAGAACACTGTAACCCCTGCACTTGGGGAGGCTGAGGTAGGATTGATTGGGGACAGGAGTTGGAGACTAGCCTCAGCAATATAGTAAAACCCCCATCTCTAAAAAATGTTTAAAAAATTACCCAGGTGAAGTGGCACGCATCTGTAGTTCTAGCTGCTAGGGAGGGTGAGGCAGGAGGGTCACTTGAGCCCAGGAGTTTGAGGCTTTGGTGAGCCATGATCATGACACTGCACTCTGTTCTGGGTGACAGAGTGAGACCTGTCTCTAAAAAAAAGAAAAAGAAGATCAAAGTTAGAGGGTTCATATTTCCCAATTTCAAAACCTACTGTAAAGCTACAAGTAATCAAGACGGTATGGTATTGGCATAAGGATAGACCTACAGATCAATGAAATAAAATTAAGAATCCAGAAATAAACCCTCGCATTTAGAGTAAATTGCTTTTTGACAGCGTTGCCAAAACAATTCAATAGAGGAAAGAATAATATTTTCAACAAATGGTGCTGGGACAACTGGATATCCACATTCAGAAGTATGAAGTTCGACCACTATCTTATACCATATACAAAAACTAACTTTAAATGGAGCAAAGGTTTCAGTGGAAGAGCTAAAACTATAAACTCTTAGAAGAAAATGTAGGCGTAAGTCTTCCTGATCTTTATTTGGCAGTGATTTCTTAGATATAACAACAAAGCACAAGCAATCAAAGAAAAAAATAGATAAATTGGATATCCTCAGAATTAAAAACTTCTATGCTTCAAAGGACACCAGCAAGAAAGTGAAAGGACAAACAACAGAATGAGAAAAAATATTTGCAAATCATATAACTAATAAGGGACTTTTATCTAGAATACATAATATTCTAGTCAATAGCAAAATACAAATTACCCAATTTAAAAATGGGCATGGAATCTAAATAGGTATACCTCCAAAGAAGATAAACAGATGACCAATAGCGCATGAAAATATGCTCAACACCAACAGTCACCAGGGAAATGTAAATCAAAACCATAAGAGATACCACTTTACATCCACTAGTTTCGCTATAATAGAAAGGACAGACAATAACAAGTGTTGCCAAGAATGTGAAAAATTGGAGCCCTTCTGCACTGCTGGTAGGAATATAAAATGGTGCAGCCATTTTGGAAAACAGTCTGACAGTTCCTCAAAAAGTTAAACGTTAGAGTTACCACATGACCTGGCAATTCCACTCCTAGGTATACACTCAAGTATATCAACAAAGTATATCAACAAAGTAGCTACCTGATAAACACATGAAAAGATATGTCCACACAAAAACTAGCAAATGAATGGTCGTAGCAGCAGTATTCATAATAGTCAAAAGGTGGAAAAAGCCAAATGTTCATCAACTGATTAATGGGTACACAAAATGTGGTGTGATCGTAGAATGAAATTTTATTTAGCCATAAAAACAATGAAGTACAGACACAAGCTATATCATGGATGACCCTTGAAAACATTTGGTAATGGAAAGAAGCCAGTAACAAAAGACCACATAGCACATAATTCCATTTATCTGAAATGTTCAGAAAAGGGAAATCTAGAGAGACAAAAAGCAGATGTGTGGTTGCCTAGGGCTGGGTGGGGAAATGGGGAGATTGGGAGGTCATGGTTAAAGAGTACGCATGATGAAAATGTTCTAAAATTGATTGTGGTGATGATTGCACAACTCTGTGAACATACTAAAAACCATTGAATTGTTAAAAAAAAAAATCAATACTATGCTTTAGGGGAATCTCTTTGACTGGCGTGAAAAGAAACAGAAGGCATGAAGACCAATTAGGAGGTTTTTAATCTTGACTCTTAGAGAGAAAGCATCTCATCACCAGGTCTTTTTTTCCTTCAATCTCCACACCCATTCCCTTTAAATATAATTAAAACACAGTTATGAAATCCATGCTTGATAAATTGGTAAGTAAGCTATGGGATGGGGCTAGGAAAAAGGGGGTCATAAAAGGGAGCTTTTAACTCTATAGTGATCATTTTATTATTTGAGTAACCGAGGGCAAAAGCTCTTTCTCAATTGTTTACATAAAAGTCACAAATTTAACTTTAGGTTCTGAGCAAGACATGTTAAGCTCATGTAGAGCCTCACACTAAATGGTGAATGAGTTTTTGTTTTGTGCCTGGCACATAGTAGGTCCTCAGTGTTTTTCAAAATAAATTAAATGAATGAATTTTAAGAGTAAACATAAACTTTATAATGCGTTATATAAATATGGCCAAGAAAGGCACTGTGAGATGAAAAAACAACACATAATCTTAAACTGGTGAAGGAGAAAAAGGAAAGAATGAGGAGAAAGGAAAACTCATAATTCAACAAGACAGCAAGCCACTAAAATGTGTAAGAAGTCTCTTTCATCCCCTTCAGGAAAAAAAAATTGACAAAGAAAAAAGTTATAAATTTATAAAGAAGAGTGAGGATATTGTACCTAAAGAATACAAAAGGATGAAAAATCAGTAAAGGCAATTCATCACATTAGCAGGCTAAAGAAGAAAAATCGTATGATTATATTAATAGATGCAGAAAAAGCATTTGACCAAACCTAATATCCCTTTATGATTAAAGACTCTCAGCAAACTAAGAATAAAGGGGAATTTCCTCAACTTGGTAAAAAATAAAAAAGGAAATTAACAAACCAGAAACCAAACCTTTTAAGGATGCAGAGGGGAAAAAAATTGCTATTCATCCAAAAATTTGCTAAATAAAAAGTACAGTAGAGGAAAAAGAGATTAAGGAAAAGAATAAGGAAGTAAAAGAAAACAGAAATAAGCTATCTTCAGTATCTAAAACGGAAAGTAAGAGTTAGACATCAGAAACTACCCAGGCACAGTCTTATTCTCCCAGACCAGTTTTGGCCAGAGAGATCTGGTTTCTCCTATCTAGAGAGCTCCTGTTCTCTGTCCTAAAAAATAATTAGGAAGTTGAAAAGAAATAAAGCAGATTCAGGCATTACTAAATGCCATCTCACAAGAATGATGATTAAAATATCGTGATTAAGAATCAAGGACCTTTAGCCCCTCTGAGTGCTGATTACAAAGTGATTAGTAGGGATTACAGTGAGATTAACAATGTTTGCAAGGAAGATGATTTGATTCATTCCAGGCTTTAAGGGACAGGGGTGGCAGATGGTTTCGTTATACCAAGAGAAACTGTAAAACACACAGACTAAAAGGCAATCATCTTTTTATTCTATTTCCTTTGAAAAGAGGGGAGGGAGAGACTATTGACGGGTGAGGATATGTTGTTTAAAGTTGTATAGACTGTGTCATATTTTTTCCAATTTGTCAAGAGTGCGAAAATGAAATGATTAGTTTCTGCCTGGGAAGAATGAAGAGATCCAGATAATGAAAACATTAAGTCCTAGGTGCCCATTTTGTCCTTTATATATTAATTAAAAGCCCTTTGATGGGAATTTATGGTGTGAATTAAACTGCTTGGTTTACTATTTAGACAGCTGTGAAAGGAAATAAAATAGTTTAGATGTTTAAACTAGTACTTGCATATGCAGATGACATGTCAATGATTGTTATCAACTGATGAGTCTGTAAAAACCATCTCTTGAATGTTTGAAGCATATGTTGTAAAGCAGCTGGTTCTAAAATAAGTTTAAGAGTAGCTATTTGCTTAATAGAACTGACAAATAGGAACAGGTGATGGTCTTGGAAGAGCCCATTGTTTAAAAATGAACCAGTTGGGAGTTTAGGAGGGTTTTTGGAGAGTCAAAACAATGAAAAAATCAAAGAAGAGAATAGATGTAACAGATAAGTTAGTGTCTCTCTAGCCGATTTGGAAGTTATTTTATTGTAGAGAATATGTTGTTAATCAAAAAAGTTTCTCATTGCCTTGAGCCATATGGAAGTGATTTACCATGTTTTTCTTGCTGTCCATTTGCAAAGTTATGTTTGAGGGAGCTGGCAAAGTGCCCTTTTAAAAAACACTATCTTTACAAAGTTACCTTAATGAGCTGATTGAAGACAAGATTCTTTGCATGGCAACCATGAAAGAAGAGGTTGTCTTAACTTGTAAGAAGAATCCATATAAGAAAGAACTTGACCAAAAAAAAAAAAAAGTCTTTCTCAAATAATTTTGTGATTCTGAGACATGCTTAGGAAGCATGTATACTAAATACACTGACTGCATAGAATTATCTACGGAAGGGCCTTTCCAGTCAGTACAGTTTGTAAGCATTATTTTATAATCTTTTAAAAACTTTTACTATGATGAAGAGACTTACTGACATGGAATGGTTAAGAGGCTACTAAATCCTCTCTTTAGGCAAAATGATGAAAGGGAAAGAGGTAGAGTGAGAGTCAAGGGACTGGGTTTCCAGGAAGAAGTCCACCACCAGCTGTCACTCACTCTTTTCCTACTTTGTTTTCTTCACCTGAAAAAAAATATTAACAATAACTGATGTTCATAAAATGCTTATGTCCAGGCATGGTGGCTCATGCCTGTAATCTCAGCACACTGAGAGGCCGAGGCGTGAGGATCGCTTGAGTACATTTCAAGACCAGCCTGGGCAAGCAACATAGGGAGACCCCATCTCTACAAAAACAAAAATAAAATAAAATGCTTACTAGTGGTCAGGCACTGTTTACACATTTTACATAAGTGTATTAGTTCGTTTTCATGCTGCTGATAAAGATATACCCGAAACTGGGAACAAAGAGAGGTTTAATTGGACTTACAGTTCCACATGGCTGGGGAAGCCTCAGAATCATGGCAAAAGGCACTTCTTACATGGCAGCAGCGGAGGGCAAAAGGCGGAGGGCAAAAGGCACTTCTTACATGGCAGCAGCAAGAGAAAATGAGGAAGAAGCAAAAGCAGAAAACCCTGATAAACCTATCAGATCTCATGAGACTTAATCACTATCATGAGACTAGCCTGGGAAAGACTGGCCCCCATGATTCAGTTATCTCCCTGTGGGTCCCTCCCACAGCACGTGGGAATTCTGGGAGATACAATTCAAGTCGAGATTTGAATAGAGACATAGCCAAACCATATCATCCTACCCCTGGCCCCTCCAAATCTCATGTCCTAACATTTCAAAACCAATCATGCCTTCCCAACAGTCCCGCAAATCCTTAACCAATTTCAGCACTAACCCAAAAGTCCACAGTCCGAAGTCTCACCTGAGACAAGGCCAGTCCCTTCCACCTGTAAGCCTGTAAAATCAAAAACAAGCTAGTTACTTCCTAGATACAATGGGAGTACAGGTATTGGGTAAATACAGCCATTCCAAATGGGAGAAATTTGCCAAAACTAAGGGGTTACACGTGCCATGGAAGTCCAAAATCCAGCAGGGCAGTCAAACTTAAAACTCCAAAATAATCTCCTTTGACTCTAGGTCTCATATCCAGGTCATGCTGATGCAAGAGGTGGGTTCCCATGGTCTTGGGCAGCTCCGCCCCTGTGGCTTTGCAGGGTACGGCCTCCCTCCTGGCTGCTTTCATGGGCTGGCATTGAGTGTCTGCAGCTTTTCCAGGCACATGGTGCAAGCTGTCAGTAGATCTACCATTCTGGGGTCTGGAGGATGGTGCAAGCTGTCAGTAAATCTACCATTCTGGGGTTTGGAGGACGGTGGCCCTTGTCTTACAGCTCCACTAGGCAGTGCCTCAGTAGGGACTCTGTGTGGAGGCTCTGACCCCACATTTCCCTTCTGCACTGCCCTAGCAGAGGTTCTCCATGAGGGCCCCACCCCTGCAGAAAACTTTTGCCTGCGCATCTGGGTGTTTCCATACATCTTCTGAAATCTAGGCAGAGGTTCCCAAACCTCAATTCTTGACATCTGTGCACGTGCAGGCTCAACATTACATGGAAACTGCCAAGGCCTGGGGCTTCTACCCTCTGAAGCCACAGCCTGAACTGTACATTGGCCCCTTTCAGCCATGGCTGGAGTGGCTGGGACACAGGGCACCAAGTCACTAGGCTGCACATAGCATGGGGACCCTAAGCCCAGCCCTCTAGACCACTTTTTCCTCCTGGGCCTCCAGGCCTGTGATGGGAGGGGCTGCCAGGAAGGTCTCTGACATGGCCTGAGACATTTTCCCCATGGTCTTGGGGATTAACATTAGGCTCCTTGCTACTTATGCACATTTCTGTAACCGGCTTGAATTTCTTCCCAGAAAATGGATTTTTCTTTTCTATTGCATAGTCAGGCTACAAATTTTCCAAACTTTTGTGCTCTGCTTCCCTTATAAAACTGAAGGCTTTTAAAAGAACCCAAGTCACCTCTTGAATACTTTGCTGCTTAGAAATATCTTCTGCCAGATACCCTAAATCATCTGTCTCACGTTCAAATTTCTACAAATCTCTAGGGCAAGGGCAAAATGCCTCCAGTCTCTTTGCTAAAACATAACAAGAGTCACTTTGCTCCAGTTCCCAACAAGTTCCTCATCTCCCTCTGAGACCACCTCTG
This sequence comes from Nomascus leucogenys, assembly GCF_006542625.1. Taxonomy (NCBI): domain Eukaryota; kingdom Metazoa; phylum Chordata; class Mammalia; order Primates; family Hylobatidae; genus Nomascus; species Nomascus leucogenys. Next base: position 1,609,768 of record NC_044396.1, read on the forward strand.
CCTGGACCTCATTGTCCATGTCACTATCAGCATTTTGGTCAAAGCCAATCAACAAATATCTAGGAAGTTCCAAACTTCCCCACATTTTCCTGTCTTCTTCTGAGCCCTCCAAACTCTTCCAACTTCTGCCTGTTACCCAGTTCCAAAGTCGCTTCCACATTTTTGGGTATCTTTTCAGCAACGCCCCACTCTACTGGTACCAATCTACTGTATTAGTTGGTTTTCACACTGCTGATTACGAATACCTGAAACTGGGAACAAAAAGAGGTTTAATTGGACTTACAGTTCCACAAGGCCGAGGAGGCCTCAGAATCATGGCGGTAGGTGAAAGGCATTTCTTACATGGTGGCAGCAAGAGAAAACGAGGAAGAAGCAAAAGCGGAAATGCCTGATAAACCCATCAGATCTGGTGAGACTTACTTACTATCACGAGAATAGCATGGGAAAGACCAGCCCTCATGGTTCAATTACCTCCCCCTAGGTTCCTCCCACAACACATGGGAATTCTGGGAGATACAATTCAGGTTGAGATTTCAATGGGAACACAGACAAACCGTGTCAATAAGTTATTTCATCTCCCAACAGCACCGTGGTGGATACAATAATCATCATTTTACAGATAAGTGAACTGAATGGAGATAATAGAATACTTCAAACCTCTCATGAGAATGCGTTATAAAAATAAGGGTTTTTCCAAATACCGCATATTCTCACTCATAGGTGGAAATCGAACAATGAGAACACATGGACACAGGAAGGGGAACATCACACACTGGGGCCTGTTGTGGGGTGGGGGGAGGTGGGAGGGACAGCATTAGGAGATATACCTAATGTTAAATGACGAGTTAATGGGTGCGGCACACCAACATGGCACATGGATACATATGTAACAAACCTGCATGTTGTACACATGTACCCTAAAACTTAAAGTATAATAATAAAAAAAATAAATAAATAAATAAAAATTTAAGGGTTTTTGTCTTAAAAATACTATTTAATCTCAACTGCAGAGTAGTTAGGCATAGCCCAGACTACGAAAGGTGGACATGGAATAAAAGTTTCCCTCTATACCAACCCATGATAAAAAGCTTAGCAAGCTAGGAATAGAAGAATATGGGGTTTTCGTTGTTGCTGTTGTTGTTGTTGTTGTTGTTGTTAATTTTTGAAATTAAAAAAAAGAGAGAGAGAGACGAGGTTTCACCATGTTGCCCAGGCTGGTCTTTATAATAAGTCCTGGGATCAAGGGATCTTGGGTCTCCTGGGATCAAGGGATCCTTCCACCTCGACCTCCCGAAATGCTGAATTCTGAAATCTAGGCAGAGGTTCCCAAACCAAATAAAGTTAGCCAGGCATGGTGACATAAACCTGTAGTGCCGAGTACTTTTTAGGCTGAGGTGAGAGAATCGTTTGTGCCTGGGAAGTCGAGGCTACAGTGAGCCATGATCTCACCACTGTACTCCAGCCTAGGTGACAGAGTGAGACTATCTAAAAAGAGAAAAAGAAAAAGAAAACTACAAAACTGTATTGAAAGAAAACCTCAATACAGCTAAAATGCAATGTTTGTAGATTAGATGATGTGATATTGTACAAATGTCAATCTTCCCAAATTAATCTAGAGATTTACCGTAAATCCAATACACATCTCGACAAGTTCTTTTAAAAAATAAAAAACTGATTAGCAGGGCACAGATGTTCACACCTGTAATCCCAACATTTTGAGAGGCCAGGCAGGAGGATCGCTTGAACCCAGGAGTTTGAGACTAGCCTGGGCAACATGGTGAAATCCTGTATCTACAAAAAATACAAAAAAAAATTAGCCAGGTGTGTTGGTGGGCACCCATAGTCCCAGCTACTTGGGAGGCTGAAGTGGGAGGATCACCTGAATCTCAAAGGTTAAGGGTGTAGTAAGTCATGATTGCACTACTGCACTTCAGCCTAGGTGACAGACCAAGATCCTGTTTCAAAAAAAGAAAGGAAGGAAGGAAGGGAGGGAGGGACGGAAGGAGGGGGAGGGGAGGGGAGAGGAGGGGAGGGAAACTGATTAGCTGATTCTAAAATTTATTTGGAAGTTCAGTGGACCAAGAATAGTCAAGACAATTGTGAAGAAGAGCAAAGTTGAAGGACTTATTATAAAACTAAAATAATTGAGACATGTTATTAATACAGAGATGGACAAATAGACCAATGGAACAGTATATACAGTTCAGAAATAGAACCACTATAGTGCCATGAGGGAAAGAATGGTCTTTTCAAATGAAGCTGGGTTCACTGATATCCATATTGTATAAAAATAAAATTTGAAACTTATGTCTCACCACACACAAAATTAACACTAGATGAATTTTAATTCTAAATATAAAACAATAACACATCTAGAAAGCAGACATAAAAAATATTCTTGTGAATTTGAAGCAGGCAGTGATTTCTTAAACAGGACATAAGAAGCACTAACTATAAAGGTAAAGATTGATAAATTGAACTACATTGAAATAAAAACCAGTGTTCATCAAAAGGCATTAATAGTTCCAAGACTAAGAAACAAAACAAGAGTGAAAAGGCTACAATGCCAAAAAAAAAAAGTGAAAAAGAAATCTACCAAGTAGAAGAAGATATTTGTAATACCTATATATAACAAATGAATCATAACTATCATATATGAAACATTTCTACAAATTAATAGAAAAAAGGCAGACAACCCAATAGAAAAATGGGCAAAAGACTTAAATTGGCATTTCATAAAAGAGGACACTCAAAAAAAAATCAACAATCATATGACAGGCTGCTCAACTTTATTAATCACCAGGACAATGCCAATTAAAACCAAAATGCAAATTTGAATCACTGTACCCCACCAGAATAGCTAACATTAATAATAAGACAACAATATCAAATTTAGGCAAGAATGCAAAGCAATTTGGACTCTCAGACACTGTTGGTGGAAGTGCACATTTGTAACAATGTTGAAAAAGTGTTTGATAATATCTACTGAAGTCAAACTTACCCAAACCCTCTATTTTTTGTGTCTAGCCAAGAGATACTTACATGTACACCAAAAGTCGTGTACAAGTGTTTATAACAGGACTATTCATGATAGCTCAAAACTCAAAACAACTCAAATGCCGATCGATATTTCACAGATAGGGCCTGGCTACAGCGGCTCATGCTTATAATCCCAACACTGTGGGAGGCTGAGGCAGCTGAATGACTGGAGCTTAGAAGTTTGAGACTAGTCTGGGCAACACGGTGAAACCTCATCTCCACAAAAAATACAAAAATTAGCCAGGTGTGGTGGTGCACACCTGTGGTCCCAGCTATTCAGGAGGCTGACGTGAGAGGATCGCTGGAGCCCAGGAAGTCAAGGCTGCAGTGAGCCATGGTCATGCCACTGCACTCCAGCCTGGGTGACAGAGTGAGACCCTGTCTCAAAAAACAAAAATTCACTTGTAGCTCCATAGGTCCATGTAAGTTTATGAACAGGAATAAAAAAAGAATATGAATAGAATCGATTGTTCTTCAAGCAATTCTTGCAGGACCTTCCTGAAATGTTGATCATGTCTCGGCTCATTGTCAGCACTGGAGTAGATAAAAAGCTACTGTGGGTTTGAATTTTTAAAAAAACAAGATATTTATGCAGTGAAAAGACACATGGAAAAATGCTCATCATCACTGGCCATCAGAGAAATGCAAATCAAAACCACAGTGAGATACCATCTCACACCAGTTAGAATGGCCATCATTAAAAAGTCAGGAAACAACAGGTGCTGGAGAGGATGTGGAGAAATAGGAATACTTTTACACTGTTGGTGGGACTGTAAACTAGTTCAACCATTGTGGAAGACAGTGTGGCGATTCCTCAGGAATCTAGAACTAGAAATACCATTTGGCCCAGCCATCCCATTACTGGGTATATACCCAAAGGACTGTAAATCATGCTGCTATAAAGACACATGCACACGTGTGTTTATTGTGGCACTACTTACAATAGCAAAGACTTGGAACCAACCCAAATGTCCAACGATAGACTGGATTAAGAAAATGTGGCACATATACACCATGGAATACTATGCAGCCATAAGAAAGGATGAGTTCATGTCCTTTGTAGGGACATGGATGAAGCTGGAAATCATCATTCTCAGTAAACTATCGCAAGGACAGAAAACCAAACACTGCATGTTCTCACCCATAGGTGGGGATTGAACAATGAGAACACATGGACACAGGAAGGGGAACATCACACTCCGGGGACTGTTGTGGGGTGGGGGGAGGGGGGAGGGATAGCATTAGGAGATATACCTAATGCTAAATGATTAGTTAATGGGTGCAGCACACCAACATGGCACGTGTATACATATGTAACTAACCTGCACGTTGTGCACATGTACCCTAAAACTTAAAGTATAATAAAAAAAAATTAACAGTATAAGATCAGAACTTTCGGCTGGGCATGGTGGCTCATGCCTGTAATCTCAGCACTTTGGGAGGCCAAGGAGGGTGGATCACTCGAGGTCAGGAGTTCAAGACCAGCCTGGCCAACATAGTGAAACCCTATCTCTACCAAAAATGCAAAAATTAGCCAGGTGTGGTGGCACATGCCTGTAATCCCAGCTACCCAAGAGGCTGAGGCAAGAGAATCGTTTGAACCCAGGAGGCAGAGGTTGCAGTGAGCCAAGATTGCGCCACTGCAACAGAGCAAGACTCTGTCAAAAAAAAAAAAAAAAAAAAAAAAAAAAAAAAAAAAAAAAAAAAAAAAAAACCTAAACTTTTTTTTTACTACTGTGATAAAAGATAGTGTTCATTGTTGATATTACTGAGAAAACATATTGTCATTTCTACTGTTTCTTGCTCTGAGTATTGAAGTAATTATCCCTTTTCAAATTTATTCCCAGTTAGTGCCTATCTTCAAATTTCTAATGCTCCTAAGTCTCATGTATTTATTGAACTTTGTACGTGTTACTTTATTTTCTTTCCTCTTAATCAACAATTCTGACTGGTAAGTAGTAAGGTTCAACCTCAAATAGCTAGTGTAAATTGCCAGGGTATCAGGCTACCCAGAACAGCAAACTACAGTTAAATTCTCTTTCTTCTTTGTCATTTAAGAAAAGTTGAGCCCTTTCCACTCAGCTGTTTTCTTGCACAGGAGGGCCATAGTCAGCCATGGAGCCCAGCAGGAAAGGCATGATCTTCAAGTCCCACTTCAAAAAGCACTGGCAGTAGTGTGTGGCTACATGGTTCAACCACGTCTGGACCCATCCGGCCCATAGTAAGGTGCTGCATGGTGAGGTATCACACCAAAGCACATGCTGGCCAGGGCTTCAGCATGGAGGAGTTAAGGGTGGTTGGTATTCACAAGAAGGTGGCACAGAACACTAACATCTCTGTGGATCCGAGAAGGCAAAACAAGTCCACCAAGTCCCTGCAAGCCAATGTGCAGTGCTGATGGAGAGCCGCTCCAAACTCATCCTCTTCCCCAGGAAGCCCTTGGCCCCCAAGAAGGGAGACAGTTCTGCTGAAGAACCGAAATTGCTCCAGTAGCTGACAGGACTACTTACGCCTGTACAGAATGTCTATAAGAAGGAGAAAGCCCACGGCATCACTGAGGAGGGGAAGAACTCCAAGGCCTTTGCTAGTCTCCACATGGCCTGCACAAATGCCCAGCTCTTCTGCATATGGGTAAAAAGAATCAAGGAAGCTGCAGAACAGGATATTGAAAAAAAATAAAGATAAATCCCTGGGGACTTGTAATAAATCAACAGTAAAAAATAAAAAGGAAGAAAATAAAAGAAAAAATGAAAAGTTGAGCCAAGTGTGGTGGCTCACGCCTGTAATCCCAGCACTTTGGGAGGGCGATCACTTGAGGTCAGGAGTTCAAAACCAGCCTGGCCAACATGGCGAAACCCCATCTCTACTAAAAATACAAAAATTAGCCAGGCATGTTGGTACATGCTTGTAATCCAAGCTACTTGTGAGGCTGAGGCAGGAGAATCACTTGAACCTAGGAGGTGGAGGTTACCCTGAGCCAAGATCACATAACTACACTCTAGCCTGGGTGACAGAGTGAGACTCTGTCTTAAAACAGAAAAGGAAAAATAAAATAAATAATAAATAAAAATTATCTGAGCATGGTGGTGTGCACCTGTACTCCTTGCAACTCAGGAGGATGACATGGGAGGGTAGCATGAGCCCAGAACTACACCACTGCACTTGAGCCTGGGTGACAGAGTGAGACCCTGTCTCTAAAATGAAGAAAAGAAAAGAGAAGAATAAAAGAAAACAAGAAAAGAAAGAAGGAAGGAGGGAAGGAGAAAAGAAAGAGAAAAATAAGGAGGAAGGAAGGAAGGGAGGGAGGAAGGGAGGGAAGGAGGGAGGGAAAAAGAAAAAGAAAGAAGGGAAGAGAAAGAAAGAAAAGTTGAAAAGTTCAAGGTAGCATCCAAATATACTCTGCTGTTGAAGCTTAACACAAATGGTGGAAAGGAAAAGCTGACTAATACTCTTCTAAATCAAAGTCCTTAGGACAATATTCAAAAACTTTATTCCTTTCAATAATCAAGGCAAAAGCAGAAGAGCAATCATGAGTTGCAAGTTAACCTGGAATCTTGATTTTTACATTCTCTCTTGTTAGAGCTTCCTGGATCCTTAGAAAGCGAATTCTGAACAAGGTCATTTCTGTACCTTAGACAGCACATACTCAAAAAAGAATTGGTCTGTACATTTCTACTTTATGTTTTAAAAATTTCTGTATCCAAGGTTTCTGAAAATCATATGAGTGAATTGCCTTGGGACAACTTCAGATCTGGTAAATAAACAACTTGGTTCCTCCTTATAAGCATAGATAGCTAGAAGCAAAACTCTTTTAGCCAGGGGTTGGAATTTCTCAAGAGAGAAATAAAAGATTCTTGACTTTCAAAGATTGCTAGTGATCTGAGGCAAAAAAAGTTTAGAGCTGTTTTTCATTGACACTAGGATCTGTGATACAATTAGGCACCTTTCTCCCCTCCCAGCCCTTCCTTATCCAGAGGCTTATGGTAACTAGAAGACCACTAGTTGAAGCTCAAATTCTTTAAAGTGGACACTCACCTTATCAGGAGCTAATCTATGACTTCAAACATCTCTAAGATATAAGAACTAAAACCACCATATTTTAGGCCAAATAGAAATTAGCTAAGTCTCATTTTCCCCTTTGTGTCATCCAACTGACATAAAAAATATTATTGTACATTAAGCACTCAACAATGACGGCACAATATAATCTCAGCATTTTGGAAGGCCAAGGTGGGAGGATCACTTGAAGTCAGGAGTTTGAGACCAGCCTGGGCAACATGGTGAAACGCCATCTCTATGAAAAACATAAAAATTAGCTGGGCATGGTGGTGTGTGCCTGTGGGCCCAGCTACTCAGGAGGCTCAGGCAGAAGGATCACTTGATCCCACAGAGGTTGCAGTGAGCCAAGATCATGCCACTGTGCTCCAGCCTGGGCAACAGAGTGAGACCCAGACTCAAAAAAGGAAAAAAAAAGAGACCTGCAACTCACTCTAACACAACATTTTGAAATTTTGAACACCAGGATGGTATTATGAATAAGTATTTTTCAAATTGGACTCATCCAACATCCTAAAATCAGTGCAATCAAAATAGTAGGCATTTCATTGTCTTCTCAGAGACCAAAACTTGTGCAAAAAGTTAACATATTGATATATATTAAATGTGGTATAAACATGCTAAGAAATTCAGGTTATATACTGTATTAGTTTATTCTCACACTGCTATGAAAAAAACTACTCAAGACTGGGTAACTTATAAAGAAAACTGGTTTAATTGACTCACAGTTCCACATGGCTGGGGAGGCCTCAGGAAACTTACCATCATGGCAGAAGGCACCTCTTCACAGGGCGGCAGGAGAGAGAATGAGTGCCTGGCAAAGCGGGAAGCCGCTTGTAAAACCATCACATCTCATGAGAACTCACTATCATGAGAACAGCATAGGGGACCTCCCCCCAATCATGATTTAATTATCTCCCCCTGGTCTTGCACTTGACACATGGGGATTATTACAATTCAAGGTGAGATTCAATGACACAGAGCCAAACCGTATCATTCCACCCTGGCCCTTCCCAAATCTCATATCCTCACATTTCAAAACCAATCAAGCCTTTCCAACAGTCCCCCAAAGTCTTCGTTCATTCCAGCATTAACCCAAAAGTCCAAGTCCAAAGTCTTATCTGAGACAAGGCAAGTCCCTTCTGCCTATGAGCCTGTAAAATCAAAAGCAAGTTAGTTAGTTCCTGGATACAATACGGGTACAGGCATTGGGTAAATATTCAAAATGGGAGAAATTGGCCAAAACACAGGGGCTACAGGCTCCGTGCAAGTCCAAAATCCAATAGGGCAGTTATGAAACCTTAAAGTTCCAAGATGATCTCCTTTGGCTCCATATCTCATATCCAGTGATATGGACAGGAGGCAGGGAAATACTGCATAGAAGAGGGCAGTTCCCTGGCAAAGGCCCCATCCTCAAACCTGGAAACCCATGGCTGTAAATGGGAACAGGCATTCCTGTTTTATGCCCAATGTTGCCTTTTTGGCCCACCATGCCCCCACCTATCCTGTACCCATATAAATCCAAAACCCCAGGCTCCATGAGCAGAACAGCAGCAGAGAAGGAGAGAAGAGAAGGAGCATCTGAACGTCGAGAGGAGTTCGGCTGGGGATGGTCAGAGAGGAGATCAGCTGTGGGATGGCCAAACTTCAGGGGAGGATCATCTTCCCACTCCATCACTCTTCCAGCTTCCCATCCATTCCACTGAGAGCCACCTCAATCACTCAGTAAAATTCCTGTATTCACCATTCTTCAAGTCCATATGACCTGATTGTTCCTGGACACTGGACAAGGACCTGGGTACCAAGAGGGCAGGGCATAAAAGGCTGTCACCCTGACTCTCCACTGAGCTGGTTTAACACTTAGCTGTCTGCAGATGACAACTGCTAGAAAAGCATTAATTGTAAAACACCCCTAGATGCTACCATGAGGCCAGAGCCCAAAAGCGCCTTCCCTGGCTCCTGCACCTGCCTGTCTGCATGATCCGCCTCCTATAAGGTGTTTGAACATGCAGTGGCTGAGCAAACAAGCTGCACCCCTGTTGAAAATCCTGCGAGGGGGACAGAGAACTATACTGTTTCACGAGGTCATGCTGATGCAAGAGGTGGGTTCCCACAGTCTTGGGCAGCTCCACCCCTGTGGCTTTGCAGAATACAGCCTCCCTCCTGGCTGCTTTCATAGGCTGGCATTGAATGTCTGCAACTTTTCCAGTCACACGGTGCAAGCTGTCAGTTGAGCTACCATTCTGGGGTCTGGAGGACAGTGGCCCTCTTCTCACAGCTCCACTAGGCAGTGCTCCAGTGGGGACTCTGCGTCGGGGGGCTCCAACCCCACATTTTTCTTCTGCACTGCCCTAGCAGAGGTCCTCCATGAGGGTTACACCCCTGCAGCAAACTTCTGCCTGGACTTCCAGGCATTTCCATACATCCTCTGAAATCTAGGAGGAGGTTCCCAAACCTCAATTCTTGTCTTCTGCAGACCTGCAGGACCAACACCATGTGGAAGCTACCAAGGCTCAGGGCTTGCACCTCTGAAGCAATGGTCTGAGCTGTATCTTGGCCCCTTTTAGCCATGACTGGAGTGGCTGGGATGCAGGGTACCATGTCCTGAGGCTGAATAGAGCAGGCCAGAAACCCATTTTTCCCTCTTAGGCGTCAGGCCTGTGATGGGAGTGGCCACCATGAAGGTATCTGACATGCCCTGGGGATATTTTCCCCATTGCCTTTATGATTAACATTCGGCTCCTTGTTACTTATGCAAATGTCTGCAGCTGGCTTGAATTTCTCCCCAGAAAACGGGTTTTTTTTTTTCTATCACATACTCAGGCTGAAAATTTTCCAAACTTTTATGCTCGGCTTCCTATTGAATGCTTTGCTGCTTAGAAATTTTTTTCTGCCAGATATCCTAAATCATCTCTCTCAAGTTCAAAGTTCCACAGATCTCTAAGGGAGGGGCAAAATGCTGCTAGTCTCTTTTATCTAAAGCACAGCAAGAACCACCTTTATTTCAGTTCCCAACAAGTCCCTCATCTCCATCTGAGACCATCTCAGCCTGGACTTCATTGTCCATATCACTATCAGCATTTTGGTCAAAGCCATGTTAAGAAGTCCCTAGGAAGTTCCAAGCTTTTCCACATTTTCCTGTCTTTTTCTGCGCCCTCCAAACTGTTCCAGCCTCTGCCTGTTACCCAGTTCCAAAGTCCCTTCCACACTTTTTGGTATCCTTAAAGCAGACCCCACTGTCTCTGTTACCAATTCACTGTATTAGCCCATTCCCACACTTCTATGAAGAAATAATCAAGACTGGGTAATTTATAAAGCAGAGTGGTTTAATCGACTCACACTTCCACATGGCTGGGGAGGCCTCAGGAAAGTTATAATCAGGGCAGAAGGCACTTCTTCACAGGGTGGCAGGAGAGAGAATGAGTGCCGAGCAAAGCGGAAAGCCCCTTATAAAACCATCACATCTCGTGAGAATTCACTCACTATCACAAGAACAGCATAGGGGAACCCCCGACCCCTCCATGATTCAATTGGCTCCACCTGGTCCTGCTGTTGACTTGTGGGGATTATTACAATTCAAGGTGAGATTCAGGCAGCAACACAGAGCCAAACCACATCATATACCAATTTTACAACAAAAGTACTGTTAACTTTTTAAAGGTGTAACAAAAGCCTTCGTATCTTTTAAAGATACATATTGATGCTGGGCCTGGTGGCTCATGCCTGTGATTCCAGCACTTGGAAGGTCAAGCAGATCACTTGAGCCCAGGAGTTCGAGACAAGCCTGGGCAACATATTGAAACCCTGTCTCTACAGAAAATATATTAAAAAAAAAAAATAGCTGGATGTGGAGGCATGCCTCTAGGCCCAACTACTTGGGAGGCTGCGGTGGGATGTTCATTTGAGCCTGGAAGGTCAAGGCTGTGGTGAACAGAGATCACATCACTGCACTCCAGCCTGGGTAACACAGCAAGACCCTGTCTCAAAAAAAAATAAATAAAGATACTTACTGAAATGTTAATGGATGAAATGATAAAATGATGTCTGGGATTTACTTTAAAATAATCTAGGGAAGGAGTAGGGGGAGTAGGGGATAGTGATAAAAGAAGATTGGCCATATATTGAGAATTGTTGAAGTGGGATGATGGGTTTATTATACTCTTTCCTCTACTTCTGTATGTGTTTGAAAATATCCACAATGAAACGTTTAAATAATAGTGTTGTAAATTCATGAATGATTAAGTTTTGCTTTAATATATGAGTCTTTCCATAAACCCATTAAATTATTTAAAAATGGATTTCAATTCTCTTAATTGATTCTCCAAATCTATAGGTAAATGAATTTCTTCATCAAAATGTATTTACAACTTGCTTAACATTCATTTACTGAATGCATGTATTCACAGAGACTTGGAAGTATTTATACTTTTAAAATCAGAATATATACAGTTTTCTATCTAGAAAGTATATGTAAGAAAAGAGATTCTAATGAAGCAGGCACTGCTGTATTGTGGGAGAGACTGACAGGTGACGTCAGGACACCTGGGAGTTCTAGCTCCAGCTCCACCACTAACAAGCTAGGAGATGTGGAGCAACCAATCAAGTCCTCTGGGCTTCAGTTTCATCTATTAAATTACAGTAATGTTAGCTGCTCTATCTGCTGCACAGGCTGTTTGGGGATTCATATAAGCAGTAAATATGACAGCCCCCTAAATGGTTAAAAAAAAAAAGTTGCTCTTTCTAGCAAGGCTTCATTAAAATGCACCACCGGATTAGAGTCTGAGGCAGTGTCAACATAGAGTTGGGAGCAAAGAAATCCACCAACTAGCCAATTGTTTTGCTACGTGACACCAAACAACCAGTTTGGCTGTATTTCTCACTGACTTGTCCAAAGGGAGCAGATGTTTCAGTCCTATTGTTGCAGTCCTTGGAAGAGGGACCTCTGCCACGTGTGAAGTCAGGTACGGGGCTGAGCATCAGGCATTATGCTGGGTTGTTCTGCAGGGCTCAAGCTGAGTGCTGATGAGGCTAAAGGGAGGGGACAGCTGGGTAGATAGGGTCAGCACAGAGCCAGTCAGGACCCTTAGGACCCTGTTAGAGAGATTAAAAGACAAACAGCAGGAACCTGTACCAACAGCAAGCAGGAGAAGCCCCTTCTCTACCAGGGTCCTATATAGGTTGGTGGAGAAGTAATGGCAAAACCACGATTACTTTTGCACCAATCTAACACATCTTGCTAGCTCCAGATTGTTTTAGAAGCTGGCAACTTTCTGAAATATTTATCCTCAAAGCCTCTTTCCTTTGTTCTGTGTTTCTTTCATCTCCATTTGTAATGCATTTAGCCCATTTTTGGCAGGAAGGCCTCTCTGGTGTGTGCTGGGGAGAACTGTCCAAGGAGCTGGAACTCTGCAAGTTTCAGTTCTACATAGAGAGGGTGAGGCACTTGGAACCAAAAGATATGGGGAAATTCAGCCCAATAATGGTTTTCATCCCTTGAAGATGACAATATGGTTTTGGTTTTTGTTTTTGTTTTTGTTTTGTTTTGTTTTGTTTGAGATGGAGTTTCGTTCTTGTTGCCCAGGCTGGAGTGCAATGGCGTGATCTCTGGCTCACCACAACCTCTGCCTCCCAGGTTCAAGTGATTCTCCTGCCTCACCCTCCCGAGTAGCTGGGATTACAGGCATGTGCTACCACACCTTGCTAATTTTGTATTTTTAGTAGAGACGGGTTTCTCCATGTTGGTCAGGGTGATCTCAAACTCCCACCCTCAGGTGAAATGTCCGCCTCGGCCTCCCAAAATGCTGGGATTACAGGCGTGAGCTACAGTGCCTGACCGACAATGATGTCTTTAGTTTATTAGAATACTTGCATCATTTCTTTATGAAACTTTCACAGTTGCACAAATAGCCATTCTTCTCGCTCTGCCATAGAATGAAGGTAATGTTCCATTGGAAATAAGACAAAACTCTTTCCCCTTCTTTTCTCTTCGAGCCTCAACGAGTAGCTTATATTAACCAATGCTTGCCTCTATGAAGTAGTGCAATCTTGCATAAGTCACAATGTCTCAGAGCAACTTTCTTCCTAATCAGCAAGATGAGTGGATTTGGTGAGCTTCTCCTATCATCTCTGTGATATTCTGAAGTTCTCATTCTTTGGTCCTTACCAGAATGCTTAGAAAAAAGAAGCTTTTATAATCTTGAACTCCTGAGCTCAAGTGATCCTTCCACCTCAACCTCCTGAGATACTGGGACTACAGGTGGGCCACCGTGCCTGGCTAATTTTTTAATTTCTTATAGACACAGGGTCCGCTGTGTTTTCCAGGCTGGTCTTGAACTCCTGGTCTCAAGTGATGCTCCTGCCTCAACCGCCCAAAGTGCTGGTATTACAGGCGTGAGCCATTGTACCCAGCAAATAATTTTTCTTATAATTATTTTTATTCAAAAATCTTCCTAACATGCATTATAATCCTTCTGATGAATTCAAATTCCAAATTATAACACTAGCAAATTAAATCTAACAGACTATTAAAAGAATCAGGCCAGGCATGGTGGCTCACACCTGTAATCCCAGCACTTTGGGAAACTGAGGTGGGAGGATCACTTTAGCCCAGGAGTTCAAGACCAACCTAGGCAACATAGTGAGACCTCATCTCTACAAAACTAAATAAAAAATAAAAAACGACTGAGCATGGTGGCAGGTTCCTATGGTCACAGCTACTTGGAAGGCTGAGGTGGAAGAATTGCTTGAGCCAGGGAGGTTGAGGTTGCAGTGAGCAATGATTGTGCCACTGCACTCCAGCCTAGGCAACAGAGCAAGACCTTATCTCAAAAAAAAAAAAAAAAAAAAAGGATCATATATCAAATCAAAGGAGAATTTATTCTGGAAATGCGAGGAAGGTTTAGTATTGGTAAGCGCATTAATATAATTTGGCATTGGCCAGGCGCAGTGGCTCACACCTATAATCCCAGCATTTTGGGAGGCCGAGGTGGGCAGATCACTTGAGTTCAGGAGTTTGAGACCAGCCTGGGCAACATGATGAAACCCCATCTCTACCAAAAATACAAAAAGTTAGCCCAGTGTGGTGGCGTGCACCTGTAGTCGCAGCTACTCAGGAGGTTGAGGTGGGAGAATCACTTGAGCCCAGGAGGCAGAGGTTGCAGTAGGCTGAGATCGTGCCACCACACTCCAGCCTGAGTGACAGACTGATATATATATATATATATGTATATGTAAAATTGGTATCAGTAAGACTAAAGAGAAAGAATCTATAATTATCTTAGTTTATGATAAAAAGACAATTGATGAAATTCACATATTTTTTCTTATTCCTAATTAGCACTATAAGGAATTTTTATTTATATGGTCTTAAAATTTGCCTTAAACCAATCGCCAACCTCATTTTTTTTTTTTTTTTTTTGAGACAGGATCTCACTCTGTAGTCCAGGCTGGAATGCAGTGCCGCAATCTCGGATCACTGCAGCCTCGACCTCCCAGGCCCCAGCAATCCTCTGGCCTTAGCTCCTCGTGTAGCTGGGACTACAGGCACGTGCCACTATGCCTGGCTAATTTTTGTATTTTTTTATAGAGATGAGGTCTTGCCATGTTGTCCAGGCTAGTCTCAAACTCCTGAGTTCATGTGATCTGCCCACTTTGGCCTCCCAAAGTGCTGGGATTACAGGCATGAGCCACTGCACCAGGCTGCCAACTTCATTCTTTAATAATGGAATTCACAAAAACTATTCATGTGTCTGTCCATGGTTCTTGAATCTCCGAAAACTATATACAACGCTTTGTATGTCTATCTTTCTAGAATTCGCATTAATCAAATACTTAAAGGGATAGGACATACCAAAAATTCTATAGAGGTGTTACCATTAGTACCAGGAAGAGGGAAGGATGCTTGCTATTCGCTATTACCACTATTATTTAATAATATTCTGGAATTCCTGGCTAATACAATAAGACAAGAAACAGAACCAAGAAGCACAACTATTAGACATTAAAAAGATTAAATTATCATTATTTGAGGATGATGTGATTATAGTAAGTTCTTTAGATTGCAAGGCATAGAAGCGTGCTTAAGTTATATTAGTTTTACTTATCAGTTTATTATGAAGATACGTGGGAAGTCAACAGGATAGGAATCAGCCCCATTGAGTGGTATGTTGCCTGGGACAAGGGAATATGTCTAATGATCTGATGGCAGATGTCCCTTGTTCTTCACTCCTGTGCTACACCACCAAGGTGATTGATCTCCTATTTCTGCTATAATTAACTAATTGGCAGAATCTATATGTCTCTCCTTTGTAAACAAACTTGCTTTTTCCTGCTTATATGGCCAAACCCAAGTCATCCTGACTCCAGGGCCAACCCTCCTATTAGTTTAAGGGAAATGAGAAGAAAAAATTCTCATTCTTGCTGTTGTTCAGGAATATGCACAACATTGTTCAGGACCACAGTGCTTCAACCAATTTCTGGAATGTGCTATAATACTGAACACAGCCATCGCTAAAGCTAATCCATGTGTATTTATTCTCTTCAATGCTTCATTGGGAAAATCCAACTATCCATTGGCTTTCGTCCGGGGAAGGATAGCAGTTTCATTTACGAAGTCAAACTTGGGATATGACAGCTTCTCGTGGTAATTTACTTGGCTTTTAGGCTCACGCAATCTGTTCCCATACATACTAAGTAATAATAATTATAATAATGATAATAATAGCTATTACTACTCTTTGAAATGGGGGCTGGGCGAGGTGACTCACCCTTGTAACCCCAGCACTTTTGGAGGCCAAGGTGGGAAGATCACTTGAGATCAGGAGTTTAAGACCAGCCTGGGTAACATAGTGACACCCTGTCTCTACAAAAAATAAAAAATTTAGCCGGGCATAGCGGTGCACACCTGTAGTCCCAGCTACGTGGGAGGCTGAGGTAGGAGGATCGCTTGAACCTGGGAGTTGGAGGCTGCAGTGAGCTAGGATGGCATCACTGCACTCTAGACTGAGCAACACAGTGAGACACTGCCTCAAAAAATAATAGTAGTAATTAAGAAATAAGAAATAGCCTAAAGTTTAAGAGTATGACCTCTGGAGCCAGAATGGATTCGAATCCCAACTCCATCACTTGCTAGCTGTGTAATATTGGACAAGATATGCAACTTCTCTGTGCCTCGGTTTCCTTGTTTATAAAAATGAGAATGATTGAGTTGTTTTGAGGATTAAATGAGTCATTGCCTATAAAGGACTTAGATTACCTAGTTAATACCATATAAATTGTTTGTTAAATAAATAGCTAACGCTTACGGAGCACTTACAATGTGCCTGACACTATGCTAAGTATTCTGCATGCATTTTTCACTTAAATCCCTTAATCACCCTATAATGATGACTCTCGCAATATAACAGGGTGTTTAAAAGGGACTCTTTCTGTCTGAGTTTCAGCTGAGAAGAAAATAATACTAGCTAGAATTTCCACATTCCAAAGTGAGATGCTAACTGACTTCTGCAAGACTTGCAAAGGAGGTGATTAAGAACCAGCTTTGAGCCTGAGGTTAAAATACCCAGGAAGGGGGGTATTTTGGGGAAAGGGCATAGTAAATGACAAGAGGAGAGTAGTTCCCTGACTACAAATCAGTGAGGGGGCATTAAGGAGAGACTTAGAAAGCTCACGCTGTGTCTCCCGGAGTTCGGGGACTCAAGGGTCTAGTATCTTCTGCCTGCCATTTGATTCTGCAAAATCTAAAGAACTAGGACTTCCAATCTGTGGCTAGAGCAAGGACAGCTGCTTTCATAGGAGCAAGTTGACCTGCCAGAGATGGCAGGGCAGAAGTATGTGATTTCCCTGGGCAGGATACTCACATGGGATAGGGCAGGCCTGGGAGTCATTTCACAAGGGACCTGACATCAGTGACATGGGACCTTAATCAGAAAATAGAGGGTGGGAGGTCACTGAAGCTTGTAAGTGACCAGCCCCAAGACAGCCATTCCTGTGTTGGGTGCTGCTAGTATGTTCCCAACTGGGGGGTCTCCAAAGAGCCAACGGAAACATCACATGAAAGAAAGCGTCAACTTGATCATCTGTCAGCCCCAGAGAACTCCAGCCACAGCGTCAGTCAAGAAAAATCACTGATGGAGCACAGTGGCTTGTGCCTGTAGTCCCACCTACTCTGGAGGCTAAGGGAAGAAGATCACTTGAGGCCAAGAGTTTGAGACCAGATTGGGCAACATAGCAAGACCTCATCTCTAAAAATAAATAAATAATAGCCGGGAGCAGTGTCACTTGCCTGTAATCCTAGCTACTCAGGAGGCTGAGGTGTGAGGATCGCTTCAGCCCAGGAGGTCAAGGCTGCAGTGAGCTATGATCATGATGCTGCTCTCCAGCCTGGGCAACAGAAAGAGACACAGTCTCTAAAAAAATGAAACAAAAATCCCAGAGGGGTCGGCTGCTCTGGTTAGGGGTTGGGGTGGGAGAATGGGGGTTTAGGATTAGGGAAAACATAGGTTTGAAAGAGAGGAAGACAACCAGAGCCCAGCCCTTTTCTCTTTGCAGATTTATATAATCAATCAGTGCTAATGTCAGGGAAAGAGAAAATGAAGCTCAAATTGAGATTTTTACATAGGACTAGGCATTTCAATTACTGAAATGGGACTGTTTTGCAGTTACATGTGATAGAGATAGTTACTCTACTCCAGTAGAGTAACTGGAGTAGTCCTAGGACTACCTTAGATTTCATCCCAGGGACAGAAAAAGACTAGCTCTACCAAGTAGGGGAAAGAAAGCTGTTTTTTACTTGTAACCCATGGAATCTGAGTCTTTAAACAAGATGGTGGCGGTAATAATGATAATAACAATCACAACTCCTAACATTTACAGAGCTTACTATGTGCCAGTTCAGGTTTAAAGCATATAACATGTCTTTGCTCATTTAATTTTCACAAGAACCCTAGGAGGTAAACCTATGGAGTTTTGTAAGACCCATTTACAAAAAAAACTGATGCTTAGAGGAATCAAGTACCTGCCCATGGTAATAACGCTCAGAAGTGGCAAATCTGGAATCCATTTGATGTTAGCACACTCAGATGTGACCCCTGGCAGATCACCTTCTACTCCAAGCAACTTGTGAGCACAATAACAAGTCAGAAGCTGTCTCTGTGGACATAGGAGTGATTGAAAAGGGGCATCGACTTGCTCCAAAACCCCCACGATTATCCTCGTATCCCATACTTCCTGTGGGCTCCACACAGCACCCTGATCTACAGGGACCTCCCTAACTCATGAGACCAATGGAAAGTGTTCCTGAGTAGGTCTTTTTTGGAAAGACTAAGGGAAGACTCATGACATACTGCTGTGGTTTTATAGCAGCCTTCCTGAAAGGTATCTAGTCTTTCCTTTCCTTGAGAGTGCCTCTGATTTTTTAATTAACTTAAGTCTGGGACTTGCCTGAGGGCCTGGTACTCCTTGCTCTGTTGAGTTTGAATTGGGTACAGAATCCTGTTTGTCAGGTCTGAGGTTTTTCTTCTGATACAATCAAACAATCCTTAGCCTTACCTGACAGTCTTGTTCCTGTGCTCCTCATAATTGATAAGCCAAACCGTGGGGTCCTGAGCCAATCCCATGACAACCTGGCTCCCAGCGCTTCACAGCTGCAGCCCCTATGGTGGCATATCCCATGTGGCTTCAGTCTTACAGTACCCACTACCTGGACCCTCCTGTCATAGCTCCCCTCATCCCCATTGTAGTCAGTAAACTGATTTTTGTTTCAAGTTCTTGAGGTAAGATATGAGATGATAAGTGAGGATAAACTGGGGGTTAAGAGTTAAGGTAAGGTCCAGCGTTTGACAGACAACAAAAATCAGCTGAGCATTTCAATGGCTTGAACTTGAGATTTCCAAAGGTAGTATGAATGTAAAGATTTTCTTACTATAAAAATGAATGGGCCGGGCGCGGTGGCTCACGCTTGTAATCCCAGCACTTTGGGAGGCCGAGGCGGGCGGATCACGAGGTCAGGAGATCGAGACCACGGTGAAACCCCGTCTCTACTAAAAATACAAAAAATTAGCCGGGCGTGGTGGCGGGCGCCTGTAGTCCCAGCTACTCGGAGAGGCTGAGGCAGGAGAATGGCGTGAACCCGGGAGGCGGAGCTTGCAGTGAGCCGAGATTGCGCCACTGCACTCCAGCCTGGGCGACAGAGCGAGACTCCATCTCAAAAGAAAAAAAAAAAAAAAAAGAATGTCTCCTAATGACTTATACCTTTATTATTATACCTGAAGGATTAGGAATAAAATCATATACAGTTAGGAAGACAGACATTGACAAATAGGTAAAGATAAAATACTAATAAACATAGCCAATTGAGCGTGGTGGTTCACACCTGTAATCTCAGCACTTTGGGAGGCCAAGGTGGGCAGATCACTTGAGGCTAAGAGTTTGACACAAGCCTGGCCAACATGGCGAAATCTCATCTCCACTAAAAATACAAAAATTAGTCCGATGTGGTGGTGCATGCCTGTAATCCCAGCTACTCAGGAGACTGAGGCATGAGAGTTGCTTGAACCCAGGAGGCAGAGGGGCAGTGAGCCGAGATCATGCCTGCATCCTAGCCTGGGAGACACAGCGAGACTGTCTCAAAAAAAAAAAAAAAGCCACATGGCATATATTAAGACATTATGAACAATTTGGTACTGGTGTATGAAGAGATAGAGATAAATAAAAAAGAACATAGAGACTTCAGAAATAGTCTTGAATATTAATACTTTGTCTGAGATAAAGGCTAGTTCCAATTCAGAAGGAAAATGAATGGTGTTGGGACACTTGGCCAGCCATATGGGAAAAAAAATCAAGTTTCAATTCCTACTGCACTCCTAATTAAACAATAAAATCCAGATAGCTCAAAGATTTAAAGATAAATGTAAAACCATAAAAGTACTAGAAGAAAACATGGAAGATTTTTTTTTCTTTATAGTCTCAAATTAAGAGAGGCCTTTCTTTTTTTTCTGTTTTCTTGAGACAGAGTCTTGCTCTGTCACCCAGACTGGTATGTGGTGGCACAATCACAGCACACTGCAGCCTCGACCTCCTAGGCTCAAGCAATCCTCCCAAAGTGCTAGGATTACAGGCATGAGCCACTGTGCCCGACCAAGGCCTTTCTAAGTATGGGACAAAAGACATAAGGAAAAAAATACATTTGGCTATGTAAATTAAACATTTCTACATGAAAAATTACCATAAACAAAGTTGAAAAGCAAAGACAAACTCAGAAAAAAATATTAGCAAGTATGATAGAAAAGGAGCTAATTTCCAAGAGTGCTTAGGAAGGAAAGACGAAAACAGAGACAGAAAGGCAACCAAAAAAGCAAGAAAGGAAGGAGAAGATCAGGAAGGGAGAAAGAAAGAAGAAAAGATTTGGCAAGACTTGAAACAATTGTTCACAGAGAAACACATATTTGTGTAAACACAACAATATACTCATCTTCAGTTGTAATCAAAGAAATGCAAAATTTTAAAACGATGAGTCATTTTTAACTCATCAGAAAACTTTGTAGTCCATAATATTAGCACAGATATGGGGAAACAATCACTTTTCTTACAGTGTGAGAAAATACATTAGCACAGTCTCTGTGAGGAACAATTTGTTAACATTCAAAAATTGTATACACTTAAGTTAAATACAAGCCAGCCACAGTGGTTCACACCTATAATCCCAGTACTTTGGGAGGCCAAGGTGGGCAGATCACTTGAGGTCAGGAGTTCGAGACCAGCCTGGCCAACATAGTGAAACCCTGTCTCTACTAAAAATACAAAAATTAGCCAGGCATAGTGGTACACCCCTGTAATCCCAGCTACTTGGGAGGCTGAGGTAGGAGAATCACTTGAACCTGGGAAGTGGAGATTGCAGTGAGCCAAGATCATTCCACTGCACTGCAGCCTGGGTGACAGAGTGAGACTCTGTCTCAAAAAAAAAAAAGTTAACTCCAAATGTCCTTTGACCTACAACTGTTTCCAGAAATTTGTGTTGATTTATAAAAACCAAATGAATAGTGATATTAATTACAGCGTTTTTAGTAACAAAATACTTGAAACACCTACATTTCTATCAGTAAGGACATAGTTTAATAAATCATGGTACAGGCCAGGCACGGTGGCTCACGCCTATAATCCTAACACTTTGGGAGGCCAAGGCGGGTGGATCACATGAGGTCAGAAGTTCAAGACCAGCCTGGCCAATATGGTGAAACCCCGTCTCTACTATAAAAAATTAGCTGAGCATGGTGGTGCACGCCTGTAATCCCAGCTACTCGGGAGGCGGAGGCAGGAGAATTGCTTGAACCCAGGAGGTGGAGGCTGTAATGAGCTGAGATCACACCATTGCACTCTAGTCTGGGCAATAAGAGCAAAACGCCATCACACACACACAAAACTAAATAAATAAATAAATAAAGGCCGGGTGTGGTGGCTCACGCCTGTAATCCCAGTGCTTTGGGGAGGCCAAGGCGGGCGGATCATGAGGTCAGGAGATCGAGACCATGCTGGCTAACACAGTGAAACCCCGTCTCTACTAAAAATACAAGAAAAATTAGCCGGGCGTTGTGGTGGGCGCCTGTAGTCCCAGCTACTCCAGAGGCTGAAGCAGGAGAATGGCATGAACCCAGGAGGAGGAGCTTGCAGTGAGCCGAGATCGCTCCACTGCATTCCAGGCCTGGGCAACAGAGTGAGACTCCATCTCAAAAAAAAAAAAAAAAAAAAAAAATCATGGTACATTTATCCAAATGGAATACTATACAACTGTTTAGAAGACTGAATTCCAGCATTATAAATTGATATAGCATTGCCTCCACAATATATTGTTAAGTAAAAAAGTATAATCTGTTGAACAATGTGAAGAGTATGCTCTAATTTGAGCTTATAGAAAAGGAAGCAGGCCATTTCTACATAAACATCTTTCCATATGCATATACGGTTTTTTAAAAAAAAATCTCAAGGTCGTTTTGGGAGTAGAAATAGTATAAACAATCTCAAGAGAAAAACACTTTAATCCTTTATGTAATGGCAACAACATCAACTGTATCATCAACAAATTGTGATTAAGGATGTCCTTGATTGATTATTTTTTATCTAGCCCTTATATTGAAAGTTTTATTTTTAAAAAATATTATTTTTTTCCCCAAGATGAGGTCTCACTCTGTTGCCCAGGCTCTAGTGCAGTGGTGCCATCAAAGCTCACTGCAGCCTTGAACTCCAAGACTCAGATGATCCTCCTGCCTCAGCCTCCCAAGTAGCTGGGACTACAGGCGTGCACCACCAGCCTGGCTAATTATATTCTATTTTATTTTTTGGAGAGACAGGGTCTCACTTCATTGCCCAGTCTGGTCTTAAACTCCTGGCTTCAAGCAATCTTCCTGCCTTGGCCTCCCAAAGTGCTGGGATTATAGGTGTGAACCACTGCACCTGGCCAAAAATATAAATTTTAAATATAAACATGCTTTCTCTGATTTCCTTTTTTCTTTTAAAAACAAAATAATTTTTTTAAATTTCTTTCATTACATAGTAAGTTCCAGTTAATCGTGGTTTACTACATATGTTTGCTTAAGCAGTTAGAAGGACCATAAAAGGCAGGATGGAATTACCTCTGTAGATAAACAGAAAATCTCCCAGAAGCCTCTAGGGCACCCTTGCTTTTTGCAATTTTTCTTTCTTTTTTTTTTTGAGATGGAGTTTCACTCTTGTTACCCAGGCTGGAGTTCAATGGGGCGATCTTGGCTCACTGCAACCTCCCCCCTGGCCAGGTGCAAGTGATTCTCCTGCCTCAGCCTCCTGAGCAGCCTGGGATTACAGGCATGTGCCACCACGCCCTGCTAATTCTGTATTTTAGTAGATGGGGTTTCTCCATGTTGGTCAGGCTGATCTTGAACTCCCAACCTCAGGTGATCAGCCCACTTCGGCCTCCCAAAGTGCTAGGATTACAGGCGTGAGACACTGTGCCCAGCCTTGCAGTTTTTCATCAAGGGCAGAGGACAGTGATGAAAGGCAGGGGTCTCTACACCAGGACCTTCTGCCAACAGGCCAGGGAGAGTTCTCAGGGAACTAGAGTTGGCAACATTGAATATGGAAGTCATGGTGGCCTTGATGGTCTAAAATACTATAATCTAGTTTCTGCAAAAAAGGCTTAACTTAATAAAATAATAATATTTAAGTATTATTATTTTATTAATGCTTTAATAAAAGTATATAGAAACTAGGATAAGTTCTTACTTCCATAAATAAGTGTTGCCCACATCAAATTTGAGCCATTTTCCTGGAGCATGTCTCAGACCCTATTATGAGTGGCAAGTAGAAAATGAGAATATGCTAGTCTTCAGACATGTTCGTTTGATAGTTTCCATCACGATACATTTAGCAGCCATAGAAATAAGAGGAAAATATTTAAGTTGGTTCTCTATGAACCTTAATTTTCCATCTGCAGCTTAATTGCTAACTAAATATTATAAATACTTAACGAAATGGTCTTGGTCTTAGGCAGTGATTCTTCACTGGGGGAGATTTTTACCCCCAGGGGACATTTGGCAATATCTAGAGATATTTTTGGTTGTCACAACCAGGGAACTGTTTCTGGCATCTAGTGGGTAGAGACCAGGAAGGCTGCCAAACATCCTACAATGCACAGCACAACCCTCCACAACAAAGAATTACCCAGTCTAAAATGCTACAGGCCAAGGATGGGACACCATGGCCTTTTTTGTTCCTGGTGTAATAGGTGAAGTGTCCCTGCTTGAACTCAAGCTCAGGAGAAAATCCAGCCTTCCTTTGAGTTAAAGTCATCAATTCATTGTTTATGAACTTAATACAGTTCTAAGAACGATCAACTAGCTCCTGAAGAACATCTTATTAGGATTTACTGCCTTTCTCTTTTTCTCTCTCCCACTTTCAGACTGAATTACATATTCTTCCAAGAGGGTCCCAAAATACCGCAGGCATTCTTCTACTACATTCTATATGACAGCTAAGACTTGTCGGTCCTTTACTCTGTGCCAGGCAGTGTAGTAGGTGCTTTATATGCATTGCTCTTTTTTTAATTTTTAATTTTTGCGGGTACATAGTAGGTGTAGCACTGGTCTTTGTAAGCTCCATGGCCACCTTCCTCAAGAGGTGTTGCTTTCCTCCCTGACTGAAGAGTACACTTGTGCTTTACAGTGCCATGCCTTCCTTATCACACCACACTTGCTCTCTGATGCTCACATCAGACTCCCCTCCTACAATGGGGTCTTATTCATTTCTCTATCTTCAGAGCAACTCAGAGCCTCGTGCATGGTAAGATAAGTGATGAATGAACAAATGGATAATTGGCTATATAGATATATGCTGTCAAATTTGGAAACTTGTTGCATTTGTAATACCCCCATATAGATTCTCTGCCATATAAAGGAGACAATCTATTTCAGCTTTTTCTCTATGCAAAAGAAAAAAAGGGTTGAGAAGTAGTATAGTATCTGGAGGCTTCTATAAAAGTGTTCGGCTAAAAATACTGGTTCTTATCTTGACTCTGTGTTTCAGTGTCTTAATTCAATTCCCACTGACCTAAGAAAAGCAACATTATTCAAGAAGCATTCTATTGGAAATGTTTCCTAGGAACAGTTTATTTGGTTGATCTTTCAAATACTTTGTCACATGTAATAATATCTGAAGTAAGTGTTAAAATGGTTTTACAGTTTCTGTGTAGGGTGTTCTGTTGACTGGTGTCATCCGTCTGCAGCTTTTTCACAGTGAATGTGTAACACTATTATGTCTGTTCAGAGAAAGCTACATAATCACCACTTGCCTTGACCATGGGGTAGCTCTTTGGCACATGGAAAAGATGTACAAGTGTAAGGCCACACTACAAGTCTTATCTTTTCTTATTTAGAGAGCAGTGAACACAGAGCTTTTTTTGTTTTTTTTTTCCAGGTTGTTTATTCTTTTTAATTATGAATGCACATTTATTTATTCATGAACATTAGGAAAAATGCAAATACATCAGAACGGTTCCATAATTTTAAAAATCTACAGCTCCTCATTCTTCACTACTAGTTTCTCTTCTCAGAGGTAAACACTTTTTAAAAAATTTGTATTTTAAATTTGGAGGTGGGTAATTCATATGGTGCAAACATCAAAAGCTATGAAAAGGTGAAGTTTCCCTCCCATTTCTCATTGCTCCAAAGCAGGAAATCATTGTGATCAGTTTTGTTTGTTTTTCCAGAATGAACACAAAATTTTATAATAGTTGGAAAGGCCACTGTTCCTCAGAGTCCACCCTCTAAGCTAAACATTTGTGACATAAAGTCAGTACAAAATATATTAACATTTTCCCCCTTTCTAGATGTATTTCTAGAACCAGAGAAAGGAAAGGCACACAGGGGAGTAACAGTCTCATTAAAAGTTTGAATCAACCAAATAAATTTGTTTTCTTCAGAGAATAGTTTATTGTTTCGATTTGTTGACTTGTAAGAGAGATGGAAGAGGAATTGTCCAAAACTTGGGCAACTTTTTTTCTAACATACATATAGGAACCTGCCTACCACTTTAGATCTGGCACCTGGTTATACTGAGCAAAAGTAGTGCTTTGGCTTCAGTTCCCATGTTTCTTATAAATCTGAACCACAAACATCTCTGTGTGATGCAACTGTCCTAAGCAAAGGCCAATGGTTTTCCGGGAAATGTCTTCAGCGTTGTATGTGTTCAAGAAGCGTGTTCTCATCTCTTTCCTGACATAAAATCGTGCTACTTCTCCATGTGAGAAACATACTTGCTAGTGTGGACATTTAAGTCACCCTATTAAATGCACTCTCCCAAATCTATCAGAAGGGACTTTAAACTTTAGCTTCATTCAGAATGCGTGTCTGAGGCTTAGCGTGACTGGCAACACTTTTGTTTTCAGACTTGCCTGTTGTTATTTTGCTTTGCCTTCATTTTTCCTCCACATTTGTGCTGAAAAGAAAAAGAAATTGCCCAATAAATACAGCACTCGAGGAAACAATATGTACATGATATGAACTGTCCAGATTTTTCTCCTAACAATACCTTCTGTTTAATCAGAATCTGAAAATCTCCAAGTACTTTGAAGGCTTCCAAAACATTTTCTTCCTATTTTAAATCTCATTAACTAGCTATTTTATCCTCACAGTGCCCATATAATGAAAGTAGAGAGAACAGGGTATTACTACCTGTCTATGCATGAGGCCACAGAAATAGCTTAAGTGCTCAGGGACACACAACAAGCCAGAGATAAAATCTAGGCAAGAATTCTTGGGCCCCCGCATCATTATTAGCTCTGCTGAGCCTACTGTGTTTATGGCATTCTTTCCTTTGCCTTTAACTAAGAAGTTCTCCTGCCTACGACAGCACATTGTCCATTTTGTCAATTGAAAAACCAATGTGCAGAGAGGACATGTGGTCCCCCAGGTCACCTGGACCAAATACAGGAGCTAAAAATAGCACGTGCAATTGGCAGGCCCTGATCCTTCACTCAGCTCCTTTAACCTCACGTTTGGGGTTGCAATATTAGAAGATATTAGAAGTCCATGTGTCTCCTGAGTGAAGGCTTTCCTCCAGCTGTGGCCAACCATGAGCCTATTGCTAGCACTATCCAAACCAGGTCTCTAGTTTGGCCATCGACAAAGGGTAGGAGGTGGAATCCAGGGCTACCTGGGAATAATGAGGATAATTCAGAGTCAGGTGTTGTGTGTCTGGAAAATACAAATAGGTCAGGGGAGGCCTGGAAAGTTGTGAGGCCTTGGAAAGTTTTCTCAATTTCACATTTCCTTTGTTTATGGGCATACGGCCTTAACAAGGTCCACACTCGCAGTCACTCATGTCCCTGCATGTCCAGATAAGGAGAGCACATTGAATGAACCAAAACCCTTAGACATCTACTCCTCAGACATTTCGAAGTTAAAAGCCATTAAAATCAAATAGATGGAAAGAAAATCCTCATAGTATAAGGAGCATTTCCACTACAGAACAGATCCCTGGAGTAGTGAATTTTTCATTTTATCTCCTTTTTATTTTAAGGCATGTTTGAGCTCCAGAGACCTTGACAAGTTTCTCACCAATGCTTTCTTCAGTACATGAGAATTTCTTTAATTGAGGAGGAGCAAAAAAGTTGAAAAGAAAGTGAAAGAACAGGATTACAACATTAATTAGAACACAAATGGATGCCATTTTCTATTCAAATTCATGGACTGTCACATAAAATAAACACCAAGTTTTGTTGGTTATGGTAAACTATTTTTATTATAGAAGTAACAGTTTTTCTAATTATAGAAAAATTAGACATTTCATGTGAACGAAAAAGAAAATTCACTCATAATCACATCACCAGAAGTAATCACTATGTAATTTATGTATGTGTATACATACATTCGTTTAAAATAGAGATCATATGACGCATACCATTTAGCAAACTACTTTTATTATTGTATTATATGGCATAAATATCTTTTATGGGAATAAATATCTACATCATTTATTTTATTTTTTGAGACAGAGTCTGTCTCCGTCGCCCGGGCTGGAGTGCAGTGGTGTGATCTTGGCTCATTGCAACCTCTGCCCCCCGGGTTCAAGCAATTCTCTTGCCTCAGCCTCCTGAGTAGCTGGGATTACGAGCATGTGCTATCATGCCTGGCTAATTTTTGTGTTTTTAGTAGAGACGGGGTTTCACCATGTTGGCCAGGCTGGTCTCAAAACTCCTGACCTCAAGTGATCTGCCCGCCTCGGCAGTGCTGGGATTACAGGCGTGAGCCACTGTGCCCAGCCAACATCATTAATTTTAATAGCTGTATAACATTTAATTGTATGGATATACCTACATTTATTTAATCAACATTATTGTTGGACATTTAGGTTGTGTATGAATTTTTCAATAAGATGGAACAGGTCTAGAATAAACAGGCTTATACAAGTTCTTTACCTACTGGTTGAATTATTTCCTTAATACAAATTCCTAGAAGCAAAGTTTCTGGGTCAAAGAAATGCACATATTTGCAGGCTATTGACTCTTTCAATAACCATTTAAAAACAGTAAGCAAAGGAGGTAGTTTTTTGTCTAAAATAAACCTGAGTAATAGAATATTATATTAGAGGAATAAATTAAAAATCATATCAGAAAATAGTGGGTTTTTTTTTTTTTTTTTTCATAATTATAGGCCAGGTGTGGTGGTTCACACCTGTAATCTTAGCACTTTGGGAGGTTGAGGCATGAGAATTGCTTGAGCCCAGGAGTCCAAGACCGGCCTAGGCAATATAGTGAGACCCTATTTCTACAAAAAGTAAAAAGATTAGCTGGGCATGGTGGCATGTGCCTGTGGTCCCAGCTACTCAGGAGGCACAGGTGGCAAAATTGCATGAGCCTGGGAGCTCAAGGTTGCAGTGAGCCATGATTACACCACTGTACTCCAGCCTGGGCAACAGAGAGAAATCATGTCTCAAAAAAATTAATAAATAGTGAATAAAATAATTATAGCCAGTACCTTTGTAAACTCTCATTTTAGTTCTAAATCTCAGTTTAAGGGTGAAAGAGAGAAAGGTAATGTGGAAGGGATTGAAGGATACACAACAAAAATCTATGCATAAACCAAACAAGGGACAGAGAAAGGGGGACACACAGGGAGAAAACCCTACTGCCTATTTCAGTCCGTAACTCCCTCCCCAGATTCCCTTTTGGCTTTTAACCAAAAGTCTGGGTTCCCTGACATCTCTAAGTGGTCTTAATTCTCAGTGTCCAGGCCCCAAACTAACCAACAAACACAGATCCACCAATCAACATTTCCAGCCATCTCATAGTGAAACTCACCAGGAGAGGGGCCTTTCTTTTTCTTAGTGTCAAACTTTTTAGCACAGTTTTATTGGCTGAATTTTCAACTTCACCTTCAAACATGTAGGAGACAGGGAAAGAAAACATTTTCTACAGTTTCTTAGAGTTATAAAGAATACAGTTGCAAAAGCATGTGACAAATTATGCCTACTTTAAAAATATATTGATTAAAATTCTAAGAAACTGAGGTCTGCAGAAAACCCCTGGTAAATGAGACCCAAATGCCTTTTGAATGCTCCAGGATAATCACTACCTTGCATGCTAGACTTTCTTAAATGTGGTTAACTTTTAAGTAGCCAATTTTCTACCATTTTTCCCATAATGGTTTTTGCCTTGGATAGGAAAATTGAATATAAGGTCAGAGCACTTCGACATTCATTGAACAAATATGTATTTAGGACTTTTAACTTACATTTGTAACAAATGCCGTGAAGAAAAAATAAACTGGCTCATGGAAGAGAAAGTGGCTTTTTTTTTTCTTTTCTTTTTTTTTTTTTTTTTTTTTTTGGTAGAGACAGGGTCTTGCTCTGTTGCCCAGGCTTGTCTTGAACTCCTGGGCTCAAACGATACTCCCACCTTGGCCTCTCAAAGTGCTGGGATTACAGGTGTGAGGAATCACACCCGGCAGAGGGTGAGTTTTGATGAAGGAATAAGGAGCAGCCGTGGCCACAGCTGGTGGGAAGAAGCCTGCCAGCAAGAGAGAGCATTCCAGGCAAACGACACAGCCTAGGAAACTCCAGACAATATGTCGAGGTAAGTGTGATACGTTGTGAATACAGGCTCTGTCGATATAAGAAGAGACAGTCCCCTCTGCAACACAGAGCCATATCTGGGGCCTTTATAACTTTAGATAAGCAGGCACAAACAAGCCTCTGACCAAATAAAAACTAACTTGATTCATTTCTCTTCGTCTTTAAAATATGGCACACTCAAAGTAGTAATCAATTCATTAACAAATTTTTTTTTCATGATGGGGTGAGCACATTGATTCTGCGATGACCATG
This sequence comes from Nomascus leucogenys, assembly GCF_006542625.1. NCBI lineage: Eukaryota > Metazoa > Chordata > Mammalia > Primates > Hylobatidae > Nomascus > Nomascus leucogenys. The sequence continues at coordinate 1,639,708 of NC_044396.1, forward strand.
CAGAATGGTCAAAGGGCCAGGGTTTGTTGATCCCTGGATTAGAAAATGATGAGGTTACTGGTGAAGAGGTGAAGAGGTAAGCGAGATAAGTCTGGGCCAGTGGTTTCAAAGTGTAGTCCCTGGATCAGCAGCATTACCATCACCTGGGAATTCCAGAGGATGGGAGAGGCAGGAATCTGAGCTTCAACACACTCTCCAGATGACGATATTTTTGGTTTTGTTTGTGAGACGGGGTCTCACCCTGTTACTCAGGCTATGGTGCCGTGGCATGATCATAGGCTCAAATCCCTGGGCTCGAGTGATCCTCCTGCCCCAGGCTCCCAAGTAGCTGGGACTGCAGGCGGACCACCATACCTGGCTAATCTTTTATTTTTCGTAGAAACAAGGTTTCACTATGTTGCCCAGGCTGGCCTTGAGCGATCCAACCCCCTCAGCCTCCCAAAGTGCTGGGACTAAGCTGTGAGCCCCTACACCCAGATGATGATTCTTCTACCTGCTCAGGTTTGAGGACCACTGGTCTAGGAAAGAAGAAAGACAATGCATTTCCACATTTGGGAGGTGGCACTAGGAAAGAACAGAATAGGGCAAATTTCAGGCAAGATGGTAATCTCACTTTCTAACACATGTACAATGAACAGGACTTTGATGATTATCTGGGTGGGAGGCTGGGGAGATGAAAAAATATTTAAATTCGATTCAGATATTTTCTACACACCTAGATCCCCCATGCCTAAAATACTGCTAGGTATAAGGTAAGTGCTCAAAACACGTTTTTTTGAATGCATCAAGGATGATTCAAAGTTCAGCTTAGGTGACTGAAGAGGATGAGACATGGTATTAGCCAAGCCAGAGGACACACTTTGTTGTTTTTGACAGTTGTGAGGGAAAGAGATAAAGGAACATTTATTGATCAAGTATACCTGCTTTGCCTATGATGTGCCAGGTAGTATTTTACATCCATTATCTATTTGTCCGTCAAACTAACTTTTTAAGTAGTTATTATCATAATTTTACAAATGAAGATAGTCACAGTTCCCACAGGGATCAACGGCAAAGAATGAGCCTATCCCTGGCAGTGAGTGACAACTAAACCCAGGCTCGTTGCACTTTGAAGAACGGAGTCCTGTTTTGCGTTTTGGCCAAACTTTGCAGAGTATGTTTAAGCTGTCACTACAAAATATTCTTGAACTTTACTGTTTACAAAGCAGCTTTGTAGATTATTTCTTTTGAGGGACTTCATTTGGTATAGCAGCAAAAGCATAAAGTCCTAGGTTCAAATCCCAGCTTGGTCACCGATGCCATGCCTGGATGAGACCACAGGCCCATGTGTAAAATGGGGGTAATGATAATAACTATGCAAGTGAGATGAGATATGGAAAGCACCTGGTGCAAAATGAGAGCTCAGTAAATGGTAGATATCATTATTTCATGATCCTTAATACAGCTTATTATGTACATTTGAGAGATGTCTTAAAAGTACCTCTTAATGAGTTCCATTGCTTTGCTTAAAGGACTTATCTTCTTGTTTAAGACGAGTTGATGGTTAAAACAGATTTTGAATTTGGGTGAGGCGGCTCCATGTAAAGGCTGGCTTTAGTGCACCTCTTTGCTCCTAGTCCTGTCCACAGTGGGCACCCACTCCACTGGTTTCAAGATCCATTCATACAGGTTTTCCTTCTTTAGATGAGTTAAAAAAAGAAAATCTTTCTTTCCCTTACTTGTCAAGTGAAACAATGGGTGGGGTTGACTATCAGAAAACAAAAGCTAAAGCAGGTAAAGATGTTCTTGAAAGAAATGCTTCCTTGTTTCAAAGGAATTTTACTCTCTAGGGATGAAGGCAAAAAAGAAATAATCTGAAAAAGAGCTGGATTTTCTAAAGAAGCAAAACTAATCGCTGGTTCACTTCCTCTCTTCCATACTTAGAAGGGCCTAAAGGGGTGGTGGCTCTCCACTTCCAGAATCTGAGAGTGTCACTTGTTTGACCTCCTGAAGGACATGTTGTGGACATCACCAGTGCCTTTATGGCAGACAGGTTGGTTTGTGACATTGTGTTTACCGGCTTTTAGGAGAGAAACTTCTTGCTTTCAGGTATGTTTTAGGTGATTAGAGAGCAAGACTACCACTTTTGCAACATACTAGACAAACAGCAGTTTCCATATTAAGGGGAAATCATATCATACCTGACCATCTTGCCTCCTTGGTTCCACTGGATTAGAAAACAAGCAGAGATAAACACAACTTTGGTGGAGTTGGTTGCACAGCAAGGAAAGGAATAACTAAGCCTTTTAAGATCAATGTAACTGACAGAGTGCATTCTGCAAAAAATAAACACAGCTCTAGGAGGGTTATTGTGAACAATGGTATCTGAAAATAATAGTTGAATAATTTTGATGCACAGGTCTTTTTCCCAAGATTGGAAACAAAATCTTCTCCCCTTCTCTCCCATCATTTAACCAAGCTTTTGGTCCTCTGATAAAAATCATGCTGTCAAAAATGACTAAACTAATTTGTGACTTTTGACCAAATCAATTTTGATGTAATACAAGATTAAATGAGTGGTTTCTTTTATCCCTCAACCTGAGTTAGAACAAATTGTACTGCTCATGGTGTCCTGCCACACAGGACTGACTTGACATAAAGCTCAGTATTTTATCACAAGATTTGGAGAATAATTATTAGAGATTCACTTTGCATGACGTTTATTGGGTTCTTAAAAGATAACTGACCATTTCTTATCACAGAACAGTAGTCTGACATGACATTTGGGATGATTTGAAGGTCTAGTTCAGGACTCTCAGGCCTTCTGTGAGTCTGCCCATTTTTGCTTTGAATTTATTAACTGGGATGACAAGAACCAAGATCTCCCCGCTCATGTTTCTTCCACTCGGTGATAAATTGGAGGGGGAAATCATGCAAGCAATCCTTACAGTGATTTGTACTCATAGCCATTCACACTTACAGCCCTCTGCCAATTACACCCATGTTGTAACTTCTGACACTTAAACAAGCAGTTTCTCACATGAACATATGTTATTCTCCCCTTTTGAGAAAATGAATCCCAACCTTAACCACACTAGTGGGCTGCGATTAGTTCTAATCCCTAGGTTTTATGACAGGAAAATTGACTATCAGAGAACGAGGGAATGGCAAGTAATCACTCCTGAGTTCACTTTTTTCTTTTCCAGAACAGCATCACATAACTGCCCCAAACTTTCCTTCAATATATTTGTCAAAATGTCCTCAAGGAAATCATCCTGAAATCCATAAAACGAATAAGCCTGCCCATTGGAGTTGTTTTGCTTCAGTGTAATAGTTGGCAGGAAGATGTGGTCAAACAGACTGCACCATATTAAGTGGATTTTATGTTTATTGACTACTTGTAGCACTACTTAATTGATTTATGTGTGTGTGTGTTAGAAAGCTTTATGCTATGAAACTAAACTATATCATTTATAGCTTATTAAGTCCTGCATTTAGTAAAAGTTGGCATAAGGCCTTAGGTCAGGAACTTTACCCTTCTGTTACAGCAGTGTTTCTGGGAGAAAATAATAGTTGATACACTTTATTTCCACGTATAGTAAATTACCTAGGAATATAATCCACATGGAAAGGTGGCTTGTTTTTGTTTTTCTTAGGGTCTTGCCCTGTTGTCCAAGCTGGAGTATAGTGGCGTGATCTTGGCTCACTGCAACCTTCGCCTCCTGGGTTCAAGCCATCCTCTTGCCTGAGCCTCTAGAATAGCTGGGAATACAGGCACTCATCACCATGCCCAGCTAAATAATGTTTTTGTATTTTTTGTTGGTACTGGGTTTTGCTATATTGCTCAGGTTAGTCTTAAACTCCTGAGCTCAAGCAATCCTCCCACGTCAGCCTCCCAAAGTGCTAGAATTACAGGCGTGAGCCACCATGTCTGGCTTCAGTGGCTTGTGTTTCTCAAGTGCTACTCACTGTCATATTATCACTGTGTTTGAATGAGCTTTTTCTGTGTTCCTTTGTGACTCTGAGTTGAAATAATAAATTAGAGAAAATGGTAAACAATAAAGTATAACTTAGTACCTAAGGTTTTTATTCTACTAGTTTTTAGAACTGGCAGAAGAGGCCTAAGACAAAATAAAAAGGATATTATGATAATGCTAAGATCTTGAAAACTGTAATATAATAATGCTCAGATTTTGAAAATTATATGAAATATATATGTATATACATACGTAATATGTATGAAAATCAGGCCAGGCGCAGTGGCTTATGCCTGTAATCCCAGCACTTTGGGAAGCCGAGGCAGGCAGATCACTTGAGGTCTGGAGTTCGAGACCAGCCTGGCCAACATGGTGAAAACCTGTTTCTACTAAAAATACAAAAAAAAAAAAAAATTAGCTGGGTGTGGTGGCACATGCCTGTACTCCCAGCTACAGGAGGCTGAGGCAGGAAAATGGTTCGAACCCAGGAGACAGAGATCGTGCCACTCTGCACTGCAGTCTAGGCAACAGAGTGAGACTCTGTCTAAAAAAAAAAAAAAAAAAGATTAATTAAAATTACAGTAAGTTTTAATATAATTAATATAATTACCACTGCTGCATGTTGGTACTCATAGATGGATAACCAACATTAGGAACCTGAACCTGACTGGGTGTTGTGGCTCATACCTGTAATCTCAACACTTTGAGAGGCTGAGGTGAGAGGATTGCTTGTGGCCAGGAGTCTGAGATCAGCCTGGGCCACACAGTGAGACACCACACCTCCACAAAAAAATTTAAAAATTAGTTGGGCATGGTGGCACATGCACACAGTCCCAGCTACTCAGGAGGCTGAGGTGGGAGGATCGCTTCAGCCCAGAAGCTCAAGGCTACAGTGAGCTGTGATCGCACCACTCACTCTACCCTGGGTGACAGAGTGAGACCCTGTCTCAAAAAAAAGAACAAACAAAAAACAAAACCAAAACACAAAAACCTCCCTGAACCTGGTCTTCAGTTACCAAGGTGCTGCATAAAGGGTACCAATAATACTTAATCAAAATCATAGAGACAGAAAGTAGAGTGATGGTTGTCAGGGGCTGGGGGGAGAAGGGAATGGGGAGTTAGTGTTTAATGGATGTACAGTCTCAGTTTTGCAATGTTAAAAAAAAACTTTAGACAATTTAACAGAGTTTCATTCAGCAAAGAACAATTCGAGAACCATGCAGACCCCCCCACCTCCTTGAATAAGTTAAGAGCAACTCTGGCACTGCCTCGCAGTCAGAGAGGATTTTTCGACAGAAAAATGAAAGTGACATACAGAAAACACACGTGAGGTACAGAAACAGCCTGATTGGTTACAGCTGGGTGTTGAACACATTCGATCAGTTGGCTACCTCTGATTGGCCAAAACTGGATGATTGGCACAAGAGTAGGTTACAGTCCGTTTACACCTCCAGTCAGGTTACAGTTCACTATGTATGGAGAAACCTTTAGACCAAACTTAAAATATGTAAGGGGGCAGCTTTAGGCAAAACTTAATTTAACAATTGCCCCGTTTTGGTCAACCTCTCAATTTTGATTGGCCAAAACTTTAGACATTGATGTCACTCTGTCACCATTGTCACTGTACTTATTTGGTCTCAAATCTCAGTGGGAAATAGCAAAACAGTGAGTTTTTAAATGTGAGAACCAGGACTTCAGGTTTTTTTTTTTTTTTTTTTTTGGTAAGGGTTAGAAGAGAAGGGAACTCTTCATGCTGGAATCTCCTGTTTTCAGGTGAGGAAAAAAAAACTGGTCTGTTTTTGTTGTAACCAAGAAAATGCTGAATCAGGAAAGTAGTAATCTAAAAATGGCAGCAAAGCTTTGCGGCTTCCTTAGTTTCATTTTGATTATGTCTCATTTAGCATGAGTGACTCCATTTTGATTTGGTCTGGTCTGTTGGGGCCTAGTGCAGAAAGAGGTCTGATCTGATTTGGCCTAGGTCCAAAACAATGGCCTCTCATAATTTTAACAGCAAGATGAAAAGAATTACAGAGGTGGATGGTGGTGTTGGTTGCACATTTTAAGTGTATTTAATACCTCTGAACTGTATACTTAAAAATGATTAGGATGGTAAATTTTATGTTATGTGTATTTTACTACAACTTAAAAAGTAAACCCAGTAGCAGTGGCTCCTGCCTATAATCCCAGCAACTTCAGGTGCTGAGACAGGAGAATTATTTGAGCCCAGAAGTTCGAGATTGCAGTGAGCTATGATCACACCACTGTACTCCAGCCTGGGTGACACAGCCAGACCCCAGTTCACAAAAAATAAATAATTAAAAATGGAAAAAAAAAAAAGAGGTGCCATTACCTCTAATTGTGGAGTCTCTTGAGCGTGATTTTGAGAGGAAGTCAGTGAGACCAAGAACCCACCAATTCCGGACACAATTTCAGGCCTCACTCTAGCCAGAGTTTCCGGGCTCTTGGGTATCGGCAGGTCCTGTTTTTCCTGCTTCTCCAGCACCAGGGCAATCTACTTGAAATGGGAAAAGTTACCTTGTCCCCCTCTCAGGGTGTGTGATGGGGTGTGGCTCGCTTCTTCAGTGCCCTGCTGCTCAGACCTCTAGGGGAGCATACAGGCGGGCGGGCTGTGGGACTCCCATCCCACAGCAGTGTCTAGGGGTGAATATTTACAGCTCCTGAAGCCCCAGTGGGCGGGCGTGTGTTACAGGATGCTCTTTTAGGTTGCCATCTATAGGCGGTTTGGGTTAGCTCAATTACACCCCCTTTCTTATCACAAGGACGGAAGGATTCCTGTATCCTGGGGTTTCTTGCCCTGGCTTACCTGAAGAATCGGATTACACGTGGGCTTGGAGAATGAGTACAAGGTTTTATTGAGTAGAAGTAGCTCTCAGCAGATGGGGGAGCCAGAAGGGAGACGGTTTTCCCCTGGAGTCGGGCCCCTTGGCGGCCCAGGCTCTTCTCTGTCTGCCCCGTTAAACTGCGCATCGTTCTGCTGGTGCATGGCCCGCAGGTGGTGCATGGCCCGCAGGTGGTGCATGGCCCGCAGGTGGTGCATGGCCCGCAGGTGGTGCATGGCCCGCAGGTGGTGTTGGCCCGCAGGCGGTGCATGGCCCGCAGGTGGTGCATGGCCCGCAGGTGGTGCATGGCCCGCAGGTGGTGCATGGCCCGCAGGTGGTGTTGGCCCATTCTGCTGGTGCATGGCCCGCAGGTGGTGTGTCGGTGCCTGTCGGTGTGTGCTCTTCTGCGGGCATGCTCCCCTCAACGTCCTCTCGAGGACCAGCCACTGCGTCTTCTTCTGCCAACGTGCTCCTCTCGGTGTCTGGCTGGCTGTGCGTCTGCCCGCTATAGGGTCTCGGGGATTTTTGCTTTGTTTTGTTGTTGTTGTTGTTATTGTTGTTTTTGAAAGTGTCTCTGTCGCCAACCTAGAGTGCAGTGGCGCAATCTCTGCTCACTGCAACCTCCGCCTCCCGCGTTCAAGCGATTCTCCTACCTCAGCCTTCCAAGTAGCTGGGACTACAGGCACACACGCCATCACACCCAGCTAATTTTTGTATTTTCAGTGGAGACAGGGTTTCGTCATGTTAGCAAGGCTGGTCTCGACCTCTTGACCTCGTGATCTGCCCGCCTCGGCCTCCCAAAGTGCTGGGATTACAGGCGTGAGCCACCGCGCCCGCAGTCTTGGGTTTTTTTAGGTCCAGGATCGGGGTATGGCGGGCCAGGGAGGTCTTAGAAAATGCAACATTTGGGCGGGAAAGCAGGAATGGGGTTCGTGGGGGTGGATCCTTAGCCAGGGACCCGCCTTTCTCTACCCAGCACTTCCCTTCCCCCATTCCGTATCATTTAAGGGGCCCACGCTTTTCCCTTCTCAGCACTCCCATATCATACTGACCTCACTCCTCCAGTCCTGTGAGCAGGACCCAACAAATACGTAGTATGAGAAATAAAGCTCAGCATCTCTATTTGAAAACACAGGAAAAATTGGGGGCAAAAGTTGTATTCCATATTGGAATTTCTTTGAATTGTCACATCCAGTGTCACTTCTCTTTTGATATATGTCAAGAGCAATAACTATGAAATATTACATATAATTGTTTCCATTCTAAGCAATTGAACCAATGTTCAGTTAATAGCATTAGTGAAAGAGAACACTGCCTGAGCAATGTAAAATAGTGGCTGATATAAACATTACTAGTATTTGGCTTTGAAATATGCTTCTTATAAAGACTTAGATTTACACATGGCAGATCTGATCTCAAAAATTCCAGCCAGGCTAGGTGCCATGGTGGCTCATGCCTGTTATCCCGGTGCTTTAGGAGGCTGAAGTAGGAAGATCACTTGAGGTCAGGAGTTCAAGACCAGCCCTGGCAACGTAGCAAGGCCCCATCTCTACCAAAAAAATTCAAACAAAATAAAATAGAGGCGTAACTCAAGAGAATTGGGAGGCAGTCTTGCCTCGTTATCCTGGCGTTTACTTCCCACCCCTCTGCCTACTGGCTGCTGGCTGGCAAAGATTGCTAGTGCTCCTAATGGGTGCAACTCACAAGGTCAAACTTCTGCCTCCCAATCTTTCCTGACTCAGAGACTTTCATTTTGTGTTTTGCTTGGGATTGATTTAAAGTGCTTCTCTCGCTAATGTGTAAGTTTCATGTAAAAATCAGTGTAAAAATAGAAAACTGAAAAGTCAAATTAAGTATTGTGAATAATGCAAGTGCTGTTAAAATTAAAATCAAGATTTGCTGGAAGTGATGTGCCCTAGATTGATAGTAGATGAAATCTATTTGTATACCTCGCAGATTATTATGTGTGAGTGTATTGTTCATTTGTCGACCATCATAGACTGGCTTCCTTCTTCTACTTAACCTGTTTTCATTTAGTTTCTTTTTTTGAGACGGAGTCCCTCTGTGGCCCAGGCTGGAGTGCAATGGCATGATCTTAGCTCACTGCAACCTCCGCCTCCTGGGTTCAAGCGATTCTCCTGCCTCAGCCTCCCGAATAGCTGGGACTACAGGCACGTGCCACCACGCCCGGCTAATGTTTTGTATTTTTAGTAGAGATGGGGTTTCACTGTGTTAGCCAGGATGGTCTCGATCTCCTGATCTCGTGATCCGCCCACCTCGGCCTCCCAAAGTGCTGGGATTACAGGCGCGTACCACCACGCCTGGCTAATTTTTTGTATTTTTAGTAGAGATGGGGTTTCACCGTGTTAGCCAGGATGGTCTCAATCTCTTGACCTCGTGATCCGCCCACCTCAGCCTCCCAAAGTGCTTGGATTACAAGCGTGAGCCACCGTGCTCCACCTATTTAGTTTCCTTATGGCAGGTCTTGGTGGTATTATGGAGCCAGACAGACCAGACTTCAAACCCCAGTAGCAATGCCACTTACAAGCTGCGGGAGCTTAAGTACTTCGCTTAATGTCAGTTTTGACCCTCACTTGTGTCACCTCAAAATGGCATTAATCACATCTCCTTGATAAAACTGTTACAGGATTACTGATTCCATATGTATTAATAAGAGCACATTATCTGTTGCATCTTCTTTTATCAATTTTGCAATAACTAATACAGCAACGTAAATATTGTGATTATTTTCTTTGGCAGTAAGTTTTGTACCGATAAAGTTAAATAGGATTATTTTATTGGGTTTGGGGAGTAAAGAAAAGCTTTTAAAAGAGAGGATTTAAAAAAACAGCTTTTAAACTAAGCACAAGTAGTTATTTAAGTCTTGCATAGTTACTTCCTCCATTTTGAGTATGATTCATCCTTCTTGCTTAATCATGTGTGGGTTTGAATTTCTTTCTGGAGTAGCTTCTTTATATAGACTACTTTAATAATACTGCTTGTTGTAAACCTACAAGATGCATTTACCTCTGGGAAGTTATTTAGGTCGCAGCTACACATTCAAAACGCTTCGATAATGGTGACCAAACTGATGTTGAGGCATCACCAGTTGAGTGAATTTCTTGTGCCTGCAGTACCGTTCCTCATCCTTGAAGACTGGGTCTTCTGTCCACTTCTCTATGAAGCTTTCCTTGGTTCTCTAGAACCTTCTCTGAAAGGTCCAATCCAGTCAATGACTGCTCAGCCCTCAATTCCTATAATATATATTTCAACCCATCAATGTAGCTCTTAACTATATACTTTCACGTTAGTCTCCATTTTAGGTGGTTTCTGCTTTATTTATTTAGTTATTTTTTAGACAGAGTCTTGCTCTTGTTGCCCAGGCTGGAGTGCAATGGCACGATCTCAGCTCACTGCAACCTCCACCTCCTGGGTTCAAGTGATTCTCCTGCCTCAGCTTCCCGAGTAGCTGGGATTACAGGCACCTGCCACCATGCCCGAGCTAATTTTTGTATTTTTAGTAGAGACGGGGTTTCGCCATGTTGGTCAGGCTGGTCTCGAACTCTAGACCTCATGATCTGCCTGCCTTCGCCTCCCAAAGTGCTGGGATTACAGGCGTGAGCCACTGCACCCGGCCAGGACTTTTTTTTTTTTTTTTTTTTAGCTTTGAATAGATTATAAACTTCTCCAGAGCAGATACCATGAATGAGAGAGATGAGAGTGTGATCCCGATGTAGGGCTATTGTGTTTTTGCTTTTTCTTAGTGCCTCCCACATAATTTGACACATGAAGAGAATTCAACATATTTCTTATGTGACTAACCACAAGCATTCATAAAAGGGAAGTTTTTGTGAAGTGGCTAGGCTTTTCTGGTCAACTCTGGTCTTTTAAATTTTTCAGTAATGTGGGAAGTAAATACTCTTAAGAACACAAGAAATTACCATGACACAGAATATTTGGTGATTTGTGAGGTGAATCAAGATGGAAAAGAAAACTTATCCTAATAACACAGAAAGTGAGTGTGCACTCACATTGCTTTCATGGTACATGAGGATGGCACATCTAACCACAGTCATGCTGCAAGCCAACAGGTCCGTGTCTGGGTCACCTGCCAGAAATCATCATCACAGCTGAAAAGACAAATCAGGTAGTTGATTGACTGGATCTAATTCAACTGTCTTCTAGTATTATTTAGATTCTACTATTTTTTAGGTAAATTGTCCAGGAAATGTTATATGTTGATCATTGTGCTTTCAGGAATGTACATATGTCTATGATAATTTTTTTTTTTTTTGAGACAGAATCTCGCTCTGTCACTCACGCTGAAGTGCAGTAGTGTGATCTTGGCTCGCTGCAACCTCCGTCTCCGGGGTTCAAGCAATTCTCCTGCCTCAGCCTCCAGAGTAGCTGGGATTATAGGCTCCTGCCACCCCATGTGGCTACTTTTTTGTTTTATTTTTAGTAGAGACGGAGTTTCACCATGTTGGCCAGGCTAGTCTCCAACTCCTTACCTCTAACAGTCAACCTACCTCTGCCTTCCAAAGTGCTGGGATTACAGGCATGAGCCACTGCGCCCAGCCAACTATGATAATTTTGCAATCCCAGAGCAATATGAGAGAATGATACAAATCTAGAGAACCACAGTCCTGTATTAGTAAACACTGAGTCATTTTTTTTTTAGTAAAAGGTATTTATTGAGCACGTATTATGTGCCAAATCAATTTAGGTGCTAGGGATGCATCAATGCACAAGACAAACAAAAAATCCCTTCTGTCATGAAGATAGCATGCTGGTAGCTAAGAGAGATAACAAACTATAAACAGAAGTATTGTAATATAAATTCAGGTAGTGAAAAGTTCCATGAAAAAAAATACAGCAAATGAAGGATACTGAGAATGACAAGGGGCAGGTGACCTAATTTATAAAACATGGTAAGGGAAAGTCCCTCTGAGGAGGCAACATTGAACAGAGACCTGAGACATATGACACGACAAGGCAAGAAGCTTCCAGGTAAAGGATGGAGTAATAGAATAGCCCCAAGACACAAGCTAGCTTCATACCATACACGTAAAGAATATCAAGATGCCCAGCATGGCTGGATTCAGGAGAGAGACAGGGAGAGTGGTAGTTGGGATCCAGTTCATGTAGGGTCTTGTAGTTTGGATTGTCTTCTGAATATTTTGGAAAGCTTTTGGAGGCTTCAGAGTATAGAAGTAACGTGATTCAGGCTACATTTTTAAAACATCACTCTGGCATCTGTGTAGGGAAACGATCCTTTGGAGGACAAGATTGGAAGAAGGGAGGCCAGTCAGGGGCTATAACTATAGTCCAGGTAAGTGATGACAAGAGCCTCCACCAACATGGAAATCATAGAAATGGTGAAAAGTGGTTGGATTCAGAATATATAGTGCTGGCGGTTCTTGCTGATGGATTGGCTGAAGGACGTGAGAGAAAAAAAAGACTCTGATCTTTCTCATTAAGAGAGAAAAAATATAAGGCCGGGCACAGTGGCTCACACCTGTAATCCCTGCACTTTGGGAAGTCGAGGTAGGCAGATCACCTAAGGTCAGGAGTTCGAGACCAGCCTGGCCAACATGGTGAAACCCCATCTGTATTAAAAATACAAAAAATGGAGACCGGCTTATCCTCCCAGCCTATATCTGTCTCCTGTGCTGGATGCTTCCTGCCCTCACATATCGGACTCCAAATTCTTCTGTTTTGGAACTTGGGCTGGCTTTCCTTGCTCCTCAGCCTGCAGATGGCCTATTGTGGGACCTTGAGATCATTTAAAGAAGATATCAAAAGAGGAATTGAAAAGTATTTTGACGGAATCGCTTCCAAGATTGCCGAATAGGAAGAGCTCCAGTCTACAGCTCCCAATGAGATCAACACAGAAGATGGCTGATTTCTGCATTTCCAACTGAGGTACCTGGTTCATCTTATTGGGACTGGTTGAACAGTGGGTGCAGCCCACAGAGGGCAAGCCAAAGCAGGGCAGGGCATTGCCTCACCCAGGAAGCACAAGGGGTTGGGGGATTTCCCTTTCCTAGCCAAAGGAAGCTGTGAGTGACTACCTGGAGGAAAAGTACACTGCTGCCCACATACTGGGCTTTTCCCATCGTCTTCACAACCGGCAGACCAGGAGATTCCCTCCCGTGCCTGGCTTAGCTGGTCTCATGCCCAAGGAGCCTTGCTTCACTGCTAGTGCAGCAGTCTGAGATCGACCTGGGATGCTGGAGCTTGGCGGAGGGAGAGGTGTCCACCGTTGCTGAGGCTTGACTAGGCGGTTCTATGCACACAGTGTAAACAAAGCAGCAGGGAAGCTCGAACTGGGTGGAGCCCACCGCAGCTCGGCCAGGCCTACTGCCTCTCTAGATTCTATCTCTGGGGGCTGGATGTATCTGAACAAAAGGCAGCAAACAGCCTCTGCAGGCTTAAACGTCCCTGCCTGACAGCTCTGAAGAGAGCAGTGGTTCTCCCAGCACAGCGTTCAAGCTCCGATAACAGACAGACTGCCTCTTCAAGTGGGTCCCTGACTCCTGTGTAGCCTGACTGGGAGACACCTCCCAGTAGGGGCCAACAGACACTTCATACAGGTGGGTGCTCCTCTGGGACGAAGCTTCCAGAGGAAGGATCAGGCAGCAATATTTGCTGTTCTGCAGCCTCCACCGGTGATACCCAGGCAAACAGGGTCTGGAGTGGACCACCAGCAAACTCCAACAGACCTGCAGCTGAGGGGCCTGTCTGTTAGAAGGAAAACTAACAAACAGAAAGGAATAGCATCAACATCAACAAAAAGGACATCCACACCAAATACCATCCATAGATCACCAACATCAAAGACCAAAGGCAGATAAAACCACAAAGATTGGGAGAAACCAGAGCAGAAAGGCTGAAAATACCAAAAACCTCGAACACCTCTTCTCCTCCAAAGGAACACAACTCCTCACCAACAAGGGAACAAAACTATACAGAGAATGAGTTCGAGGAGTTGATAGAAGTAGGCTTCAGAAGGTCAGTAATAACGAACTTCTCCAAGCTAAAGAAGCACGTTCTAATCTATTGCAAGGAAGCTAAAAACCTTGAAAAAATGTTAGACGAATGGCTAACTAGAATAACTAGTGTAGAGCAGAGCTTAAATGACCTGATGGAGCTGAAAACCACAGGACGAGAACTTTGTGACGCATGCACAAGCTTCAATAGCCGATTCGATCAAGTGGAAGAAAGGACATCAGTGATTGAAGATCAAATTAATGAAATAAAGCAAGAAGACAAGATTAGAGAAAAAAGAGTGAAAAGAAATGAACAAAACCTCCGAGAAATATGGGACTGTGTGAAAAAAAAAATCCGTGTTTGATTGGTGTACCTGAAAGTGACAGGGAGAATGGAACCAAGTTAGAAAACACTGTTCAGGATATAATCCAGGAGAACTTCCCCAACCTAGCAAGACAGGCCAACATTCAAATTCAGGAAATACAGAGAACACCACAAAGGTACTCCTCGAGAAGAGCAACTCCAAGACACATAATTGTCAGATTCACCATGGTTGAAATGAAGGAAAAAATGTTAAGGGCAGCCAGAGAGAAAGGTCGGGTTACCCACAAAGGGAAGCCCATCAGACTAACAGTGGATATCTCTGCGGAAACCCTATAAGCCAGAAGAGAGTGGGGGCAAATATTCAACATTCTTAAAGAAAAGATTTTTCAACCCAGAATTTCGTATCCAGCCAAACTAAGCTTCACAAGTGAAGGAGAAATAAAATCCTTTATAGACAAGCAAACGCTGAGAGATTTTGTCACCACCAGGCCTGCCTTACAAGAACTCCTGAAGGAAGCACTAAACATGGAAAAAACAACCAGTACCAGCCACTGCAAAAACGTGCCAGATTGTGAAGGCCATCAATGCTATGAAGAAACTGCATCAATTAACAGGTGAAATAACCAGCCAGCATCTTAATGACAGGATCAAATTCACACATAACAATATTAACCTTAAATGTAAATGGGCTAAATGCCCCAATTAAAAGACAGACTGGCAAACTGGATAAAGAGTCAAGACCCATCAGTGTGCTGTATTCAGGAAACCCATCTCACATGCAAAGACACACATAGGCTCAAAATAAAGGGATGGAGGAAGATCTACCAAGCAAATGGAAAACAAAAAAAACAGCAGGGGTTGCAATCCTGGTTTCTGATAAAACAGACTTTAAACTGACAAAGATCAAAACAGACAAAGAAGGCCATTACATAATGGTAAAGGGATCAATTCAACAAGAAGAGGCAACTATCCTAAATATATATGCACCCAATAAGGAGCACCCAGATTCATAAAGCAAGTTCTCATAGACCTACAAAGAGACTTAGATTCCCACACAATAATAATGGGAGACTTTAACACCTGCTGAGGCAGGTGGATCACTTGAGGTCAGGAGTTCAAGACCAGCCTGGCCAACATGGTGAAACCCTGACTCTACTAAAAATACAAAATTAGTTGGGTGTGGTGGTACACGCCTGTAATCCCAGCTACTCGGGAGGCTGAGGCAGGAGAGTTGGTTGAACCCAGGAGGCAGAGGTTGCAGTGAGCCGAGATCGCACCACTGCACTCCAGCCTGGGTGACAAAGGAAGACTCCATCTCAAAAACAAACAAACAAACAAACAAAATATATATAAACACAGCAATCATGTGAAGATAGTATCATCCCAGAATAGCAATGGCATATCATCACCTCCTTAATGACTGCCTTGCTTGGACCTGCACAGACCCCAGAAAAGCACCCAGAATATAAAAGCATAATTAAATTGCAATTGGGCAAAAACACCAGGCATAATAAAACACTCAATAAATCTGAAGAAAATATTCATAAAAGCAAATAATACACAAAAAACCAGATGCTAAAATCAAAAACAAGATTACAGTGTCTTGCAAGAAACAAAGCAGTCAGTCCTCAAATGTGCAGTGGTTTATTTATATTTTTTAAAAATCAAAGACTTACATCTACCTGGTTTTTCTCATGCAATTTCTTCATATAAATCAAGTTACTCAACAATAACAAAACTTAATATTAATAATGTCAAAGAACCTTCACAAATTATTCCAGAAAACACAGCAGTGTGGGAGTATGTAATTTTTTATGGATGAAGGATGAAAAAGCTCAGGCATAGCCCAAGCTAATGTCTTGCCAGTGGCAATTGAGCAAGTTAACGACAGAGCCAGGAGAACACAGAGGGACAAGCCGAACAGTTCTGTGCCGATAAAAGGCAAGATGTGAACTTAGTCCCACGTTACTAATTGACTCATGTATTTAATCATTCAGCTACATTGCTGTCTTTGGCATAAGTTGGATAGATTTTCTTTTTATTCTGTTTCAGCCACAGAGTTAGAAACATTTTACAGTTATAGACACGTAATATACATAATCAAAGCAACACTAATGAAAAGAAAAACAGGATGGAAAATGAAGGATAACAACTTTTAGGGTGTCAAGGAGAAGACAAATATATTAAGGATGTTACTTTTTAAGATCATTATAAATGTGTAATCAAGTACATAAAATTTGGTGTGATACAATGGTATATAACATTGCACTTCAGCAAACTTTTATAAATTGTGTCTTCAAGGAATCAAAAAAGGGGTATACATGGAAAAATATATACACTGACTAATGCAGAGCTAGATGAAGAATTATAATCCAAGAAACAAGACAGTCAGAAAAACATAAAAATATCTTTTTTAAACGTCTTAAATGTATTTTAGGCAGGACTGTTGTCAGGGATATTGGCACATTAACATGACTTTTAAATATTCAGAGCAATCTGTTAATAAAATTATCAGCCAGAAAGAACTTTCTTAATTATAGAAAAAAGACAAAACAAAACCATCACTAGGGTACAAATTCTCAAGACCAAGACTTGAAAGAAACAACAACTTTATGCTAAGCTTTCAAGGTCAACAGACTGAGAAGTGACCAAAAATAGAGATAGATAGCAGACTTTCATCATAACGGATTAAGGGTTCCTAAAATATATATTTTTCTTCTTCATGCTGCTGATTCATTGTGAAACAATGAAAAGGTTACCCATGCACACAAGCTAAATTTTAAAACACTTTTGACCCAAAGCATGTAATAAATGCTATAAATGCTCTGTCTTTCTCCTGCCAAAATGTCCGTCAGTTCAGAGAGAGTTTGCCTACGTAATGCCAGACATCTGTGCAAAAGCTGAACAGCTTGGTCAAGGATTTTAATGTTTTGTCGACATGGTGCCAAACATCTGGGTACTGGAAAAATATCTAGATAATTGACTGACTTTTTACTTTTCATCCAGATGTTTGGCATCAGAATTAAATACCCCGTTACTATATAAGTACATTTATCATGTAAAAGTGCTAACAATATACTCTTAATATAAAAAATAGCCTTAAATCTGCATATACGATGTGATCCCAGGTTTGAAAACAAAAATTGTATATATGCTCATAGAAAAGAACACAGAAGGAAACATACTGAAATGTGAAATGTTGAAAGTGATTATTCATCCTCTGGGTGGCGGGATTATTGTCAATCTTGATTTTACATGTAGTTTTTTGTTTTTTTTTTACTTTTTCTAATATTCTTCAATAAAGCATGTATTGCTTTCATAACCATAAAAGCATTTTAATTGTGTGATTAGATGGTGTCAGTTAATTTGGAAACTGAAAAAGTATAATTTATGGCTTGGCATTGTGTACATACAATTAATTGTAGCTATGAACCTACTAGTAAGTTACGCTGGTTTGGGAAAAGCAAACGAAAAGTAAATTAGCAAAGATAGAAAAGCTCCAGAGATCTAATGACTGCTCTGCACACATGACTTGAAACAACGTGCCTAACAGGTTTTTCCTCACTCAACTGACTGGAACTCTTTATTTTGCACACATCCCACTATATACCTGCTGGCACAAACACACAAGCCCAGAACACCAGGTGCTGTTCTCAACAACGTCCGGTGCTTGACCAGTGCATTGAGAAGGTTGGTCCCCAATAACATCTATCTCAAGACCACTTTCCGCAGCCTTTTTATCTCCCACTCCCAGTCCTCTCTCTTTGCTCTCTTTCCGCTCTGACAAATTAAATTTAGCCCTTATTCTTTTTCTTGCTTTAGAAAAGTTCCTCGAAGTTTAGACGTGTAGAACGTTAGTGTCCTCAGCATATCTCACCCAAATCCCTCCTTTTATAGGTGTAGAGACTGAGACCCACAGAGGTTAAATGCCAGGCTCAAGGTGGTACAATCAAGACTAGAACAAAGGGTCTGTTTCCAGATCCGGGCTTTTTTTTTTTTTTTTTTTTTTTTTTTTGTTATGCAGTGTTACATTGGTCACTCTAGTCCCGAAATTTCTTCGTCTATAAAGTAGGATAAATATTTGCATGCAAAATGCTTTGGGATTTTTGAGATAGAAACTAAATATAAATATTAAGTATTATTTTGGCAACTTTTTTGCATTTTATAAACTCTGCTATCCAGTAATGCTTGGAAAACTTAGATCTGATCTAGATGGAATCTCAAATAGAATTTTAGTAAAAATGTCAGCTCCTAAAAGCATCAAGACCTTAATTGTTCTGAAATTGTTAGGAAAGCAAGTGTTCTTCAGATGATCTAAACAATTCCAAATTAAATAAAGAACAAATGGTAAAGTTATCTGGAAACTTTTGAAATGAAACATGTGAGATCCCTTTTAAACAGTAACAAAAAAAAAAATGGACTCCCGTTGGGTGATCCTTTTTTTCAGCCTTTGTAGACAGCAAAGTAACCGTAATTGGCTGATGAATCCCATACACTCTTCAGTGGTTGTTAATCTTAAAAAGCTGTTCAATAAACAACACTTAGAGTAAAAAGGCAAACACTGTAGTCTTTAGTTTATTTTAAGGTTCTTCCCATAGTTCAAGAACAAATAGACTAACCTGAAATACACCAGGTAAACAGAACCGAAAAAGAAAATGGCTCCCACTTTCTAAGCAAATTTAAAGCTATACTATTTGGTAAAGCTTTCAGTTTTCCCATTCCCTTTCCGATAAGAGGGAAGAAAGAACAAAATAATCATTTCTAGGCAGTGAGCCCTGTAATTACATGCAACCTGCTTAACTCAATTCTTCAGAGCCAACCCAAGAAACACTTACACATTATAAAGAATGTAGCAAACACGTGCTTAGCTAGATCTGGAAACATCCGTAACTCTTCACACTTCCTGTTTTTTT
Source organism: Nomascus leucogenys (assembly GCF_006542625.1). Lineage (NCBI taxonomy): Eukaryota > Metazoa > Chordata > Mammalia > Primates > Hylobatidae > Nomascus > Nomascus leucogenys. The sequence continues at coordinate 1,658,734 of NC_044396.1, forward strand.
AAAAATGTATTTATTTGCTCAAGTCATATAAAATGTGAAAAGAAGTAAGAAGTTAATCTGTAAATATTTCATCTCTTCTATAGATTTAATGTTCTTTTCAAAGTATCCTTTCATGAGCCTGGGCTTGGAGCCACAAAGTTACTAGTATGAAAGCCCATTATTGCTCGCATGTATGTAGTATTTCTGTTTTCAAAGCATTTCGCCATCATTAACTTCATGTCGACTAAGCAGGATATTGGTTTTTGATGGGGAAATGATCTAATCCAGTATGGAAAATTCTGTATCTAAAAACACCTGAAACAGGAAAACTTTTTATCTTTTCATTTCTTTGTTTGTGTCTGAAACTTCTCAGTACAGAGGGCTCAAAAAATGTGCCTCACATCACTGCAAAATGAGGACAACAGGGGAATCCTGTCTCATGGAATGGTTTTTATTGTAACTGTCGAATTTTTATTTGTTATTAGCAGTGATGGTGTTGTTTTGATAAATGTTGTTGATTTGGTTTTGTTTGGGATTGGTTTGGCTTCTCAGAAATGAAAAAAGTGGTTAAATGAAGTAATTGTCAAACTAAAAATTGGAGTCTGCCTGTGTTCCAAGATAATTTAGCTGACAGTCTACTTGTACTACCTTTGAGATAAAACAAAAGATTTTTAGGAGTTAGGGGGTGGGAGGACCAGGGACTCTAAATACAGTTTCCTCCGAAAAAGGTCAAATAGCCAAGCAGTCAATTAGAAGGAAAGTTTACAGTCAAGTTTTGATGAATTCCGTTCTTTGCACAATTGCTAGTTTTGCATCCTGTCATTCACTCTTTTCTCAAGAACAGTTCAGAGCTGCTGAGCTGTCATGAGCGTGACTTGATTCCTGTGAATTGACTGTGTTCCAAAAGCTCATTATTGGAAAACTTTTCCATTTGATGCTAAATATAGAGTATTATATAAACACAATGTATTATAGGTCAAATCCTGTTACCATAAATGCTAAGAGGCCATCCAATTTGGAGTTAGGAAGGGAGTATTAGAATCTTATAACACAGATAAAATGTGATTACAATTATAGAAAGCAAAACTATTTTCAAGCCTTAGTCAATGGGCACCATATTTCAATTGTCAGTAGAAAATCCTTAAGAGTTTGTCAAAATGAGAGTTACTTTAAATGAAACATGAACAATTCTCAATCTTTCTCATCTCACAAGGATCTCACCCTCCTAAACTCATAGCACTTATTCCCATACCACCACACAGAATGTAATCGTATATTGCTTTGTGACAATGCTCATATGTTGTTTAAAGCATAACCTTATCTAGCATTTTATATTTCTATTTCTCTCTTCAACTTGACTGTAAAGTCTTTGAGGGCAAATATCCAGTGTTTTACTTCTGTGAGTGTTTCACAGTGCTGAATCCACAGAAAGTCCTTAATGAAAAGGATGGAGAAAGGAAAAGGAAGGAGCGAGAAGATGGTGTGACAATTTCAGGCAGAATAGATACCCCTTCGAGAGGGCCTCATTGAGACTTCAGGGGATTTTATTTAATAAGGAAACCTCTTATTCAACACTTGATTTAAAATAAAGAAGGGGAATAAACTGAGTATAGCTTTCTACTTATGAACAGACAAGGCTTATAAATGTCTAGCTTCCAAATGCATTACCCTATACAGGAGTGTGAGTTCATCTTTTAAGCCTTAGGATCAGGTTAATACACATTCTATCAGCCACCTTTGGGCGAGATGGATTAGTTTCATCTCCACTCCACATGTGAAGAAGGAGGCAACTCCTGTCCGTGGTAATTTCTGCGTGAGCCTAGGGGACCACTCAGCAACTGTAGGATCTCCTTGCTGTCTACCTGCCCCAGACTCTGACATTGGGTGCATTTGGATGTGGGCCAATGCCAGGGTCAGGGGAAGGTAGATAGCAAGGACTAGGGAAGTCTTGCCACAAAAGTTTCATCAGGAACACTTTGGCCAGGCTTAGCATTTAAATTCTCAAGCTCCAAGCTCTCTCCTGAATTAACATTAGGCAAATAGGCTCCTCTATCTGAAGGTGCTACTTAAAAGTTTGTTAAGTTGGGGCACTTCTGTACTAATAAATATTAACCCTTACTCTTCAAGAGAATCTTTAGAATTCAGTCTGACCTTGATCCTGGGTTACATTAGACTGAAAATACAAAACCAAACATTTGCACCTGTACTGCTAATTATCTGTCTCTTAAAGAACTAGGTCTTGAAGGAAGATTTTTATCCTAATCTTCAACTCCCAGCTCCTTGCAATCTTTGTAATCTTTACTTCCTTCCATTTACTCCCTACTAATTGCCCTATGAATAGAGCGATCATATAATTAATTGTTCGAACCAGGAGACCTTGAAGTTTTATGTTTTTGTTTGGGATTTTTAGGTTTTTGGTGTTGGCTTTTTTTTTTTTTTTTGCAATTTTAAAAATTGAGATTTAATTTACATAAAATTCACCATTCTAAAATGTACAATTAAATGGTTTTTAGTATATTTTGTGTTTTACAACCTTCACTTCTATCTAGCTCTAAAACATTTTCATCATCACTAGAGGAGACCCCACACACATTAAGCCGTCACTCCCCATTCTCTTTTCCCCCAGGCCCTCGAAACCACAGAGATACTTTTGTTTTGTATGGATTTGCCCATTCTGAACATTTCACATAAACGGAATCACACAACATGAGCCACTGTGCCCAGTCTTGTTATTTTCTCTTTTTTTGATATTAGTTATCCTCATGGGTGTGACATGGTATCTTGTAGTTTTGATTTGCATTCCGTAATGATTAGTGGTGTTAAACATCTTTTAACATGCTCATTGGCCACTTGTATATTTCTTTGGAGAACTGTCTATTACAATATTTAACAGTCCAGGTGAAGTGGCTCACGCCTGTAATCCCAGCACTTTGGCGGCCAAGGTGGGCAGATCACTCGATCCCAGGAGTTTGAGACCAGCCTGGGCAACATGGTGAAACCCCATGTCTACAAAAATTACAAAAAATTAGCCTGGAATGGTGGCATGTGCCTATAGTCCCAGATACTTGGAAGGCTGAGGTGGGAGGATCACCTGAGCCTGGGAGACAGAGGTTGCAGTGAGTTGTGATGGTGACACTGCATTCCAGCCTGGGCAACAAAGTGAGAGCCTGTCTCAAAAACAAACAAACAAACAAACAAACACCTTATTTGCCCATTTTAAAAGTGAGTTGTCTTTTTATTGTTGAGTTGTAAGAGTTCTTTATATATTACAGACACTTTAACCTGGTGTATGAATTGCAAATATTTTCTTCAGGATATTTATAAGTGAAGGGAGAGAACTGTTAATACTTGCTCAGAGAATACAGACATACTGAGACAGTTTCAAGCAAAACAGGACATATGATCAACCTACCTGTGGAGGATCGTGATCCAGCAGGTTGAAGGATAAATGTTTTTTCAATTTTAATGGGACAGTCTATCTAAATAATCAAACATAGTCAATCGAACCAAGTACCCTCTCTGCATTATCTGCAGTGCTAGATGCTGTGGAAGGGAATCTAAAAAAAACAAAAGTTTAAAATATTTGTGAGTGCTTAAGCAACTTTAAGGTCAAGATTGAAGGACAGAAGAAACACACACATTATAAATGAAAGGATTTGTGTCCTACAGTGGCTTAGAAGAAGAGATAAGTGTTAGGATACTTAGAGAAATTCTAGCTCTTTTTCTTTTCGTTTCCTCCTTTTTTCTTTTTTTTTTTTTTTTGTCTCACTCTGTCATCCAGGCTGGAGTGCAGTGGGGTGATCACGGCTCACTGCAGCCTCTGCCTCCCAGGCTAAAGTGACCCTCCTGCCTCCCGAGTAGCTGGGACTACGGGTGTGTGCTGCCATGCCTGGCTAATTTGTTTTTTTTTTTTTTTTTTTTTTTGAGACGGAGTCTCGTTCTGTCCCCCAGACCGGAGCACAGTGGCGCCATCTCGGCTCACTGCAAGCTCCGCCTCCCGGGTTCACGCCATTCTCCTGCCTCAGGCTCCCTAGTAGCTGGGACTACAGGCGCCCGCCACCACGCCCGGCTAATATTTTTGTATTTTTTGTAGAGACAGGCTTTCACCATGTTACCCAGACTGGTCTTCAACTCCTGGGCTCAAGTGATCCGCCCTACTCAGCTCCCAAAGTGCTGGGATTACAGGCATGAGCCACTGTGCCCAGCCAGTTCTAGCCTTAAAGAACAGGTAGCACTGTAACTAAGAGAATTCTTGTTTTGAAAAGGAAGTGAGTTGGCCAGGCACAGTGGTTCATGCCTGTAATCCCAGCACTTTGGGAGGCCAAGGTGGGTGGATAACCTGAAGTCAAGAGTTCGAGACTAGCCTGGCCCTCGTCTCTACTAAAAATACAAAACGTACCCAGGAATGGTAGCACATCCCTGTAATCCCAGCTACTCAGGAGGCTGAGGCAGGGGAATCGCTTGAACCCAGGAAGCGGAGGTTGCAGTGAGCTAAGATTGTACCATTGCACTCCAGCCTGGGCAACAAGACTGAGACTCCATCTCAAAAAAAAAAAAAGAATAAAAAGCAGTGAGTTACTTCATCTGTTCAGGCTGCTTTAACAAAAGTACCATACACTGGGTAGTTTATAAACAACAGAAATTTATTGCTCACAGTTCCGGAGGCTGGAAAGTCCAAGATCAAGTTACCGGCAAATTCAGTGTCTGGTGAGGGCCCGCTTCCTGATTCAGAGATGGTGCCTTCTTGCTATATCTTCACATGGTAAAAGGTGCTAGTTAGTGTTCAGGGGTCTCCTTTATAAGGACCCTAATCCCATTCACATGAATGGAGCCTTAATGACCTAATCACCTCCCGCATGCCCCACCTTCTGATACTATCAACATTAAGGGTTAGTTTTGAACATATGAATTTGTTCAAGTCGTAATAGTTACTGAGAGCTCTAGCTCATGTGTATGACATGTGCTAGGGAGTCCAGAAGGGCAGAGCACCCTTGTGTGCTCCTATGCTGAGAGAAGGAACGAAAAATAAGGGCTGTGTTTCACACAATGGTTTTGTTCTTCTCTTTCCAGCCTCTTACGTTATCACCCCATTAGAGCAAGGAGAAAGGTTTCTAAAAATAAAAAAAAGGTATATATTATTCCACATTCCTGCTTTTGAAGAACACAGCGGCCATTCAGAGCACATTGATTCAATTCTGTTGCTACTTCGTTGCATTTCATACTGTCCCAACCGGAAATTAGCCCTTAATTTGTACTTGCCTAAAAGCACTTACACTTTTATTGTTAGAGATTGACATCGATGCTTTCTAATAAATAAGTCAACTTTGTGAGGACAGGTGCTTTCCTGTTCTCTGGTCTAGTCCCATGTGAGGGTCTTGGATCTGCCCCTGCAGACCTCCTGTTCACTCTGCTCTCTGCCTTTGCTCTCTGGCTGCTGCCCACACAGACTCAGCCAGTGAGCTCAGGTCTCTGCAGATGCTGGCTGAGTTCAGTCAGTGGGGATCCCTGGGTAGAGACTGGAGGAGGGAAGAAGGGTAAGATCACAGTGTTAGTTCACCTGGCTCCTTTTCTGTAAGGTTCCCTGATCCTGCCAGCTCTCTCCCTGGTCGTGTTCCTTTGCTCTCTCCCTCTCCTTCAGGACCTACAAGGGGTGACAGTTTTGCTGGTGCTAGCCTTGAGTTCCTGCATAATCCTGCTTTACCCACACCTTTGAAATTAATCCCTTTTGTAAATAAAATCCCTCTGGATTATCGTAATTTGAATGTGCCGTCTGTTTACTCTTGGGGCCGTAACTGATATAAACCCTCATAGTGCCCAAAACTTTAGAAGGTGCTTAACAAGTATTTGTGGAATAATTAATAAATGCATAAATGAGAGCAGATGCTTCTATTTCGTCTTGTTTTCCTTGACAATTACCTGGTTAGAGAAGAGATTTTTGATAAGGGACATGAAACTTGTAAATTTTCAGTTTACACTTAATGTATAAGTTGACTTCATTTTGAGAAATCTATTTTTAATTTAAAGTTTAAGGTAGGCTGGGTGCTGTGGTTCACGCCTGTAATTTCAGGGCTTTGGGAGACTGAGGCGGGAGGATTGCTTAAGGCCAGGAGTTTGAGACCAGCCTGGACAATGTAGTAAGACCCTATCTCTAAAAAAAAATTTTTTTAATCAGCTGAGCATGGTGTTGTGGCACCTGTGTCTCAGCTGCTCAGGAGACTAAGGTGGGAGGATCTCTTGAGTCCAGGAAATCAAGGCTGCAGTGAGCTGCGATTGCACCACTGCACTCCAGCCTGGTTGACAGAGCAAGACCCTGTCTCTTAAAAAAAAAAAAAAAAAAATAGCCAGGCAACAAGTCTCATTGTATGATAATTTTGCCTTATTTTGTCACCACAATAATTAAGTATATTCTTTTCTGTGCACTAAGCAAAAACATGTAAGACTGGAAGCAAGGGACATTTTAACATTTTTTTCTAAATCATGCGATGTAAGTGGTGTGTGTTTCTGTTTAGTATCAAAGGAAAAAAGAAAAATGTAGTTTTTTTCCTTATTTCAAAAACATCATACTTTTTCTTGCAATTGTTTTCTTAGTCATGATGCCAATTTCTACCTTTGCCAATTGTCACACCGAATGCTTCTGATCACAGGGCAGTAGTTCAGAAAAAGCCCTGGGGTATAGTACACTAAATTTTAACTTTAGTCTTACCTCTTTCAATTTTGACTGCTCTTTGTTCACTCTGATTTGTTTGGTTTGTTTTGCTTGTGGTATGTGTGTCTGTGTGCACACACATATTTTCAACATGGCCATGCTACAGAGAAAGGCATTTCTTACCTTCCAGCATACTTATAAAAATATTACCGGCTTTCTCACAGAAGCAAGATCTCCATAGCTACCTGCCCTACAAAGATCAATAAAACTTTCTTTTTGCTTTCATAAGTCATTTCCTCAGCCCTCTAATTTTCTTGAGGACAAGAAGGAAAAAAAAAATTAGCATTAGCCTCCATTTTATCCCTTTGTTCAGGAGACTTTATAAGCTCCAAGAAAAAAAAAGTCTATTAGAAATAACAACTACACCTATGCAGATTCCCTTTGTCAAGGAATTTGATTAGAATAAGAATATCAAAGACTGTCAAAGATTAGTAATGGTGAATTAACAGATCGGGGGCTAGGCATGGTGGTTCATGCCTGTAATCCCAGCACTTTGGGAGGCCAAAGCAGGAGGATTGCTTGAGCCCAGGAGTTTGAGACCAGCCTGGGCAATATGGCGAAACCCCATCTCTAAGAAAAGTACAAAAAGTAGCAAGGTGTAGTGTCATGTTCCTATAGTCCTAACGACTCAGGAGACTGAGGTAGGAGGATTACCTGAGCCTGGGAGGTCGAGGCTACAGTGAGCCATGGTGGCGCCACTGCACTCCGGCCTGGATGACAGAGTGAGACCCTGTCTCAGAAAAAGAAAAAAAAGTAGAACAAAGACCTAAGAAATGATGGCCATTTCAGCTAGTGTGGAAATGAAAAATGAAAGTATAGATTAACTATCAACCAGGGATTAGGAGAAAAAAAACTTGTCTCAAAGAAAAAGTCTGTGGAACATCTTTTCGGTGGATTCTAAGTGACTCAGTCACTCTAAGTGAGTCAGTCACATCTCTTGGATGGCGAACGGACTGGACACAATGGGTGTGGCCGCCATTATTTGACTGGACACGATCCCTACTGCCTTCTAAATTGGGAGCTTGCTACATGATCTTTTTGGAAAAGTTTCTTTCAAATTATTGCCTGGGCTTGTCATGGCTTGTCCCAAAGCAGCCAAACAACTGTCTCTGATGTGCTTTTTTGTCCCAATCCAGCTATTGTGTGCTCTGATGGGACAGGGCTGTGCTCCTAAGTCTGGTCTGCATCTTAAGGAAAAATGACAGGGAAAGAGTTTGGAATGCTCTAGCCCACTCAGTGACAATGTGTTAGGGTGTTTTCCTCAAATAAAATGCCATTCTTAATTACATTTTCCTCAAAAAATAATTCTCTGTGATTGCCAAAGAGAAATTCAATCATCTGTATCTTTGTTACTCATTTTCTTGTGGATTCTGTAAAACAGATTATTATCACGGTAGTATGTGTGAATTTTCTATATTGCCTTGATTTCAAGACAAACTGAAATTTTGATTTGGTGATTTTGGCGAAAACATTTCAGGAAGCCTAGAATTGCTGAGCAGGCTCAGATTTAGCTTCCAAGGACAGGACAATCGTGAAGGCTCTGTTGCATTTTGTGCATAGTTTAGGGTGAACATCAAATCTTGAAGTTTCCAGAAGGACAAAGATTGTGTTAAATGGCATCTTTTCTTATCCTTCTCTTTCTTTTTACTCCTTCTCATCTTACTTGTTGAAAAAAAAAAAAACATTTCTTTCAGAAAAATCAATTTAAATGGACTCTCCCATCAGATGGAAAAACTGAGCGAAATTGAAAAATAGCTCAGCTCATTAGAATACTTCCTGGGGACTCTCTGGGGGAAAGGCAGGGAGGGAAAAAATAGGGATTTACAATAAAATTAGGGATGAAAACAAAAACAAAACCTCATTCCAAACTATTATGTAATGATGACCCAGGAATGATGGCAACGAGAGATATAGTCCAAAACTATACAGTAAGTGCCATAATCATTGGCAAAGGAGCTAAGGGAAACAAAAGAAAGAATCACCGCTGAGAATGGGAGGGTTTTTGTGAATGTCTACACCAAGAATCCGTGAAGTTCTGTAACCCTACACTCTTCTACAGTCCTGTGGAAGGTACCTGAGCGGTTAATGTGACTACGAAGCTATCTGAGGCACAAACCAAATTTTAGGCACCCAGCCCTGGAGCCGATAAAGGGGTTGTGGTGGTTTGACTTCAGTGCCCTCCTGCTTCTCCCAGTTTTCCGAGTGAGCCGTCCTCAAATTGAAGTGCCGCTTTAGGCATGAGGAGCAGAAATAGCAATGTGGAGGGGTGGAGACGGCTTGCTCTGAAGAGCTTTTTGTCTGGTGATTCTGTGACTAAAGATAATATTTGTTTATCTTGTATGTTTAACTTGTGTCTTGTAATCCAGAAAGCTGGAAAAAAAAAGTAGAATTACAAGTAAGTTAGTGAACCAACCCAGTATAGGGTATAATTTCTAGGCATGGGAAGGGCAGGAAGAACAAAATCAGCAGTTATGATAGAATGTATTTTTTCTGTGCTCTCTCCAACCCTTCCAGTAGGATAATTTTACAATTAAAGTGCTGATTGCGCAGCAGTGTTTGATGTTGAGTTATGCTGCATTACTCATGGAAGCAACTTTCTTACTTCTTGCATCGTTAAATGATTTTTAAAAAGAAAATAAAACATCAATCAATCAATCAATCAAACACAAAAGTCTTCCGGTGGCACTCCAAGGCTGGGAAGCCCAAGGCTGCAGAACATGGAGAAGGACTTAAAACTTGAACATCCTCCCATCACCAAAACATGATTACAGTAGCTCTGTGAATATACCAGATATTATAATGAGTGTGGAGAGGCCAGAGGCGTGGGGGGTCTTGGGGCAACACGTTTAGGCTTTTAAAGGATAAAAGGCCCAGAAAAATTCCAGGAAGGAGAAACTGTATGTTCTATCACAGCAGCGTATTTTTTTCTCAGTGAGATCAGCTCCTCCTCTTTCTCTCGTTACAGGCTCGGCTCAATATTATTGAAGTAAAGCCAACAGCAAGTTAGCAAACCAGCAGGGGAGCAAATTGATTATACAGTTAACTGTGGAAAAACTGAAATTCTTTATTAAGGGAAAATGAAATACAGTTAATTTATGCTTCAACCGAGCCTTTCCCCACGTGGCATTTACTCTACTGGTTCTTTGACTTTGCTGTGAGGCTGTAACTCAGCCAAAAAATGACAGAAGCTTTACTGATTTAAAAATAAGGCAGGTTTTGAGCTTTTTTTCCCCCCTTGCATGATGATTTTTCCAGCTACAATTACTGTAACTCACTCATTATAGAGGATAACATGGCAGGCAAACAGGCAAGAAAAAAAGTGTGGTAAAACAGTTGGCAGAATGTAAATTGAAAGTCTTTGCCATCTAATTTTAAACAGTATTTATAGACAGCACCCATTGAATACAGCATTCAACGTCTCACACAAAATCTCTGAAGTAGTAGACACATTTGCTGAAGTTGTTAGCAAAACTAGTGGACCCCAATAAGTGAAAGAAATTAATAAAACTCTAAGCTCCAAATTTAAAAGATAGAATCAACGTGAGGTCCATCAATTTCATGTAATTTTGAACTATAAAACCTAATGCTGGAGTGCCCCTTCAGAATTAAAAATAATACTAATGTTTTACACACACAAAGAAAGCTTTCAAAGATCTGCATTCTCTATTCTGTCTTATTAATTCTTACAACAGCCCCAGGTTCAGAGAAATTGCTGTATTATTTTCTAACTTTTTATTTTGAGATAATTATAGATTTTCATACAGTTATAAGAAATAATGCGGGGAGATCCCATATACCCTTTGCCCAGTTTCCCTCAATGACAACGTCTTGCATAATTATAGTACAATATCACCACCGGAAAATTCACACTGATGCGGTCCAGCAATCTTATTCTGTTTTATATGCACTCATTTACATACATGTATGTGTGAAGGGGTGTGTGTATATACTCAGTTCTATGCGATATTTTCACATGCATAGTTTGATGTAACCACCACCAGTGAAGATATGTAATAGTTTCATCACAAAGATCCCACGTGCTACCCTTTTATAGACACAGCCACAGCCACCTCCTTCCTACCCCACTCCCTAACCTCTGGCAACCACTAATCTGTTTTCCATCTCTGTAATTTTGTCATTTCAAGGATGTTATATAAATGGAATCATACAATATATAGCCTTTTGAGATATCCTTGAGATCTATTCAAGTTGTTGTGTATCTCAATAGTTTGACTCTATTAATGCTTAGTAATAGTCCATGATATGAATATAACACAATTTGTTTAGCTATTCACCCATTGAAGGGCATTTGGATTATTTCCACTTTGGGACTATCACGAATAAAACTGCTGTAAACATTTGTTTACAGGTTTGTGTGTGAACATAAGTTTTTATTTCTCTGGAATAAATGCCTAGGACAATTGGTCTGTGTGTGTGCGTGAGTGCATGCTTAGTTCTATACAATTTATCAAATGCTAAGATTCATGTGACCATGACCACAGTCAAAATATATAGTAGTATTCTTTTAGCAATACAAATATAATATTATAGCCAATAATTGTAGCACTTTGGGAGGCGGAGCAGAAAGGATCACTTGAGGCCGAGAGTTCAAAATCAGCGTGGGCAATATAGCAAGATCTCATCTCCACCAAAAAAAACTTTTTTTATTAGCCAGGCATGGTGGCACATGCCTGTAGTCCCAGCTACTCAGGAGGCTAAGGTGGGAGGATCCCTTGAACCCAGAAGTTCAAGGCTGCAGTAAACTATGGTCTGATCACGCCAGTGCACTCCAGCCTGAGCCACAGAGTGAGACTTTGTCTCTAAAAAAAATTTTAGAGACAGATAGAAAAATAGAACAGAGCTACCCTGCAGCATGCTGAATTGGGGCAATTGCTCTGTTTCAATTCAATTGTATTCAAAATATATACAAATATGCAGAAAATCACTGCTGTCTAAAGATAGTGATTCCTGTAAGTTACAGGCATCATAATAAATATATTATACCTAGTATTATTATTATTATTTTGCGACAGGGTCCCACTCTGTCACCCAGGTTGGAGTGCAATGTCATGATCAGACCATGGCTCACTGCAGCCTCAACCTCCTGGGCTCAAGTGATCCTCCCGCCTCAGCCTCCTGAGTAGCTAGGACCACAGGCATGCACCACCACACCCGGCTAATTTTTTAAAACTTTTTGTAGAAATGGAGTGTCACTTTATCGCTCAGGCTGATCTCAAACCCCTGGCCTCAAGCGATCCTATCACCTCAGCCTCCCAAAGTGCTGGGATTACAGGCATGAGCCACCATGCCCAACTATGCCTATTATTTTAGTAAATTTTTATGTCTTTGAGGAAGCCTAAAAGTTTTACATTTACTATGTTTTTGTTAGAAAAAGACTTGTTAAGCTTTTTTGTACAATGGACTGCGTATGGATGCTCACCCGTAAGTGTCTAATTCTGAGTCAATATCACTGCTTTTATTTGGAGGATTCTAAGATAATTAAATGTGAGACATTGGAATCCTATCTCTGATCAAGCTGTGGCTCAGAAGAGGTACAAAAGAGCCATTCCTACCACATGACAGTTAGACTCCTTCTCCAGCAAAAGTGACCTGGGGAGTGATTATTAAAGACTTCAAGACAAAGGAAAAAGCCTTGGTATGTTGGGACTGCAACATTCTAGTGAAAGGTAAGACCCTTTGCATAATCAAATCAGAGGTCAGTAGCTGTTGGCAAAGCCTTGTTACAAGAAAATAAATACTGCTTAGAGGAATTTCACCCTGTGTTTCACAATTAGGCATGTGCTATTTAAGTTAGCAAAATTTTCTAACTTAAGAAGTTTCCCTTTTTGTGCAAATGAAGGTTTTTTCAAGCTAATTATGAGCTAAGAAAACCAGTACTTCAAAAGTATGTGAAAGGTTAATATACAAGAATGGTGACTATTTTTGTCTCCACCGAAGTTATAACAAAGGTGAAAATAAAGTTTCAAATATGTTGCTTGAGGGATTTATGTGTAAATACATCCAAGTAAATACTAAGATAACCTGAGGAAGTTGGTAAATGTTCTTCAGCCCTAGACGTTTACTTCTATACATCTAGAATGGCTTAAAATGGATGTGTGAGCTAGGCCAGTGTGTGCCAACTTTAATGGGAACATTACCTGTGACTGTGACCCTGTTAAATGCAGATTCTCTCAGGGGCTTGAAGACCTGAGAGTCAGTTTGTCTTTCTCTTTCTTTCTTTCTCTCTCTCTTCTTTCTTTCTCTCCTTCTCTCTTTCCTGTTTCTTTCTCTCTCTCTCTTTCCTTTCTTTCTTTTTCTTTTCTTTCTTTTTCTCTTTCTTTCTTTCTTTCTTTCTTTGTCTTTCTTTCTCTTTCTTTCTTTATTTCTCTTTCTTTCTTTCTCTTTCTTTCTTCTTTCTCTCTTTGTTTCTTCTTTCTTTCTTCTCTTTTTCTTTCTTTCCTCTTTCTCTTTCTTCTCTTTCTTTCTTTCTTTTCTTTCTCTTTCTTTCTTTCTTTCCTTTCTTTATTTCTTTCTTTCCCTCTTTCCTCTTTCTTTCTCTTTCTTTCCTTTCTTTCTTTCTTCTTCCTTTTCTCCCACCTGTGACCGTAACCCTGTTAAATGCAGATTCTCTCAGGGGCCTGAAGACCTGAGAGTCAGTTTGTCTTTCTCTTTCTTTCTTTCTTTCTCTCTCTCTTCTTTCTTTCTCTCCTTCTCTCTTTCCTGTTTCTTTCTCTCTCTCTCTTTCCTTTCTTTCTTTTTCTTTTCTTTCTTTCTTTCTTTCTTTCTTCTTTCTTTTCTCCCACCTGTGACCATGACCCTGTTAAATGCAGATTCTCTCAGGGGCCTGAAGACCTGAGAGGCTTGCTTGCTTGCTTGCTTTCTCTCTCGCTTCTTTCTTTTCTTTCTCTCTTTCTTTCCTTTCTTCTCTTTTTCTTTCTTCTTCTCTTTCTTTCTTTCCTTTCTTTTTTCTTGCTTTCTTTCTCTTCTCCCTCTTTCTTCTTTCTCTCTCCCTCTTTTCTTCCTTTCTTTCTCTTTCTTCTTTCTCTCTCTTCTTTCTTTTCTTTCTTTTTCTATCTCTGTCTTTCTCCCTTCCTCTTTCTCTCTTTCTTTTCTTTCCTTTCTTTTCTTCCTTTTTAAATTTCTTTCCTTTTTTCTCTTCCCCCTTTCTCTCTTTCTTTCTTTCCTTCCTTCCTTCCTTTTTCTTTCTTTCTTTCTTTCTTTCTTTCTTCTTCATTTTCTCCCACGTGTGACCATGACCCTGTTAAATGCAGATTCTGTCAGGGGCCTGAAGACCTGAGGGTCTTTCTTTTTTCTTTCTTTATTTCTTTCTTTCTTTCTTTCTTTCTCTCTCTCTTTTCTTTCTTTCTCTTTCTTTCCTCTTTCTCTCTTTCCTTTCTTCTTTCTTTCTCTTTCTTTTCTTTCTCTTTCTTTCTTTCCTTTTTTATTTCTTTCCTTTCTTTCTATCTTTCCTCTTTCTTTCTCTCTCCCTTTTTCTTTTCTTTTCTCTTTTCTCTTTTCTTTCTCTCTTTTCTTTTCTTTCTTTCTTTCTTCTTCCTTTTCTCCCACCTGTGACCACGACCCTGTTAAATACAGATTCTCTCAGGGTCCTGAAGACCTGAGATTCTTTCTTTCTTTCTTTCTTTCTTTCTTTCTTTCTCTCTTTCTCTCTTTCCTCTTTCTTTCTTGCTCTCTTTCTTTCCTTTCTTCCTTTCTTTCCTCTTTCTCTCTTTCTTTTCTTTCTTTCTCTCTCTCCCTCTTTCTTTTCTCTCTCTCCTTTCTTTCTCTCTCTTTCTTTCTTTCTTTCTTTCTTTCTTTCTTTCTTTCTTTCTTTCTTGTTTCTTTCTCCTTCCTTCCTTCCTTCCTTTTCTCAATCTCTCTCTCTCGCTTTCTCTTATCTCACTCTGCCACCCAGGCTGAAGTGCAGTGGTGCATCTCGGCCCACTGCCACCTCTGCCTCCCAGGTTCAAGCGATTCTCGTGCCTCAGCCTCCCGAGTAGCTGGGACTACAGGCGTGTGCCACCACACCCGGCTAATTTTTGTATTTTTTGTTAGAGACAGGGTTTTACCACTTTCGCCAGGCTAGTCTCGAACTCCTGACCTTAAGTGCTGGGATTCCAGGCGTGAGCCACAGCTGCCAGCCAAAATTCCTCATTTCTTTCTTTCTTTCTTTCTTTCTTTTTTTTTTTTTTTTTTTTTTTTGAGACAGAGTCTTGCTCTGTTGCCCAGGCTGGAGTGCAGTGGTGCAATCTTGGCTCACTGCAACCACTGCCTCCAGGATTCAGGCAATTCTCCTACCTCAACCTTCCGAGACTACAGGTGTGCACCACCACACCCAGCTAATTTTTGTATTTTTAGTAGAGATGGGGCTTCACAGTGTTAGCCAGGATGGTCTCGATCCTCGTTTCTAACAAGCTTCCAAGTGAGATGATGCTGCTGGTTGGAGACAACAAGGAGCTGTGCTACCAATGGGTCTCTCGGTGGCCTTGTCGGGTCCCAGAGTCTTTGGCAAGATTGCTCTCTTGACACCTCGTCTTAATTTTGAGGTCCTGAGCACAGAGCATGTTGGGCTCCCAGGGACAGTTGGTATAGGTGGAGACGGGTTGGGGAGAGGCCCAGCACGTGGCAGGCCCTCTGACAGGGGCAGCCCTGAAAGGACAGCGACAGGATAAACAGAGTACACACAGGCTTGATCCAGAAGGCTCCACCTTGGCGCAGAGCAGCAGAAGCCTCTCCGCGGGGCTGACATTGTAAACTGCACCGGGCGGGCATCTGAGTTGGAAGTCCTTCCTCAGCTCTGTTACACCCTGGGAAGGCCTCTGCTATTTTCTTACAGTACTATGTTCACCTTATCTGCGTATTAGATCTTCCTTCTCTACCTGACAGTACACTTCTTTTTTTTTTTTTTTTTTTTTGACAGTACACTTCTTAAGGCAGAGCCACGTGTTCTACTCATAGCACATAGAACTTGCTCAGTAAATTTGTTTGAATGGTTGAATGAATGAGGTATTGCATCTCCATTTGTGCCGTTTCCTCCCCCAGAGTGCCTTCCCCATCTTGTCTGACTGATCAGACCCAAATTGCTTAGAAGACTCAGCTCAAGGGTCACCTCTTCCCTGGTTTTGCCTGTTCCTCCTTCTCGCTGGCCAGATAATGTGATGCACTGCTCTTCTTGAATGCCACCGCTATACCTCGCCCATGCGGCCACTACTCCATTATGTCTCTGTGAACTCCTTCAAGGCAGGGACTGTATTTAACTTAGTTTTGACTCCCTGGCACTCAGCACAGTGTTTGGACATAGTAGCACTCCATATATAACTGGGCATAGCAAGAGACATACAAACTTAGGAATTTAAACCACAGATAAAAGGAAAAAAAGGCAGTATTTTATACTGAATTAGTCCCTGTCATCAGAGGATATTATAGGACCTATACACAGCAATCCCTGTTAAACTTGGTTAATGAAGTAACTATTATTTTACCAATTTTCCCTAAGGATAACCTTAGAAAAAGAGTATAAGCCCTTAGAAAAGGACTCAGGCAGAAGCCCAAATTTCTGGATAGAAAGAGGACAATGCAGAAAACCACTGGAATGTAGGGCCTATAGAATGCCCTCTATTCAGATATCCTGAAACATCCCAGTGACTACATTTCCACCCCTTCACCTCAGTGTTTGGTATCACATAGACTTGAGCCTTCAACTAAATTCTAAAATTGGAAAAAATAATCTAAAATGGAAGAAACCTTTTGTCCTAGCTACTGGAAGCCAGTGTTATTTATTCCCAGATCAAGGTCCTTATTAAAATGCATGTATTTTTTTAAAACAAATGTAAATTCAATGGCAATGAGTCCTCAGTATAAAACTCTCCAATCAGGCCAAGTCAATCTCTTTAAAATTTTCCCAACAGTCACAATTTATAAACCATGTAAGCCAAACCCAATAAATCCAGTAAATAGCATTGCATAATGGAGGCTTAAATATAATGCTGTACATATGTCTAGCTTTGGTGAGGTCAGTATAATATATTGGGTTATTTTAGTATAAAGCCAAATAAAATAAGATAATTTAATGATTAAATAAAAAAGAGGAAGAAAAAAGAATAAAATGAATACTTTAGGAAAATATAATGGACCAAAAGTCCTAGAA
This sequence comes from Nomascus leucogenys, assembly GCF_006542625.1. Classification (NCBI taxonomy): domain Eukaryota; kingdom Metazoa; phylum Chordata; class Mammalia; order Primates; family Hylobatidae; genus Nomascus; species Nomascus leucogenys. Next base: position 1,675,563 of record NC_044396.1, read on the forward strand.
CAAGCTAGAGTTTTGAATTACAATGCACTTTTAATAGAAACCCTAGAATTAGTAAATAGGAAAGTTGTGAAACTCTGAAAACAACACAAAAATAGAGAGAAATTCTCTGAATAATTAGTGCATACTATTGTAATTGTGATTTTTAAATCCTAAATTGTTTTCAGATAATTAATATGTAGCAAAAGCAAAATGTACATATATGATATAAAGTTACCATGGTGATATTAGGCTATTGAAGGAGTATATAACTCTGAAACAATTGGATGAAGATGAAAAATGTATCTAATCATCCAGATGTTTTGTCTATGCAGTTGCAAAATTATAATACTTCAAGCTATGTGGGTGATTTAATGAACTTACATTTTTCCTATGAATGTTTGATCCTGGCCAGCAATGTTTTCTACCTCTTTGCAGTAGAAAGGGGATCGTATCAATTAGGAAAAACTTAACGCGTGAAAAATACAACTGTTACATGTATGTATAATACAATATCCAAGAGCAAATGTCTATAATGATTATGCTGTCAAACTAATCATGATTATCTTTTTTCTTCTAATATTTTTTGCTGTACATTCATTTATTTTGTTCTTCACTGATGCTTACAGGCAAAAAAAAAAAAGAGACTGTGACTACTCTAAGTCTTCAAATGCTTAGAAAACATATATAGGAGAAAAACTTTAAATGGAGAAATCTATCCATGAATGTATTGTTTTATGCACTGGGAAGCAGGAGCTATTTTTTAATTTTACCAGAAAAACACTTTTGGACAATTTGTATGTCATCATTGTCTCTGAACATAAACTTGAAGATTATTTCTTCGGTCAAACCAGATTTTTTACCAGTTTCCAAACACACCTCTGTGCTTTCCTTGGCTCATATTAATTCATGTGTTCATTCAATACCTAGTTATTAAGCACCTGGTAGGTGTCAGACATTCTGCCAGATGCAGGTAATACAAAGGCGAAGTAATACACACAGTTGGTGCCCCCGTGGAGCTTATGATCCACTGGGGCACACAGACTTCAATCAAGTGATCATACAAATGAATGGCATGAGAGCCTGTGTGAGAGGATTTGATCTCCAAGGCTTCCCTGAGGAGGTGGCACTTGGGCTGGGGTCTGAAGGATAATTAGGAGTTACATAGGTGAAAAGGTGGTACAAAGTCGTTCCAGCCAGAGGGAATAGCACATGTAGAAATCATGTGACAGGAGAGAGGGTACCAGGAACTAAGATGGGCCTATGTGGCTAGACCAGAGAAAGGACAGGAACATGTTCAGGTGAAGCTCCAGAGAGAAAGTAGGGGACAGAGCATGCCCCTTGCAGGGCCTTGCAAATGAATGGAATTTCATCATATCCCAAGATATTTTTCCTAGAAGGCCCTTTGAAATCCTATATGGCCATTCTCAAATGCCACCTCCTCCAAAATGCATTTCCCAATCCCCTCAGCTAAATGTGTCGTTCCCCTCCTCTATGCTTCAGATAACTGTGGTCATACCTGTGTCGTCTCATTATCCCTTTCTGCCTTGTATAGTGGTTATGTGTGCTGCTTAGTGTCAGGGTTGTGAGTTTATTCACCTTTGTATTCTACACATATGTAATAAGTGATCAATCCATGTTTTGAATAGCTTCAATTTAATCAGTACTCTGGTTCAGCAATTTGAGCCACTGCTTTTTCATAATCAAAACTGCTGGGTAAAGCCTTTAGTAGTTCTATGGAGTGGATAAATGATTTTGACAATCAAAGACAAACTATGAGATGTATGGCAAAATATTGTTACATCTAGGCAAACTGGAGGAGATATGACATACCTGGGTAAATGGCTTACTGATATGGGAACACGAAACCTTTGGTAGCTCAGTATTCGACTTCACAGCTGCCTGAGAACTAACGGCCTTTACCATGTTGTGAAAGTTCCTAGGAATGCTCTGTGATCCTGAGATGTGGGTGACCTCCAAGGGCAGGTGCTCACTTTATACCTGACCAACTTTCACACACGTAATAAACGTTGGCTATACAATACTAAGAATTTGGAAAAAATCTTAAAATTTTGGTTGAACAGTCTACCAAATAACTCTGGTTTTATCTGGAATTTTGGTAATGCTTACAAATAATCAATGTCTGGGCATTAGGCTAAAACAGAAAATAAGACGTGGATATAAAATGCATGCCTCTGAAAACTAGTACCTAGTTTTATTATTTGTTTTTTGTTTTGGTATCTAGTTTTTGGGGAAATAATTACTTTTTACCTTTAAAAATATGGCTTTATTAAACACAGTTGAATAAAACTTATATGAAGTCAGTTCATTCTTACACATCGTGGAGAGGAAAAACGATCATGGATAAAACTAATAATAAAATGTTTTCTATGTCAGACGTGGTGGCACGCACCTATAGTCCTAGCTACTCAGGAGGCTGAAGCAGGAGGATTGCTTAAGCCTAGGAGTTAGAGGTCAGCCTGGGCAACATAGCAAGACCCTGTCTCTAAAAAAAAGTTTTCTAAATTATAAGCAGCAGAATTATTAAACACAAGTGAACGTTCACAAAAATCAATGTAACAAGATAAAATTAAAATAAGGAGAAGAGAGGAAGATTTTATATATATATAAAGTATAAGTACATATATATATATATATATATATATATAAAAGTAGAAAAGGAGTAATTGCTGTTTATGTGTTAGGCTTGCTAGGTATTTTACATGTGTGAATTTATTCAATCTTCACAGCACTCCTATGAGGACAGTACTACTATTATCCCCATTTTACAGAAGAGAAAACTGGAGCACAGAGAGATTAAGTAGCTTGCACAAGGTCACACAGCTAAAAAGCAGTAGAGCTAGGACCTCAGTTGGGGCAGCGTGACTCTCCAGAGTGTGTATTCTTAGTGAGAGCAGAAGTTGATTTTTAGGGGATAAAAAAAATCTTAGATATTATCAAGGTTTGTGGCCCTCCCAAGGGACAGATACATAAACAGTCACATAGTACACAAATAGAATTAAAATCTCATGGGGAAGGAGAGATTGGTTAAGAAAAATATGTCTAAAATATCTCCTTAGGGGTGAAATGAAAATGAAGGCGGAGGGCAGTGGTTACACCTGTAATCTCAGATTCATTATATAAATGAGACTCATTAGCATATGTGTTGTCATCAAAATCATGGGAGTGGATCAAATTGCACTTTGAGAAGCTGAGGTGGGAGGATGGCTTGAACCCAGGAGTTCAAGACCAGGCTGAGCAACACAGTAATACCTCTATCTTTATGAAAATTTAAAAAAAATTATCTGGGCATGGTGGCACCCACATGTAGTTCTAGCTACTTGGAGGCTGAGCCCAGAAGATCACGTGAGCCCTGAAGGTCAAGGCTGCAAGGAGCTATGATTGCATCACTGAGCTCCAGCCTAGGCAGCAGAGCAAGACCCTGTTTCCAAAAAAAGAAAAAACAAAGACAGAAAGAAAATGAGATTGAGAAACACTACTCTAAAGTTTGTGCTCATAACTCCTATTTAATAATGCCTCTCAAGCTTCACGTTATGTTTTCTCTTTTCTCAGAGAGCAAATTGAAGGGGTGACGTTCACATTTCATTAATAATGTGGATTCATGAGCTCCATAATGATGTAGCTTCAGTCTGCTGGAGTGTGTCAGTTCTGAAATAGCTAATTTAGCTATCTCCAAGTAATGTTATCATATCAATTTTATCTCCAAGTTATTAATTATTGAAGTTTTATTAAAACTTTATTTATAGTATACTTGTTTTTATGGTATTCTGCTACAAAACTGTATGTTCCTATGACCGAAGACAATCCTGAGAAAACTTACAGAGTGGGTACTGTTCATCCTGCCTGGTGCTTTCCCTATTATTTTGGAGCTCCTCCTTGACCTCTGAGTTCTCTCTTTTAATCTTCCCTGGTTATTCATTTATTCATTAGACCCAGTAACATTTACTGAGGACCCTGTGCAATTTCATTCACTCCCATGACTTCAATGACAACACGTATGCTAATGAGTCTCATTTATATAATGAATCTGAAATCTTTCATCCCAGCAAATATTTTTTTCCCTGAAGTTCCAGAGGACCAGACTGCCTAGTGGACATTTCATTGTCAAGCCCCCAAATTACTTAAAACTTAACACATCCCACAGGGATTGACCTTTTTCTGCATGTGTGCTTCTCCTCCTGGTGCCCCCTTTAAGTGGCAACTTCATCCATCTCATCACCCAAGCCAGAAACCTGGAAGCGTTTGTCACCGGTCACATCCAGCCAGTGACCAAGTCTTGACAACTGTACTTCCTTAACATTTCTCAGACCTTTACTCTTCTGTCTAGTCAAATATATTACTAAATTCACAGTCTTATCACTTCTGTCTAGAAAACTGTTCACTGCTTTGAAACTCTTCAGAAGTGGCAGTGCATAAAGAATGTAGACCCTATATGATCTGACCTCATTGGGCATACCATTCCAACACCACTCACACTACATTTTTGAGGCCTGTAACTCATTTTTAACAAGGTCACTTTGAAAATGTCTGAATCAGAGGCCCTAAATTGGCATATGGGAATCCACCAAAGCTACCTTTGACATATAGAATGGAAAACATGTCCTGTATTTGTTGCGTGAATGTGAATTCCTATCTTTTTTTTTTAGTGTACTTCTCTTAAAAGCAAAGACATCAGACAAAATATATTGCTATCACCCCTACAGTGCCTTGTGTACTATAGATGCTCAATAAATATATTTTGACAAAAATCACTATTGACTATTATTCTACAGACTGGCATGTTCTTTCTCTTGGAAATAGAATTATGTTATGAGACCACAGTATTTCTTATTCATATAATTTGATGGGAGGAAAGACAAAATAAACTATAAATTCAATTTACTGACTTACTTATTGAGGAAATTGAGATATTACTAAGTAAAATATAAATATCCAGTCCAGCTTTTTCAAAAGACAGATATGTAAAAATATAGTTATTGCTAAAACTGGTTTGTGACATGCTTTCTCAGTTTATTTAATGTAATTATAGCCTGTAATCAATATATAAACAATAGAATTCCCAAGTAACACATAAATCGCTGAAAGAAATAGATTAAAATCAGCTGTTTTTTGTTAAAATATTGGGGCTTTAACCAAAACATAGATTTTTAACTTTGCTAAATCTAAACTTATCATAGGAAATATACAAATACATATAAGTATGAAATTACCATTAAAAAGAATTTTTATTGTAATTTTATTTCCTGAGAATTCAGCATTTATTTTGTTTTTGTGAGTGAACCCTAGGATTTTACTTTATTTTATTTATTTTTATTTATTTATTTTTTGAGACAAGGTGTCACTCTATTGCCCAGGCTGGAGTGCAGTGGTGCAATCCTAGCTCACTGAAGCCCCCATCTCCTGGGTTCAAGCAATCCTCCTGCCTCGGGCTTTCGAGTAGCTGAGACTACAGGCGCATGCCCCTAGGCCTGATTAATTTGTTTTTATTTTTGTAGAGACAGAGTCTTGCTTTGTTGCCCAGGCTGATCTCAAACTCCTGGCCTCAAGCAATCCTCTCACCTTGGCCTCCCAAAATTCTGGGATTACAGGCACAAGCCACCGTGCCCAGCCAAAACCCAGAATTTTCTGAGTTCAATTTTGCTTGGCCAACTGCCACTCTGAAACGAAGACCCTCTCATCTAAAATCTTTGTAGAGCAGATACATCATAGAAATATTTCATTTTAAAATCAAATCCACAGATCCACAGAACTGTTTCATTTCAAAACTGTCTACTTCAGCCTCACTGTCAGGGGAATTGTTAACAGATTCAAAACCAGTAATGAAGATGGACTTGCAGTATCTTTTCAATGATCAGTATTAGCAAGTAGTGTAAATACCTATCTAGGACTCATCCATATAATCATCTGTACCTATGGTTATCAACCACTGGTTTATTTTTATGTCCTCCCTAATTTTGTGTGCTTAAGAGCACGCTCTGATTTTACCATTTACTATTCCGTTCAAATAAACCTTGATTCCTAGTCTGGTGCTAAATACAGAGTGCTCAAAAACATGTCTTTCAAGTGTATGAATCGATTTGAAAATACGTCTATATCTTTTAAATCAGAACTATATGAATAAAAACTATTTTAGTAAATTGTCAAATTAGGTTGGCCACTGCCATATCTTTCAACACTATGTAAACAATAATTGAAACTAATAGACTATTTGAAACATATTTTAATTAAAATTCATATACAAACCCATGTATAAAGTATATGTTAAGCTATGTATTTGACACAGATTTCTGGTATTAAAATTATCTAAGCATATTCAAGGTTTGAAATGCACATAGCCCAAAGAACGAATACTTCATTCATCATGAAAGACTAATTTGTTTTATGAGAGTGTGGAATAAGCATTCACCACATGAAAACATTTTAGCGCAACCACCTTTCACAAATAGTGTATTCCTGGTTTCTTGCTGTACAGTGGAAGAGCTACAAAAAGCAAAAGCAAACACCTTTGTGGTAATCAATAAGTAGCATTAGTGCTACATATATTATTCTTCCAACTGAGTTGGGTCTATTTTTGTTTTATGTTTCAATGTACAGCATTATCCTTTGGCAATGTCAAGAGAATGAAAAATGTGCTGTTTATAAAATGAAGTATTGAGTTTATTTTAGATATCTCATCTTACAAAAACACTCTCAAAATGCAAAAGCAAACCCTTCAAGTTCAATAGAATAATGTATATTGGAAAGGGATAGAAATAAATTATTTATTATACATACTAAAATATTTATTTAATTTAAAATATATATACATAATTCCACAAGCCAGCAAAATTGAACTGTCATTTTTGAGATTCTCAGCCAGTCTTTACTTATCTGCATACATAATTTTTACATATTGTAATGGAATAAAATCGCACTTTCATAAGATAGAGTTTAGTGTTTTAATGTCATTTGCAACAATTTGCCTTATTGTTGACATAAAACTCCAACATACAGCTTGTTTTGAGCATTTATCAGTGGAGACCTTCATTTTTGGCCAAATTTCATAAATCCATTTATTAACTAGAAATAAGCTGATAGATAAGACAGAAAAAAACCCATTATTTATTAAACTCAACATACCTTTTTTACTTCATTTCCTGGATTCTTGAATCTTTAATCCAATTAACATTAGGCTGTGGAGTATGAAAAATAATCAGCAAAATCATTACTCAGGTGAGAGTTCCTTCTGATGACCTGTGTGTCTTCCTCCTCACTCCAACACTATTACTTTACCTTCCAGTTAAGAAACGAAGCAACTATTTTTTTAATTGAGTGAAAGGGATCATTTTTGTTTTCCTTACAGATTATTAAACATAACGCCGAACTAACCTATCATGACAGCCAGTGAGGCAGTGGTTGAGCCAAAGAAAGGGGGTAGGGGAAGGAAACCGAGCGAGGAACTGCCACAAGGCAGAAGAAAGCATTTGGAGATGACTATGTTGGCTATCTCCATCAAGGTGGCGGTTTCAAGGATATATACGTACGTCAAAACTTACCCACTGTAATTAAGTGCTGTTTATTGTGTGCCATTATCCCTTTATAAAGCTGTAAAAAAATGTAGTGCTATTGTAAAAGTAAAGATAATTATTAAAGTAAAAGTAATTATCAAGTGTCTGTGATGTTATACCATTTTCCTTAAAGGGGCAAGAGATTTTGCCTTTTTATCTCATTTTATCTGTAAGGTAAATTCAAAATTTTGGGAAAGCTTACTTAAGGCAAGCCTAATTTTCCATATATTGTTTAGCTTGCTTTCTATTACAATTCATAGTTGCACTTCACCATTATTAAAAAATACAGGTTGGGCTCAGTGGCTCATGCCTGTAATCCCAGCACTTTGGGAAGCCAAGATGGGAGGATCACTCGAGCCCAAGAGTTCAAGATCAGCCTGAGCAACAAAGTGAGACCCTATCTCTACAAGAAATAAGAAAATTAGCCAGGTGTGGTGGCACACTCCTGTAATCCCTGCTACTCAGAAGGCTGAGATGGGGGATCGCTTCAGCCCAGCCATGATCACACCATGGCACTCCAGCCTGGGCCGATGGAGGGCGACCCTGTCTCAAAAAAACAAAACAAAACAAAAACCCCACACACAAAAAAACAAAAGCAAAGGGCCTTTAACTAAAACTAAAAATAAAACATGTATTAAAGCCCTACATTCTTTTTGAGTGTACAAGTCATTTTTGCTGATATCTTTATGATTTTAGTCTTTAATCCTGTTCTTGAAATTGATGATTGAGATTTAAAACCTCATATGTATTACTTTTATACTCTCCATTTATGGTTAATTATGATTGTTCCATATTTCCCCTTATTCTTTCCCTGTATAAGAAGACAGTGAGATGTCAAACAAGATTCTTAGGGATGACTTTACAACCATCACAACTCTGGGAGAAATTGCCCCACCTGTGTACAAAGTGACTTTAATCTAGAAAGAAACATACATTTACAAATAAAGTAGCAAGCAAGAAAGGATGAAATGGAGGAAGGAAGGGAAGCAGAAAGAAAAATGCATACATTAAGGGGAATTACAACGCAGTTACAGCACTCCTGCTTTATTGTAAAGGCATACCCAAGTAGCTCCACTTAATTGAAAGGCTTGTCACCTCTGGGACAACCTTGTGGAGCTTTCAGCCTCCACAACTCTGAGCAGAGAAATCGCCTTCATTTAGCAGGAGCAATCTTGAAGGTTGGTGCTCACCCTCATGCCCCAGCACCCATGCACATATTTTTATCAGGCTTCAAATATAAGTGAAATAATGGGGACTATTATAGTATTGCTGCAAAACATCTCAAAATTATGCATTTATAATTCCTGAAGGTAAGCTGATGTGCACTGTACTTAGCTTGATCCAGACAAATATGCTTTGGCATGAGGCAGAATAATGAAAAATTGGAATTGTGAAATTTATGAAGGTTTTGAAATGCAGAGACTCCAAAATAGTTAAATATTGACATCAGCCACAATATATCTTCCTTCTTTTTATATGAGACTGAAAATCATACAAAAACATATATAACAGTTTCCCACAGTAAGTAGCTGAGATGAAGTGATAGTTTCTGTTCTAAACTTTTTTTTTTTTTTTTTAGCAAATTAGCTCGGCATGGGCACATGTTAGATTGCCACACAGAGGGCATATCACTTGCTGAGCTATTTGCCCTCCAGAATAGTTGCTATGCTGCCTTGCTTTGGGCACACTACTAAGCTAAATTCCTGTCTCCTGTCATCATTGACGGTAGAACAGCTGGAAATTAAAGATTGCAAGATACATTATAATTTTTTCCTTAAACACTTTTTTTAGATAACAGCAAGTTATTTTTATTTTTTTATTTTTATTTTTATTTATTTTTTGAGACAAGAGTCTCGCTGTCGCCCAGGCTGGAGTGCAGTGGCGTGGGTCGAAGATATGCTCATGTGGTATTGAGAAAGCAGACACTGACCTCACCAAGAGCACAGGACTCTCTGAGGATGAGGTGGAACATATGATTCCCACTAAGCAGAATCCATGCATTCAAGATCCCCAGCTGGTTCTTGAACAGACAGAAGGATGGAAAGGCTGGAAACTATAGCCAGGTCCTGGCCAATGATCTGGATAACAAGCTCCATGAAGATCTAGAGCAACTGAAGAAGATTCCAGCCTATAGAGGGCTGCACCGCTTCTGGGGTCTTCATGTCTGAAGCCAGCACATCAAGACCACTGGCCCCTGTGGCCATACTATGGCTGGGTCCAAGAAGCACTAAGTCTGTGGCCTTGTTTGCTAATACATAGTTTATATACCAGAAGAAAAAGGAAAAGAGAAAGTTTGCTGCTCCCTGCTCTAAACATTAGATAACCATTCATTTGTACATCCTCTGGAAAACAAACTATCTGCTGTATGCTAAGGATCCTCATCAAAAAATAGGACGTTAATCACAGGAGAGGCCATTGTGCAGCCAAGAAAAGAGATCGAGATCAGAGCTGAGGGAAGACTGGGTTGGCGGAGAGCGTTGGGGACCCTGCGCTGGCTCTACTGCTGCTGTGGGACCAGAGTGTGCTGCCCGGGACCACCTGGCACAGATCTGGGGTGGATTGAATCCAATTTTACCCTGGTACCCCACTTTCGTAGCCAGTTACTTGTTCCTTTGAGTCTCCACTTATTATTCCATGAAGTGGGATAGTGATTCCCTCACTGGGTGGTGACGTGACAACCTTTACAGAAGGCCTTGTGTGGAGTCAGCCTTCAGTCATGTTCTCTTCCTTCCCCCTTGTTAGGGCGAGACCTCCAAAAAGGACAAATTACAATTTATATCACCAAGAGACCATTTCACACACCGCAGCAATGAGAGAGAAAAATTTTCGTCTTATGATCTCCTGCACTTCAGAAGATTCAATTAGAAAGTATAAAGAAACGCCAGGCGCGGTGGCTCAATCCCAGCACTCTGAGAGGCCAAGGCAGGCAGATCACCTGAGGTCAGGAGTTCCAGACCAGCCTGACCAACATGGTGAAATCCCATCTTTACTAAAAATACAAAATTAGCCAGGCATGGTGGTACATGCCCGTAACCCCAGCTACTTGGGAGGCTGAGGCAGGAGAATCACTTGAACCTGGGAGGCAGAGGTTGCAGTGAGCCGATATCGTGTCATTGCACTACAGCCTGAGGAACAAGAACAAAACTCTGTCTCAAAACAAAACAAAACAAAAAACCACAAGAAAAAAAGAAAGTATAAAGAAGGCTCAGCCTTTACACTGAGCCAAGTGGAGGGAAAGAGTATAGTGGAGATGAAAACACACTGAGCTGTACCATGAACATCCCAATCAGGAGGTTAATGCATTACAATACAGCCATATGACTGAACATTATATAGCTCTTAAAAGAAAAATAATGAGTGGGGCACAGTGGCAGCCCCTGTAATCCCAGCCACTCGGGAGGCTGAGCCTAGTAGTTAGAGGCCAGCCTGGGAAACATAGCAAGACCTCATCTCAAAAGAAAAAATAAAAATGAAACGTAACAACATTTTAATGACATATATAAAATATGAAAGATATGATAGTGAAAAATCAGAATATAAAATTGTATATACAATATGGGATTAACTGTATATTTAAAAGAAAAAAACACAAAAAGAAAAGCAAGGAATAAAAAGCTCATGAACTTTTTTTAAAAACAGCATTTTGGCCAGGCTCGGTGGCTCACACCTGTAATCTCAACACTGGGAGGTGGGAAGATTGCTTGAGCCCAGGAGTTCAAGATCATCCTGGGCAACATAGTAAGACCTCGTCTCTACCAAAAACACAAAAATTAGCTGGGTATGGTGGTGCACACCTGTAGTCCTAGCTACCTGGGAGGCTGAGGTGGGAGGATCGCTTGAGCCTGGGAAGTGGAGGTTGCAGTGAGCTGAGATTGCACCACTGCACTCCAACCTGGGCAACAGAGTGAGATCCCATCACAAAAACAACAACAACAAAAAAAAAAACAGCATTTTGAGAAATAATTCACATACCAGGATATGCACCTTTAAGGCAAAACACGAGACTTCAAGAAAATTTGGACTTGCAGTGGGTGCTTCTGGTTGCCTTGGCTCTGAGCCACGGGCTACACTTCTTTACTCTCTTAGAGGAAGCTTGCAGGAAGCACTAGTTTAACTAAAGCTTTCAATTCCCTAACTTCGCAGAAAAGTAATTTGGGCCCCAGAGAAATGAAGAGACCTCCTTAAGGACACAGAGCATCTTTTCTTTCTTTTTTTTGGTGGTTTGTTAACAGTTTTACTTTTTTTTTTTTGAGACGGAGTCTCGCTCTGTTGCCCAGCCTGCAGTACAATGGCGCAATCTCAGCTCAATGCAACCTCTACCTCCCTGGTTCAAGCAATTCTCCTGCCTCAGCCTCCCAAGTAGCTGGGATTACAGGCACGCTCCACCGCACCTGACTAATTTTTGTATTTTTAGTACAGACCGGGTTTCACCGTGTTGGCCAGGCTAGTCTCAAACTCCTGACCTCAGGTGATCCACTCTCCTCAGCCTCCCAAAGTGCTGGGATTACAGGCATGAGCTACTGCGCCTGGCCTATATTTTTACTTTTTTAACTATATTTTCACTATATTTACACTATATTTACTATATTTTTTCTTATCAGAAGCCCAAACCTCACCACACATATGCATCTTAATAGCAAAGTGGGAACTAGAACTTCAAGCTTCAAGTTGGATACACCTAAACATGCCAGTCATTTACTATCTCTCTTCTAGTCCTCATCCACAGACACATAGAGTTTTTATGTTGTTGAAATTATTATCATATAGACACTAATTTAAAAAACACTTTGTTGTTGTTTGAGACAGGATCTCACTCTGTTACCCAGGCTTGAGTGCAGTGGTGTGATCACAGCTCACTGCAGTCTTGAACTTCTAGGTTCAAGCAATCGTCCTGCCTCCACATCCTGAGTAGCTAGGACTAGAGGCGCATGCTACCACATCTGGCTAATTGTTTTGTTTTTTTTTCTTGTAGAGATGGGGGTCTCGTTATGTTTCCCAGGCTAGTCTTGAACTCTTGGCTTCAAGTGATTCTCCTACCCTGGCCTCCCAAAGTGCTGGGATTACAGGCATGAGCCACCGTGTCAAGGTTTTAAAGAATTAGTATTCTAATACTAATTCTTTTTTCCTCTCTCAAGTTGTCACGTCAACTTTGATTCTTGTTTAGGCTTTCCTCTTAGTATATTAGCCTGTATACCTAAAACACTTGCTGTGTTTGCCTGCCTACACAGCATTTTTTATAAAAGCCCCAAAAATTCAAAGAGCCCTTTTATTAGCATTTGTTAGAATCTCTGACCTCATTTTAAAATTTAAAATTAATTTTTTTTTCCTTTTCAAAGTTTACCTCTTTGGATAGTACTTACAATCTTTCTCCTTAAGTTTTTAAAGATAACAAATACCTTAAAAAACACTTCTGGCCGGGCGCAGTGGCTCACGCCTGTAATCCCAGCACTTTGGGAGGTCAACGCAGGTGGATCATGAGGTCAAGAGATCAAAACCATCCTGGTCAACATGGTGAAACCCCGTCTCTACTAAAAATACAAAAATTAGCTGGGCGTAGTGGTGCAGGCTTGTGGTCCCAGCTACTCGGGAGGCTGAGGCAGGAGAATCGCTTGAAACCGGGAGGTGGAGTTTGCAGAGAGCAGAGATCGCGCCACTGCACTCCAGACTGGCGACAGAGCAAGACTTGGTCTCAAAAACAAAAAACAAAAACAACAACAACAAAAAACACTTCTGTCTCCAGCCACCCCCAGCCTCCTGAAGGGAGAAATGGACTCTTTAAACTCCCCACCTCCCTTCCCGCAGCAAAGAACTTCTTTGCCACAATCATTAGAGACCTCGCTTTATTTTCATGCCCCTTAGAACGTGCCATCAGTTGCTTCTCTCTTAGTTAGCATGGTAGTTCTCAGCCTTTCCTTCACATTAGACTCACCTGGGGTTGGGGGACTGGTGTTTCTAATTTGTTTTTACTGGGATGGGGACATGATTCTCACTTTCAGCCATTTTCAGCCAAGATTAAGAACTTCTGCCTTGGATGAATAGGTTTAAATAAATGTGTTTTTCTAACGGTATTTTTGTTGTAAAAGAAGTCCAGTTGGGAAAGTAAAAGACTTGGCCTTTGTGAAAGAAATTTCATTTAGTATCATTTGGAGCTGGCAGAGGAAGTATTTTTTGGACAAGACCATGGAAATTATACAACTAACTTTGTTCTCATCCATTCATTTATTTATTTACTATCCATTCATTAAAAACCTGCCCTGTGCCAGACACTAGAGATTTAAATGTGGTTCTTGCTTTTAAGGGGCTTACAGTCTAATAGCAGGAGAAAAAATACTCCAGCATATATGACAAAGTGACATATATGCTTGCCAGAGGTATGTGCACAGGCTTTCCCAAAATAAGGAATATGTTAAAATTTAATTTCAAGCATATTAACAAAGTGTATTTCTATAGCATTATACCTAAATCAAGTTTAAAAACTGTAGTCATTCATGGTTAATTGGAAGTCATGGGAAACGTATACAAACATTATAGTTATATCAGTAGCAAATGGGAAGTTTATTTGAAATTGAAGTCGTATTTGAGGGTGCCTTAAAATGACAAAACCGATTAACAGTTGGTGAAAAAAATAGTAAAAACTTAGTTTGATAGATGACACAAATCATTTAGGATTACAGGAAAAGAGAGTTAAAGAGTTAGATGAAAAGCAAGTAAGCAATAAATGTATATGAGAAAGGGACATTAAAACAGACCAAGAATAGAAAAGAAATAGTAAGTAGGGACAGGAAAAAGGGCAAAAACAATAAGTAGGGACAAGAAAAGGGGCAAAAAAAGTAAAAGAGCCCATCGTAAAGAAACTATAATCACTCTAGAATAGAGTTAAAATGTATTTAAGATTATCACAAGTTAATGATATATTTAAAGGAAAGGAAAGAATTACAAATTTTAAAGAAAACAGATTACTCATAATAGCATAGTACTTAAAAATAGATACTATTACACACATTTTCATTGACTATTTATTTAAAACTTGCTATATAAAATATATCCTTTTGGTTCATTTAAAAAAACATCATTTTAGGAGTGAGCAGACTGAAGATAAAAACTCCTTAAAGAATTGCAACAATGTCCCTACTTAAAATTTAACATATGAAAAACCTAGCAAAAATCAAGAAAAAGCCAACAGTGAAACCAAGCCAAATACACTGGGAGGGTTTGTTCAATAAAGAATCTGGATATTTAGTTTAGTTTTTTTTTTTTTATATAAAATCCTACAAAATTCCACTATACTATAAAAAAATCTTGAAATTATGCCCATGGGGATCCAAATCTTCTCAGCTTGGCACTGACAACCCATTATATACACTGATGGAAAGCATACTGAATAGAGCACTCACTTTATTACTACAGATACATCACATTGCTGGTATTATGTTTATAACCAATTGTCATTTATAAATTTCTTTTTTCATTTTAGAGCAAGTTTGTTAAAATGAATATATTGCAAATATAGTACTAGATTTTTGGTCACAAAAGAAAGTGAGTTAGACTGTTTTAACTACTATTTCAGTGCTATGTATATTCTTTTGAAAAATATTGCAAAGAGATGGTGCTTCTGAGCAAAGTGGTCTGTAATAGTAGTTTTCACAGAAGCATTTTGTGCAGGGAAGGCATATCTATAACTAGAGTAAATGCTGCTTCTTTCATGTTAGAAGCAGTCCAATGTAATTGACCTACCACTAGGTAGCTAGCTTATTAGGGAATGGTGCCATATGGGGGACTCGGTGTGGTCTCTGCTGCTGGCAGATTGGGAACTTAGCAGTGGCATCCACTGATTGGAAGTCCATATTGCCGTCATAGTCACCTTGTTTATGAGTTTGCTGAATGATGACCGGAGTCTCTGGAAGGACGCTGACTGGTATCCATAGAACGGGACCTCCTGTTCACCATCATGGCATTCTAGACAGCATCGCTTCTGATCACGAAACTCATTTTATGGTAAATGAAGTGCAGTAGGCCCAGGGCCATGAAATTCACTTGTCTTACCATGTTCCCCACCATCCTGAAGCATCTCTGGCTTGACAGTACAGTGGAATGGCCTTTTGAAGACTCAGTTATAGTGTCGGCTAGGTGACAATACCTTGCAGGACTGGGACAGGGTTCTCCAGGTGGCTGTGTGTGTTCTAAGTAAGTGTCAATAAATGGTGCTGTTTTCTCCCATACCCAGGATTCACAGGTCCGAGAATTAAGAAGTAGAAATGGGAGGGAGAATTGCTACTATGCTACTGATTCACTAGCAAAATTTTTGCTTCCTATTCCTGAGATTTTATATGTTGCTAATCTAGAGGTCTTAGTTCCAAAGGGAGGAATTCTTCCACTAGCAAACACCACAATGGCTCCAGGAACTGGAAGTTAAGGTTGCTACCTGGCCACTTTGGCTCTCTCATGCCTCTGAATTAGCAGACAAAGAAGGGAGTTAATGTACTCCTGGGATGATTGATTCTGATTGCCAGGGGAAACTAGTCAGCAACTACACAATGGAGATATGAAAAAGGATGAAATGCAGAAGATCTATTAGGATGTCTCTTAGTCCTCTATACCCTAGAGCAAAATCAGTGAAAAACTACAACCCAATTCAGGCACAACTACTAATGGCTTACTTAGATCTTTCATGAATGAAGTTTTGAGTCACCTGACCGGGTAAAAAACCATGACCAGCTGAGTAACATGCTTGTTGAGGGCAAGGGGAATATAGAATGGATAATGAAAGAAGGTAGTTTTGTTTGTTTGTTTGTTTTTTGAGACAGTCTCACTCTTGTTGCCCAGGCTGGAGTGCAACGGCGTGAGCTTGGCTCACTGCAACCTCTGCCTCCTGGGTTAAAGCATTTCTCCTGCCTCAGCCTCCCGAATAGCTGGGATTACAGGCGCCCACCACCATGTCTGACTAATTTTTGTATTTTTAGTAGAGATGGGGTTTCACCATGTTGGCCAGGCTGGTCTCAAACTCCTGACCTCAGGTGATCCACCCACTTCGGCTTCCCAAAGTGCTGGGATTACAGGCATGAGCCACTGTGCCTGGCCTTTTTTTTTTTTTTTTTTTTTTTTTTAAATAGAGATGAGTTCTCACTATGTTGTCCAGGCTGTTCTCAAGCTCCTGGTCTCAAGCTCCTGGTCTCAAGAGATCCTCCTGTCTCAGCCTTCCAGAGTGCTGGGATTATAAGCGTAAGCCACCATGCCCAGCAGCAAGAAGGTAGTTTTAAGTACTAGTTACAGCCACATGATCATTTATAGAAATGAGGCTGTAATTGTTTCCTTACTTCATTTGAATGCATATATGTGTGTATAGGGCAAATATCTTGTTTTCTTTCCTTTCCTCCCATATCCCTTTAACATATAACATAACATGTATTGATTTTACATCAAGTATTTAAGTATTATCAACTTAACATCTGCTGTGGTTTAAATGTGTCCCCCAAAAAGTATGTGTTAGAAACTTAATCCCCAAGGCAATAGTGTTGGGAGATGAGCCTAATGAGAAGTGATTAGTCTATTACCGCAACTGTGGTTCATTATAAAGGGCAAGTTTGATACCCTTTGTTCTCACTCTCTCACTCTCTCTTTTCCCTTCTGCCATGGGATGATAAGGCATGAAAGCCCTTGCCAGATTTGACCCCTCAGTCTTGGACTTTCCAACCTCCAGAATCATGAGTCAATACATTTCTGTTCATTATAAATTACCCAGTTTCTAGTATTCTGATATAGCAGCATTAAATATACTAAGACAATATCATAGTAAAATTTAAGTTACAAGATATCAAGAAGAGTGCACATTACTCAAGGACTGCTTTCCCCTCTGGAGAAAGGGTTAGTGTATTTTTGGTTACACACAAGATAGTTGTATCATGTTAGGCAGAAGTATGACTTTTTTATTGTCTTCACTTGGAGATTAAGTATGGCTTAAGAAGATTGCATGGATCCAACTTGAGAAATAGTAGTCTGTGGTGATTTATTTTATGTGTCAATTTGTCTAGGCTGTGGTGCCCAGTTGTTTGGCCAAACACTAGTCTAGATGTTGCTCTGAAGGTATTTTTAGATGTAATTAACACTGAAATCAGTAGTGCTCATTAACATTTAAATCAGCTGAGGGCATTAAGAGAAAAAAAACTGAGGTCCCCCAAGAAGGAAGGAATTCTGTTTCCAGACTTCCTTCAGACTGAAGACTGCAACATCAACTCTTGCTTCAGTTTCCACCCTACTGGCCTTCTCTGCAAAGTTTGGACTTTCAAGTCCCCACAATTGCATGAGCCAAATCCTTAAAACTAATCTCTTTATTAGATATAAATATCTAATTTCTATTTCTCTACAGAACTCTAATACAAAAATGTTTGGCTTTTTGGGAGAATTGCAATCGTAGTAATATCATAAAGAAGAAATACATTATGAATATCTATGAAGATGGGATTTCAAATGCAACTAATTATCATGGTCTAAAGCCTTTGTTACATTTGGTAAAATTCTGTCTTCTTTTATAATGCTACCATAAATGAGTGCAGAGTTCTTGAAGCGAAGATGATAAATCTAAACTACTTGTAGATAAAATACACTTAGGTCTCAAAGTTAAAATTAGCAAAAAGCTGTAGAGGTAGTGGTGGGATGGCACTTGTCTCCTAACCCGTGCCCAGCAAAGTAAGAGCCATGTGGGTTGTAGAGGTGTTGCCTTTCTGGTCATAGTCACCCAATATTCCCACCCACAATTACTTCAGTAGGAATAGGAAGTATTTTAACTTTGATTGCTGTAAAATTCCCCTGCCTAATTTATATTCTGCAACCACTTTATTCATTGATTTCATTGAATTTTATGAAACAAAAATATTTATCATATTCTAATGGTTTTCTTAGCCACAATCACTCACTCCACAGATATTTATTGAGTGCCTAGTATGTGCCGCATCTGCTGTACATTTCATTCAGATAGAGGAGTCTGTTTAGTTCTGGGTCTCTAGTACTTTTTGTTTGTTTGTTTGAGACAGAGTCTTGCTCTGTCACCCGGGCTGGAGTGCAGTGGTGTGAACATGGCTCACTGAAGCCTCAACCTCCTGGGTTCAAGCGATCCTCACACCTCAGCCTTCCAAGTAGCTGGGACCACAGGTGAACATTAGCTAATTAAAAAAAAAAAAATCTCAGGCTAATTTTGAAGAAAGTTTTTTGTAGAGATGGGGGCCTCGCCATGTTGCCCAGGCTGGCCTCAAACTCCTGGGCTCAAGCAATCCTCCCACCTCAGCCTCCAAAGGTGTTAGGATTACAGGAGCCACCATGCCTAGTGTCCAGTACTTGAACTAGAGTAGAAACTGAACCAATTTTCACTGAATTAATAAATGGAAAGAAACATATCCTATCTTTTTTATCATTTTGTGCATTATCTCCTGGGCTTCATGTCAAAGGTTGCTAATAAATGCATCTTAGTTATGAATATAACAAGTCCTTGAATGGCTATTAGTTGTGGCAAAAGGCTTTTTTAAAAACTGTTTTATGAAGGGCTTTGAAGTCTTAGATGGAAATCACGAACAATCTTCATGCACTTATTTCCAAAGTTTACTTTTTCATTGACTGGTGGTAAAGTAAAGCATGTTTTTCTATAGAAACAAGGTTTTCGAGGGGCTTAAATTCTCAGAGCTGCCCTCCTAAAATCTGTGACATCAATAATAGTACTGTACTGGTAATAGAACGTAACCATCATATGCATTTTTGTGGAAAACTACGCTGCACTTGGATAGGGACTCTGCTAAACATGTATAGATGAACATGGGGCACGTTGGGGTAATGTGGTTGCTCTGTCGGGGAATACTCAAAGTCACCTGGGCTTGGCATTTTATCTTAGGGATGACAACAAGGGTTCCAGAGGAAGGAAAACAATCATCTCCAGAGGGAGGTAGAACTCACATATGAGGCAATGGTGATATTGTCAATGAAACCACTATTAAAAAGGGAGAGAAACAGCTGCAAAGCCCACAATAAGGAGAGAGAAGAGGAAAGAGGATAAGGGAAGAGGCAGGCAGAAGCAGAAAGAGAAGGGAGTTCAGACATGGAAGAGCATTGTTAGTCTTAGACGGTGGTTAGTTGACCACGTGTAAATCAGAGACAAAGTGTATGAGAAAGTACCCAATATTAGTAATTTATTTTAAAACTTGGTCTAAAGAAAAACAGGGTCTAAATGTTAGCTTTTGTTGTTTTATAAGAAAAGAATGTGATTAAGTAAAACAGTTATTATAGAAGGAATTTAAACTTTTTAAACTAAATATCATATATACACAGAAAATATTTATAACATGTGTGACAGATACAGGAATAATAAATATTCACATATCTACCACTCATTTTAAGAGCTTGGACGTTAATCATCTAAAAGGGCATGGGGGTGGGGCACGAGACCAACTGCAATCTCTCTGGTAGTTGTGTGGCTGGAACTTCATAATTATTTTGGGGGAAAACTGAAAACAAAACAAAACAAACAACCCAGGGGCTGAGGCATTTAATCAAAGATGTTAAAAAAGGACATTCATAAATAATGGACTAATTAAAGTATAACATTGATTGACTCTGTAAATATTTTGAATAAAAACAAAGTTTTGTATTTTAGAGTTCAGAAACTATTGCTGGAATGGGTGTTCAGTGGTAAGACTCTCTGTCAAGTGGTCCATGTTTATAAAGCCTATTTCAAAAGAAGTGAAGGGTATATTACCCTTCTGAAGATGGTTCTTTTCCTGAGGCAAAAGAACAATTATTTAGATGCACTCTGTTTTGCAAAGGCATTTTTCTATCCCAACTGTAACTGAATATTAACGTAGGTTTCTGGATCTAGGATTTTATAAAACTTGCATTTTAACCAACGGAGTCTGTTTTTCTTTGAATGTTCTTTAGTTCCCAGATACAGTGTTTCAGAGCTGCATGGAATCTTAAAAATGTAGGACTCAGGTAGGAAACTGAGTCCTAGATGCATTTAATTACATGTCCAGAGATTTGCTTGAAAAAATTCTAGAGATGGATAGTGTTGAGGGTTGCACAACAAGGTGAATGCATTTAATGCCACTGAATTGTAACTTAAAAATAGCTAAAATGGCAAATGTTATGTATAAAGAAAGACACACACACAAAATGCCCAAGTCTCATTGATTATGCATTCAGATACTGGTCTAGAACCTACATCTCTATTCTTTTTTTATTTTTTTATTTTTTTATTTTTTGAGACAGAGTCTTACTCTGTTGCCCAGGCTGGAGTGCAGTGGCACCATCACAGCTCACTGCAACCTCTGCCTCCTAGGTTCAAGTGATTCTCATGGCTCAGCCTCCCAAGTAGCTGGGATTACAGGTGTGCACCACCACACCCAGCTAATTTTTATATGTTTAGTAGAGACAGGGTTTTGCCATGTTGGCCAGGTTGGTCTTGAACTCTTGGCCTCCAGTGATCTACCTGCCTTGGCCTCCTAAAGTGCTGGGATTATAGGCATGAGCCACTGTACCCGGCCCACCATGAACTTTTATGTTAAGTGGTGTTAAGTCAGGTGAAGCCAATACTTGGTGTTATGTCTATCTGTATTCCAATTTTTACATACTAGCAATACTCAAATGAGATGTGATTCTCACATTGGGCTTAATTTATTAGATTCTAGTTTTTGTTTTTTTTTTTTTTTGAGACGGAGTATTACTCTGTTGCCCAGGCTGGAGTGCAGTGGTTCGATCTTTGCTCACTGCAACCTCTGCCTCCTTGGTTCAAGCAATTCTCCTGTCTCAGCCTCCTGAGTATAAATTCTACTTTTAATATATAACTAGAGCTTTCTTTTGGAGTTACTAGAGATAAACTAAGAGAAAGGAGATCTTTAGACAAAATGTCAATACTTAAATTGAGTTTACATATCTTTAGTTTATATATTTTTATATATATAAAAATATGTTGTTTTACTATTATTTGTACTTACACTAAAACTAAACAAATAGACTTTATTGGCAACTATATCAACTTATTTTTGTAAAGTAATCTTTTATTTTCTATTTTTATTCTTTTTAGAGACAGACAAGGTCTTGTTTCATTGCCCAGGCTGGAGTACAGTGGTGCGATCATAGCTCACTGCTGCTTGAACTCCTGGGCTCAAGTGATCCTTTCACCTCAGCCTCCTGAGTAGCTGGAATTACAGCTGCTAGCCACCATGCCTGGGCTGTAAAGTAACATTTTATGAAGCAGCTGTGCTAAAATCTGTGAGGGATGCTAAGAAATCTAAAATATAATCCCTGTCTTCAGGGAGTTTACAGTCTAGTTAGGGAGGGAGATTCAGTAAATGCAAACAACAATAACATTTAAAAAATTGAAGTGTAATATACAGAGGCACACAAGTCATTTGTATACCATGAATAAACTGTGCACAAATGTTTCATAAAATGAACATGTCCATGTAACCTCCACTCGGATTAGAAAGAGAATATTCTCAGTATCCCCAAATCTCTCTCATGTGCCTTCCTAGGCCCCACCTACCTGGCAAAAGGTAGCAACTATCCTGGTATCTATCACCATAGACTAGTTTTACCTGTCTGACCTTTATGTAAATAACATCATATAGTAGTGTTCTTTTGTATCTGGCTTCTTTTATTCAAGGTTATTTCTATATGATTTATACATGTTATTGTGTGAAGCTATAGTTTGTTCATTTTCGTTTCAGTATAGTATTCCACTGAACAAAAATACGCTGTAATTCATTCATTCTGCTGTTGAAGGACTCTATAGGATACATACTAAGGAATAGAATTATTAGGTCACCCAGGAGACATGCTCAGCTTTAATGGATATTGCCAAACAGTTTTCAATTTACATGCCAAATTTTCATTTTCTAATTGTTTCTAATATATAGGAATACAATTAATTTTTCTATATTGACCTCCCATTCTAGAGATCTTATTAAAGTTAATTCTGATAGTCTGTAGATTCCTTTGCATTTTTCACACAAACATTCATGCCATCTGCAAATAATGACGGTTCTATTTCTCCCTTAGCAATCTTTATGCCATGTTTTTCCCTTTTATCACATTGGCTAGAACTGCCTGTACAATGTTGGTTACAAATGGTAACACTGGACATACTATTTGCAATTATCTTTCCCAATCTCAGGGGGAAGCTATAAATGTTTCAACATTGAGTACAATGTTTGCTATAGGCTTTCTGTAAATATACTTCATTATACTGGGGAACTTCCCTCTTACTTGTTTTTTTAAAATGCTAATAGTACTTTGTTTAGCTATAATTTGCAGAAATTAATAGCAAAATACACAAATCGTAAGGGTATAACTCAATACATTTTTAACAATGGTTTGTCAAAATGTAACCATCACCTAGATCAATATTAATCATCCCAGAATATTTCTTCATCCCTCCAAAATTCTGTCTTCCCTTTTTCCAGTCAATCTGCACCCCCCACAACCCTAGCATCAACTTTCATCATTATACATTCATTTTGCCTGTGCCTGTAGTATTCTAGCATAAATGGAATTGTACAGAATGCACCCATACGACTACTTTTGCTTAGCAAAATGCTTCTAAAATTCATTCATGTTATTGCACATCTCAGTAATTTGTTCCTTTTATTGTTGAGTACTATTCCATTGTACGAATATACCACACTTTGTTCCTCCACGTAACTTGATGATGGAAATTAGTTTCCAGGTTTTCACTATCATGAATAAAACATCCACCACGCTTGTATTCCAAGCACTTCGGGAGGCCAAGGAAGGAGAGTGGCTTGAACCCAGGAGTTCAAGACCAGCCTGGGCAACATGGTGAAACTCCATCTCTGAAATAAATAAATAAAAAAACCACGTGTGGTGGCACACACCTGTAGTCCCAGCTGCTTGGGAGGCTGGTTTATTATTATATTCTATATTATTAATGTTCTATACAGTCCTTTGGTGAACATCTGTTTTCATTTCTCTTAGGTAAATACCTAGGAGAACTGTAGGGTAGAATTGTGTATGCTTAACTTCATGAGGAAGTTTCTGTTTTCCAAGGTGTTTGAACAGTCCTGCCAGTAAAGAATAAGTTCCAATTGCTCCACATTCTCCCCAGTATTTGATATTGTCGGTTTTTTTTCGGACAAGAATCTCGTTCTGTCACTCAGGAGGTAGTGCACTGGCACCATCTCATCTCACTGCAACCTCTGCCTCCTGGGTTCAAGCAATTCTCCTGCCTCAGCCTCCCCAGTAGCTGGGATTAGAGGCATGCTCCACCATGCCCAGCTAATTTTTGTATTTTTAGTAGGGATGGGATTTCATCATGTTGGCCAGGCTGATCTCGAACTGCTGACCTCAGGTGATCCGCCTGTCTTAGTCTTCCAAAGTGCTGAGATTACAGGCATGAGCCACTGCACCCGGCTGCTCTTTCTTTCTTCTCTCTCTCTCTGTCTCTTTTTCATTCTTTCTTTCCCACAGGGTCTTGCTCTCTTGCTCAGGCTGGAGTGCAGTGGCATGATCATGGCTCACTGCAGCCTCCACCTTGCAGGTTCAAGTGATCCTCCTGCCTCAGCCTCCCAAGCAGCTGGGACTACAGGTGTGTGCCACCACATCTGGCTTCTTTATTTACTTATTTTAGAGATGGACTTTCACCATGTTGCCCAGGCTAGTCTTGAACTCCTGGGCTCAAGCCATTCTCCTGCCTTGGCCTCCCAAAGTGCTTGGAATACAAGCACGGCTGATGTTTTCTTCTAGGAGCTTTATAGTTTGGTTTTTATCATTTAAGTCTATGATCCATCTTGAATTCATTCTTGTGTATGGTAAGAGGTCAATATTTTCTCCATACTGATATCTAGTTGTAGCACTACTTATTGACAAGACTTTCCTTTTTCCATTGAATTTATTTGATGACTTTGTACAAAATTCATTGACTATAAGTTTAGGGGCCTATTTCTGAATTCTCTATTCTGTTCCATTGATCTGTTTGTCTGTTCTCACACCAATGTCACACTGTCTTAATTCGTATAGCTTTATAGTAAATATTGAAGCTGGCAGTGTAAGTCATTCAACTCATGCTTCCTCAAGTTTGTCTTGGCTATTCTAGTTAATATGTATTGGCTTTCGTAAATGGCATTTAAAAATTTTCATTTTCCAGTTGTTTCATGCTAACATACAGAAGAAATACAATTGACCTTGTACCTTGTGATCCTACATTCATTTTGGTAGTTCATGGATTCTTTTGAATTTTATATGTACACTATATCATCGTTAGTAAGTTTGGTTTCACCTCCCTCCAATTCATTTTCTTGTCTTATTGCACTGATAAAATTTGCAGAGATGCTAAATAACTTGCCCAAGTTCACCCAGTTAGTAAGAGCCAAGATTGAAACTCATGTCAATCTCATTCAGAATACCATGGAATGAGTGTGGGTGTATTAATATTTGTTTTTTTTTTTTTTTGAGAAATAAGGGAGGTATGAATAGAAAAAGTAGTTAGGGGTATATCAAAGATGTTCTTAATATAAGGTGAAGGATTTGAATTGTATTCTGTAGGTAATGAAGGCTCATTAAGTGTTTTCAAGTGGGAAAGTAACAAAATAAGACTGAGGGGGATCAATCTTGTGACAGTGTACAGTATGACTTGAAGGGAGCCCATTCATTCATTTATTCATTCTTTTCATGATCATTTATTGAGTATGCATTATGTTCTAAGAGACAGAGTCTTGCTCTGTCACCAGGCTGTAGTGCAGTGGTGTGATCTCGGCTCACTGCAACCTCCGCCTCCTGGTTCAAAAGATTCTCCTGCCTCAGCCTCCCAAGTAGCTGGGACTACAGGAGCACGCCACCACACCCAGCTAATTTTTTTTTTTTTTTTGTATGTTTAGTACAGACGGGGTTTCACCATGTCGGCCAAGATGGTCTCAATCTCTTGACCTCATGATCTGCCTGCCTTGGCCTCCTAAAGTGCTGGGATTACAGGTGTGAGCCACTGCACCCAGCCAATGTGTTTCTTAGAGTAGTAGAGATACAAGTGATGAAGAGTAGAATCCTAACACAATCTTAGGTATGCAGCGAAGGCAGTCCTATGACTTTGCATTAATTTACTTGATGTCTCTGAAGCTCAGCTTTATTGTACATGAGAATAATATATATATAATGACTACTTCAGCAAGGAAAAAATTTATGTAATATGCTTGACCTATATTAGACATTTATTTGTGGTAGCTATACTATTTAAGGGATTTAGAAGAGAGCAAACAATAAGAATGAAACATTTCATCACATAGTTGTTCAATAATCAAATTGACAAACAAATGTTTTAACTGACGCCCCCACCCCATGATTACATTTTAATAGAATGAACTATAGATTTTTGCTTTGGAAATTTAGGAATGCACCAAAATAGAGATAACTGTGCTACATATTAGCTGACATAATAATATTCCCTTACATCTGTATAAAGAGCTTGATAGTTAACAAAGTACATTTATTTACACCATTTTGAGTCTTGCAACAACTACACAGATTAGGAAATTGCGATATTTAGTGACTTGTTTGAGGTCACACAGTAAGTTACAGAGACCACTTCACATCATATTTATTTGGTTATATTCTATAGCTCTTTTTTACCATACTGTTACCTCTAATCTCATGATGTATGCTAGTAGTATTAACTCAAAAATAGTACAGAATCTCCCACTTTTATGCAGTTTACTTATGAAAAAAGTGAGTACTTTGAAAACTGTGGAAGAAAAGGCAGACAAAAATAGAAATTCTTGTCTTGTAGCCGTCATATTGTTCTGATTATTCCTAGGTTATATTGTTAAATATATAATTTGTCATTTTCTTTACTTTTCTATGTTGCATTTATGATTCTGCTGACATTTTTGGTGTTTCCTTGCCTCATCCATTCATGGTATGTTATTTCTACTTCCACTAAATTTCAATAATTTCCTTCCCCTTTATGATCTGCACCCACATATCTTTTCCTTGTTGTTCCCTCTTGGTAATATACCTAGTTCCTATATCTTTGCCTTCTTTCTTCTTTCCTTCTTCTTCCTTTCTTAATTTGTGTCATTAAGCCAACTTATTTACCGCCTCTTCTACCTTTTCATTTTACATGATCACAGTGATGACTCACTAAAAATTGTGGCTAGTTTTAATAAACAATTGTTCTGAGGTCTCATGGGAATCAAAGTTCTTTCTAAGTATGGAAAATGTGTTTTACAAACATGTTTTATGAGCAAGGGATTGCAGGATGAGGTGGGGAAGAGGACATGAGGATTGGAATAGATACTATTATTTATGTTTCACAAATTCAATGAAACAACAAACATCATACATTTCTTGTTAGGTGATACAGCATGTACAAACAACAACAAGACTAGGTCTTGGGCTCTGTGGAACTTACCATCTAGTGAAAGAGAAAGACAAATATATAAAGAACTCTAGTGCAAGACAGACTACTGTTACAGCAACAGCCTGAAGTTCAGAGGGCGCCCAGAGATTGTACGAGAGAGCGTTTAAGTCACACAATTCAATTCAAGCTCAGGCAATTGAATAGCACTTGGGCATGGAACTCATCTACTATGCTGTCACACGTTTTTGTTTATTTCTTGTAAGAAAAAGTCTTCAGCCGCCGTAAGACGTTTTATTGGGTAATATGGGAATGCAATGGGGGGAGTCATTTGTTTGCAGAGGTATCATGGGTAGTTTTAAAAAGTGTGAAATCCACGATACGATTGCAGAGGACTGATAGACTCTGGACTTCCGCCAAAATGGGAGGGATAGCAAGCAAGGAGGAGAATCTTTTTTTATTTTATTTATTTACGTATTTATTATCACAACTCCTGATAGCTCACAGTTGGGGGTGAGGACAGGAAAGCAAATCGGGAGTTCAGCATTGTGACAAACCTCAGGTGACTACTAACCACCCCATTGTAGACAAGCTACAGACTGGTATTAGCAGAAGATAGGCCATAAACAAACTCTCCACTTCCTCTCAACGCTTTGGGAACAGAATTCTATTATTCCAGCTAGCTAAAAAATAAAAAAATCTTTAAAAATATACATTAATACATAGTCAATGCAAACATTTCTTTTTTTTTTTTTTTTTGAGGCGGAGTCTCACTCTGTCGCCCAGGCTGGAGTGCAGTGGCGCGATCTCGGCTCACTGCACGCTCCGCCTACCCGGTTCAAGTCATTCTCCTGCCTCAGCCTCCCAAGTAGCTGGGACTACAGGAGCCCGCCACCACGCCCGGCTAATTTTTGTATTTTTAGTAGAGACGGGGTTTCACGGTGTTGGCCAGGATGGTCTCGATCTCCTGACCTCGTGATCCACCCGCCTCGGCCTCCCAAAGTGCTGGGATTACAGGCATGAGCCACCGCGCCCGGCCAATGCAAACATTTCAAACATTAGATAGGTGTGCAAAATAAAAAGTGGAAGTGCCTTATCACCCAGTTCTTACACTCCCCAGCGCTAACTGTTGTTGTTATAGGCTTCCAAGCATTTTCTATCCACAAACACACACCCCCCACATTTTTTTTTATTCTTTTCCCAAATAAAATTGGTGGTACACCCACAAATTTTAGGATGAAGACAGGTTTAAAAGCATGGGCTTTGGAGCTCACCAGAACTGGGCTCACATCCTCTCCAACTACTGGCTGTGACCCTGGGCAAATTACTTTAAGCTTCAATTTTTTGTGTGAAGTGAAAAGCAGCAATGACTTCGGAAGGTTTGAGGATTAAGGTCTATAGCGTATATACATCACCTAGCATAGTCAGATACACAGTAAGT
This sequence comes from Nomascus leucogenys, assembly GCF_006542625.1. Taxonomy (NCBI): domain Eukaryota; kingdom Metazoa; phylum Chordata; class Mammalia; order Primates; family Hylobatidae; genus Nomascus; species Nomascus leucogenys. The sequence continues at coordinate 1,703,890 of NC_044396.1, forward strand.
GTTCAATAAACACTTATTGTCTACAGCAAGTGACCTTTCTAAGATTAAAATCAGGGAATACGTTCCTCTCATAGTTTGATAACTGCCATTAAACAAAAGTTGATTTTTTTTCAACTAATTACCGTATAAGTTGGAAAAAACACTTGCTTTTCCAAAGCGTAAAACAGATACGGTCTAAGTAACATTTAAATGGGGGTTCTCGCATTTTCAGTGCCAATCTCCTACGTCCCCTCAGTACTTTGTTCACGGATGTCTAGAGAGTGGACTTTCCAATAAAAACTTATGATTTCATGATGTGCCGAGAATTCTCAACCAGGTTAAGTTTTACACCCTGTGTGCAGCATTTGCTTTATCCCGCAATTGCCGGGTGGTGCCCCTTCCAGCTCCCACAGTCGCGCCTCTCCATCCCCTCTGGAGATACGACTGCAATGGGAGAAGCCTCTCCCTGTTGGAGCCGTAGGGGACTTGACGGATGCGGGGCGCCTCCGGGGAGCAGCGGCAGGACCGGGAGTTGGGTAGGGTGAGGTGCGCCCGAGGGGGTGCAGGGTGCTGGCCGAGAGGCCCGGCCGGACGGGCGGGAGGGTCCTCTCCTGGCGACCCTGGAACTCGGCTCTCCCCGATCTTCGTCTTGGGGCACCGTCCCTGCCGTCTGCAGCCCCCAGGCCCCACTGCCTCTAACTCAGCGGCCCAGGCCCGTCCCAGTCGCTAGTTTTCTTTTTGGCATTGCCCTTTGCCCTCCCATGCAGTCCTCTGTTGACTCTCTCTTCAGTTCCAGTCACCCCTAGGTCACCCTCCCTCTACCAGTCACCCATTTTGTCCCCTGTCCCCTTACTCTTCTTCACCTCTCCCCGGACCGCCTTCTCAGAGGACTCTGCCGACGGAGATGCTGCGGACCCCGCGGCCAGGGGCTGCTCCCCGGACAACCCTGCGTCCACCTTTGCCCCTTCCTCGGGGGCGCGAGAGGCAAGTTTCCGCCCCGTCCTTTTCCCGGTGACAGGACTTGGCGGCGGCCACCGCCGGGGAGGCAGAGGGAGGGACGGCCTGGCTCCCGAGCCCCCTCCCCTGCTCGCGAGCTCGCGCGGTCTGTCTCTCCGCAAGTGCGGAGACGCGGAGGAGGAGGAGGAGGGAGTTGGGGGAGGATCTCCATTGAAATAAACAACCAGGCAGCAGTTATTAACACGGGAACATGGCGGCCGCAGCCTCGGCTACAGCTTCGGCGGCGAAGGTCAGCGCCGACGGCAGCCGGCACCTGACGGCGTGACCGACCCGAGCCGGTAACCGCGCCTTCCCCCGGGGCCGCGAGGGCGGGCGGGGGGCGGGCGGCAGGCGGGGGGCGCCGCGTCCCCACCCCCCGGCCGCGACTGCCCTTCCTGCGCCGAGCTCCGACAGAGCCGTGCGCCTCCGAGAGGCTGTTTTTGTGTGCGGGGACCGCCGCCGGAGTGCGCGGAAAACGGGAGTTGCATCCCGGAGGCGCAGCGACGCTGGGGAGTTGGAGCTTGGGGGTGGGGAGGGCGGGAAGCGACGGGGAGACGCGGAGTCCCCGGGAGAGAAAGGAGGCGCTCCAGCGCCTTGCGAGAGCTCAGGAGACGAGTCCCGGAGCGCGAGGCGGGCGGAGGCTGCAGCCCGCGGCGCGGGCGAGAGGTGAGCGCCGAGGCGCGGCGGGGAGGCTGGGGGTGCGGGCGCGGCCCCCGCCCCGAGGAGCGAGTGCCCGTTGCCCAGCCCGGTGCGGGGTCGGCGGAGACCGAGGCTCTAACCCTTCGGGGGCAGCGCGGCAGAGCCGAGAAGGTGAATCCCGGGAAGGTGCATTCTTTAATGGAAGCGCGGAGCGGCTGCAGCGGAGAGTGGGAGCCGGGCGAGGGGAGGCAGGACTCGGGAAGTGCTGGGGGTGTGTGAAGGTGAAGCGGGGTGTCGGGGCGGCCGGCGAGCTGCAGCGCGGGGCGGGGAAAGGGAGCCGCGGCCCGGCGGGCGGCCCGGGCCCGTGTCACCGCCGGGGGCGGGGGGCGAGGGGCGCCGAGCGCCGCGGGCGGACGGGAAGGAGCTGCGGCGGGCGGGGCGGGGCGGGGCGGGGCGGGCGGCGCGCTGGGGCCGAGCAGGCCGGGCCGTGGTGGGGGCGGGGAGCCGGGGGCCGGGCCCCGGCGGCGCCGAGCCGGGCTCGCCCCTGACTGAACTTTCTGGGTGCGGGCGTGTGTGCAGGAGGCGCGCTGGGGCCGGGGCCGGGGCCGGGGGCGGGAGGCGGACCGGGAGGTTCCGGGTTGGCTCGCCAGCGCCCCCTTTTCTCGCCCCCTTCTCCCCGCTCCTGAAGGGACAGGCCCTCGGGGCCCCAGGCGGGAGGCGGGAGGGGCCCTTGCGGCCGCCTCGCGACGGCCACGCCCCGGGCACGGGGACCCGGCTCTCTCGGGCCCCTGGGGGGTGCTGGGGGAGGGGGCCGGGGTCGTCGCTGCCGGCTGCGCTCCCCGCCTCCTCCCCTCGGGGGAGTCCCAGAGGCGCCTCTTCCGAGACCGGGGGTGAGTCGGTCCCTGGTTAGATGGCCCCTCCCTCTCCCCCTCCCTCTATTGGTTTCCGGGGCCTGCGGGACCGAGGGGCGGGAATCGGGGACCGGATCCCCCTTCCGCTGGCCCGGAGCTGGACTGGGCCTCCCGCGTTCTGGGTCCGTCACTGGTAGGGGAAACTTTCCCAAACCAGAGACCCAGCCTGAACACCTTCCTCCGCCACCTCGTCCTCTAATCCCAATCCCACTCCACCACCTCCGACGCCTTCCCTTCCCACCGACCCGAATCTCGCTGCGTCTGACTGATGGGGCAGTGAGCCAATCGAAGGCAGGGAGCTGACCTGCCGGGTGTCGGTGAGCCAATCGTGCGGACCGGAGGAAGGAAGGGGGCGGGGTTTCTCCGGACCAGTTAGAGCAGAGTTGCATGCGGGGCGGGGGAGTCATGGAGACGCCGAGAGCGAGCTACTCTTGTCCGTCCCCGAGTCACCCGCTCCTTGATTTCTGGGGTTGTGTCACTTAGAGGGCCTCCGACCCGGAGATGCTGTCGAGGCACTCGAGGTCCTGTATGTTTTTCCTACGGAAATAGACGTTGTCTTAGACACGACGAAGTCTAAAGCCACTTTAGGATGTGGCAGTAACTCCCCGAGGCCGGTTTCTAAAATGGCATATGCTGTAGTGATCACGTCCTGGACCTCAGCGTCCGGTTTACATGCTAAGGGTCACAGAAGACAGAAGTTATCCGTTTACCTCTGTCTCGGTTTCACTCAGCTACGCCAGAATGGGGACAATGAAATTTGAAAGGGAACCCTGAGAATGAAGGCATCGGAGTAGTATCACGTCAACTGATTATTGGTAGTAGAAAGCATCATTGTTCGTAATGGCTTCACTGGTTCCTTGTTTAATTAGAGCGCCGATTCCCAAAGTGCACTTGAAACTTCGGCATTTGGGGATGTCATTAAAAAAAAAAAAGTTGTGGTTTATGGTATGCATTTTTTTTTCTTTTCGCTCTTTCTTGGGTAAACAAAATGAAGTTGGGAACTAAAGCATCACTGATTGAAACATTAAGTGTGGGTATTTAAGGAGCAAAGCTAATCAAAGAATATTTGTCTACAGAAAAAAGTCTGAGTAAAATGTAGTTTGCCAGATTACTCCCACACAAAAGATTCTTAAAAATAATTTTAATTTTCTTAAACACTGCTGAATTGTACAGTGTGTGGGTACTTTTCTGGTTTATACAAGGTTTGGAGACATCTTTGGTTTTAACTGTTTATTGCGCGTTCAGTCAAGTGACTTTCTCAGCTCTTGACTTTTAGGAACAGAGGTCTTTGATTCTCTGTAAAGATCACAGGTTGCTCTGCAGGAATAGCAGTCTTTTAAAAAGAAAGCAGCTGCTACAAAGCATATGTGTGTGCGCGCGTGTGTGAGTATGTGTGTGTGTTCCTGTTCTTTGTTGGTGACACTGACAGAAGTAATGCTCCCTTTCTCACCTGGAATTTGTAGAATCTTTGGGAGTTCAAAGAATGAAAAGTGTTAGATTAAGAATGAATTCATTGATTTTTGTCATAAGTATCCCATGAATTTAATTTTGGGAGTGTTTTAGGTATCTTATGTGGAAAATATGTATCTTTTCTATAGGTCAAGCTTTTATTAATCTTGGATTGCTAAGAAAGAATTGAAGGGGACTGCAGTTCTCGGGAACGGTATTTGCCAAACCTTACAAATGTGTTCTGTTGTAATATACTGTTTTCAAATTTACCATGAGAATTCCCAATTCAGGATCATTTTGGGTGCATATAGACAAGAATTAATTGCATTTTGCTGTAGCTCTTGAGATGTTGTTTGTAATAAAATAGTAAAAACAGAGAAGGTAAACCAAACAGTTAGACTGACAGAGGTAAGGAGTATTAGAGACAACATTCAAAACCCCCCACCATTTGTTAATTTAGTTACTTATGGGCACTCTGACATATGCCCTTCTCTCTTTTGTATGCTTAAGAGCAACACATTATTTTACTTAATTCTCTGCCACAGTCCTTGAAAATGTGCTCAGATTCTTGGTGGTAGAGAGAACCAAGTCTCCTAATGCCTGGCTTGGGGGGAAAAAAACCTCTGAAGCATATGGAGACATCTAGAAAAAGATGTGCATCGTCAGCTGTGATTCCATTGTGTGCTCTCAGACTGGATCTGAGCTTCCCTCCTCCTGGGAATTTCAGTCTTAAACAGAGGAGTTCTTTGACTTTTAGATGTCAGTATACTGAAGCAGGAGGGTAGAAAAGGAGCTCACCAATTACGGATTTGTTATGTTTTGAGTAGTTAATATGTTTTGGATTTTAACCCTTCATTGGTTAAATATAATTTAGATGACTTTGGCTTAGTGTTAGAAGAGCATTTTATTGGAAATATAAAATGTAAGGCTTGGAGGGGGATTTGGGCTGTGGATAAAGGGGTAATGCTCCTTAGTTGTCTTTATTTATAGTTGTATCTTATTAAAGCTTTCCAAGCTTCAGTAACATCAAGATCTGTGAGCAGTCCTTCCATTATATGCCCTGTATTTAAGGATTCAGTACCGTAGCTGTTTCAAATTACATAAGGTTGAAATGTGACCCATAAGTTGACAGCTTGGATTTCTTAGGAAAAATTGTTTGTGTTGTATTGAGTTTAACAGCAATTCTTTAAGCACTCTTTAGGATGTTGGATAGTAAAGGAAAATACAAAAGGGGATGGTCTCTTTAAACAATTTTTCTGAAATGCACAGCATGCCCTCATTTGATATTTTGGCCATTATTGTGTCATGATCGAAGTTATATTTAAAAGCAAAGTTAATGCTTATTTATTGTTATGAAAAAACTGCTATTTAAGAAATTACTAACTTTAGTATTTTGTGTATGTAGTTTTGTTTAGTAATATATGTTATTACATGCTTTATTGATTTTAGATTAAGAGAATAGGAGGGAGAAAATAAGTCACTGCTTTAAGGTATTGGTCTTTTATTGCAGCAAATCATAAAACCAGCAACAAATCAGGATCTTTTTCCGTAGTGAAAGAATAAGACTATAGTTCATACCAAAAATGAAAGCCATTTAAGGGAAAACGGAACAAAAGCTTCAGTTTTTTTTGTACCCTTTCATATTTAAGGCTAATTCTACCTCTCTATGCCTTACTTTTCTAAACAAACAAACAAGGTTCTAAGTGTTTGTGTTCTAGGTGTTTGTGTTTTTCCTTTTTTGTTTTTAAAGGCTTCTAGTAGGGTTTTATGAATTGCAAGCTGTAAAAAGAATATGTCATATTACTCTCTGAAGTCTATTACAAGTAATGTCTGGAAAAGCTATGAAATACAATTTTAATGTTGCAGACCTTCAATTCAGACATCATAAAAAAACATCTTTATGGATTCTAGATGCTAATTTCTAGATAGAGGTGAGAATGTGACTTTTGTGGATATTTTAGAAGCTGGTGTAGTTCTCTTAGCTGTGGTAAAACTGATTATGAAAAGGAGTGGAAATCTTAAAGGTAAACTATGAAGGCAACTGAAATTAAAAGACTAGGTGGTCTGCAGGTAGATCCTAATACTGTTAGCTTTTAGGGCAAAGATTTTATGTGTTTACTCTATGAAATGTTGATCAGTGACCACATTTCTGGGTCCCCATGGCTGTGATGACATAATGCGATTGTGGAAATGTTGATTCTAGGATAATTTTCAGTTGGTTCTCTGGCTGGAAATCTCTAGAGAAGAATTAAATGACAAGGGAACCTATGGTGGTGTTTTACATAGCTGTTTTTGAGGTTTTGGACACAGAATCATATAGGTAGAAGTTATTCGCAACTAGTTAAATGTTCTAAAGGGAAAAGAAAACATCTTTACTTTGACTAGGCATCAGCTGACAGATACGTGGAGAATTGAAATTAGCCTGTTAATTCTGGCAGAATTTATGCTTTGTAGGCAGCCAATTCCGAATTGTTTGAGTTCCCCTGGCCAACTTAAATCTTACTTTGGTCTTGCTGTTGTTGTTATTATTATATTATTATTTTGAGATACGGTCTCGCTCTGTCATCCAGGCCGGAGTGCAGTGGCATGATCACAGCTCACTGTAGCCTTGACCTCCTAGGCTCAAGCGATCCTCCTGACTCAGCCTCCCAAGTAGTTGGGACTACAGTGTGTGTCTCCACGCCTAGCTAATTTTTGATATTTTTTGTAGAGATGAGTCTTGCCATGTTGCCCCAGGCTGGTCATAAACTCCTGGGCTCAGGCCATCCTCTCCCCGTGGCTTCCCAAAGTGCTGGGATTAAAAGCATTAGTCACCATACCTGGCCATCATTTTGGGCTTTTTGGACCTTGTCTTTGCCTTCTTGTCTGACTTAACTATTGCCTCATTCATTTTTTCATTTAGTCATTTGATGAGTACTCTGTCCTGGCCTTTTCAGTGTACTTTGATAATATAAACCATCCATTACAGAGCCAGTGATTAAAGGGGGAACATAGAGTGGGTGATCACTTTTTTTGGTTGGGGAGGTGGGAGGGGACATATATGCCTTAATTTCAATTTGCTTTAGTACTAAAGATCTGTTCTTTTTGTGTGTATGTAATTTTAATTATATAATGTCAGTACATTGTGCTTTGATTTGGGTTTGGGTTGTCTTTTCCCTGAAAATGGGGTTAAAATGTTTATAATAAAAAATATTGTTTGATGTCCCCTTAACTGATTACCTTACAACCAAGTAGATTTCATTTAATGAAGGTATGAATATTTATAATTATTTTTGTTTTATTTCCTCTGGAATCATGTTGTGTGCTCTCTGTCCTTGAGTCGTGTGTTGTGGTGTATGGTAAGGATGGCACTCTTTAGTTGGGCAAAGGTGATAGGCGTTGCCTGTGGATTGTTGGTGCTTTAGGGCTACTCATTTTGGGCCTTAACTACCTAGGTTTCTAAAGGATGGAATGCTCCTGAGTGCAGCCTTGTGCAAGTATTCTGCTATGGTTGTCAGTTTTTCTAGATGTAGCTTGTTCTTGCTCTTTTTTTTTTTTTTTTCCTTTTTTTTGAGACAGGGTCTCACCCTGTTACCCAGGTTGGAGTGCGATGGTGTGATCTCAGCTCAGTGCAACCTCTGCCTCCCGGGCTCAAGCGATTCTCTCACCTAAGCCTCCTGAGTAGTTGGGACTGCTGTCGCATGTCACCACTCCCACATAATTTTTGTATTTTTTGGTAGAGATGAGGTTTCACCATGTTGGCCAGGCTGGTCCTGAACTCCTGACCTCAAGTGATCCGCCTGCCTCAGCCTCACAGAGTGCTAAGATTACAGGCATGAGCTATTGCACCTGGCCCATTCTTGCTCTTGACTATAAGGTCTGTATTAGAAGAGTAACAATGATAACATAAATGATAATAGCAGCTATCATTGAGTGCCAGCAACCTGATAGAGGCTTTTTTGATGTTGTGCTTCATTCTTTAATTCTTGCCACAACCCTATAAAATAGAGGTTACCTCCATTTTCCAGAAGGAGGCTGAAGCTTAAAGTGAGGTTAAGTCCTGTGCCTGTGCGCAAAGCTTTGGGAGGAAAAATTAACTTTGCCACTGAGTGGGGGAAATAAATCATAAACATCAGAGGGAATGGTTGAATCTGAAAACGTCTTTCTTTTAGGAATCTGATAAAGCAAATGTTTGTGGGACATTATAAGGCTCAGTCTACTTGTTAAGTCCATAAGAAGGATGAATAGATTTGAATAGTTCCAGTCTCGCAAATTATATCAGGAGGCATCTTCCAGACTGTTGCCTTAAGGAGGGCTTATACCTGCACAGAGGTTATTTAAGACCCACGAATAGTCTCTAGCTTTTTTAGTCATCAGCTCAGTTTTTAACAATTCTTGAAATTATAGATTTTTTCTTTTAATTTTCAGGAAATAAGAATTATATGGGTGAAGTAAACTAGTTAACATTTATTAAGTGCTTACTGAAAACCAAGTGCAGGGCAAAGATGCCCCAACAATACTCTTGTATGTTTCTCACTGTAGCATTGAGAGGTAGAACCCTGTTCTTGTTAGCTCTCTAACCCAGTGCTTTATTGAAGTGTAACATAGATCAGTAATTCTCCACTAGTGAAAAGGAAAAGAGTAGGGAGTGTATTTTGCAAGAGCATATTCAGGTTGCCTATTGTTCTCACAATAAAAAGCTCAGAAAATAAAGCTCAAGAAAACTTGATTGTGGGGGATAGGTAGAAAATAGATTGACAGAGCACTATAGAGGATATAGGCTTAGAAAGGATAGAATGCTGATACAGGTATTTGGCTTCTTATGTCCTTAAAACATTTAATTCTAATATTGTTTAACTGTTGTGCACAGATTGTGTGATGCATGTTTTGCGGATGTTTTGTAATCACGCAGCATGGATGACTAGGTGTTGAGGTATTGTAGTCCCAAAAAGAAGGCTGATAATATATTCAGTCATCTGACTTCTGCTCTGCTATTTGTGGAATTCTTCTGTCTGCTCAATTGTTTGCATGGAGCGTGGAGAGCTTTCAGGGAACTCTTTCACCTGCACGTGTAGGATCATTGCTTACAGTGTTCCAGCTACTGAGACTGAAGACCTGTTGTCATCGACGAGAATATAATGCACGGTATTTTCTATTATTCATTTAGTGTGTCCATATGAAATATGACCCAAAACCTTCCAAGGCTTAACTTGGAGAGTGTTGGTTCTGGTAGTTCCTGTTGGTGCTGACTGATCTCTGCCCATTGAAGTCCCCATCTAAATGAGGATTGTCTTTACTAGCAGATCATTCCTGCTTATAAAATCAGTTCATGATTTAAATATGAAACGATTTCCCTTGTCTTTGGTATTATAGTAGCATTTGTCAGAATATTTAATGTTAACTTATCTTAAAATTTCTAATTGTACTGTTAATATGCTTAAGAATGAAAAGCTTTCAGTTATTGTCAAAAGGTTTTTAGATTACTAAATAAGGAATACGGAAATTCCGTAGTAGAATTGAATGTCGGGAGTATATGAATTTCTACAAATTTAACCTAATATTGCAGCATTTCTGGAAATTACAAGAGCAGGTTGTAGTTATGGAGACAGGCATTGGGGGCTTGCCGGTGCTTGAGGCGGTTCTGCTGTCCTGCATCTGCCATCTTGTGCCAGCAGCCTGTTCTGGATGTAGCATAGGGTGTGCCTGGCATTAAGTAGCTGACCACTTACTACACAGTGCTTTGACATCAGGCTGGAATGATAAATAATGGTTCAAACTTACGACCACTTCACTTTGGGTATGAATCTTTGCACACCTTTCTCCTCTACCTCCTTTTATCTTTCTTCTTCCCTGACTTTGATTTTTTCTTCAAGTTGAAGATTAAATATAAGTGGTAATGAAAAGAATACAATCAAGATTACGGGGGAAGTCTGTTACTATCATTAAGGATTTCATGTATGTAGATCATGTCTGATCATGATCCACAGTTTCCCCTTTACCAAACAGATTTTACTCTGCCAAAAGCACTTAGTGAAGAAGCCAGCTATTTGTTAAGAAAGTTATGTTGCGCCTGTGTTAAGATCGCTTAACCGAAGAGTAGTGAGGTATTGGCTGATTTGTTGTTGGAGTTAGTTGCTAGACAACATTGTGGTTCAGAAGACTGGGGCTGAGCGTCTGTTGAAGTAGGATCGAGTATTACATTCCTTAGCTTTTATATCTGTATTTTATTTTTTCCCTGTTTAAGGATATTGTTATAAACCCTACAGTGTTAGATGTCATGAAAGTGGTGATTAAAGCCATCAAAATGGTGTTAGCTGAAAATATTAAGACAATTTAAGATTGGTGAAAACTGTAGTCAAATTGCTAAAACTTGAAGAATGCCTACCTCTTTGGAGTTTCTCAATATATTTTCAACTTCTGTAATTCTATTTTGAGACTTATTTTTTGTGGTGTTCTTGTTACTGTTTTAAGTAATATTAATGTTTTGATTCCTTAAGGCTTTTTCATACAAGTGTGATGTAAAAATATTTATTTCATTTAAACATGTTATTTTGGCCAGGCACAGTGACTCACGCGTGTAATCCCAGCACTTTGGGAGGCCGAGGTTGGCAGATCACCTGAGGTCAGGAGTTGGAGACCAGCCTGACCCACATGGAGAAACCCCATCTCTATTAAAAAGACAAAATTAGCCAGGCATGGTGGCGGGCACCTGTAATCCCAGCTGCTTGGGAGGCTGAGGCAGGAGAATTGCTTGAACCCAGGAGGCGGAGGTTGTGGTGAGCCAAGATCGCGCCATCGCACTCCAGCCTGGGCAACAAGAGTGAAACTCCGCCTCAAAAACAAAAACAAAAACATGTTATTTTGTTGTATTTGAGCACCACTGTACTGTTTTCTAAATAGATAGTACGTCATGAAACCTAGTGAAGGAAATGGGAAACCACATGACTATCATTTCCTTATGCTGTGCTACTTTTTATTTTAAGCAAAGGGTTGTACAATTAATTGACAATCCTAATAGAATGGAATATTCTAAGCTATTACATGTAATACAAAAAAATGACATTATATTCGCTGATTGAACGTATTGACAGTGAACAACAACAATAGAAGTCAACAAAATGCCTGGACGTTGAGGGGCATTGGAAAACAAAACTGGAGCATTATTTCCTGGTTAAAGGACACTCATGCAATCAATAGCAGCATTCTCACGATCGTTTATTATCTCATTTCTAGTATTAAGTATTTTCACTTTAAGAAAACACAGTTAGCGGAGAAGAGAGCTAGGAGACAAGGGGAGCCCAGATTTTAGGCTCCAGGGAAGCAAAGGCTTGGTCAGGAAGGAACTGGGCCTGGGCACACCTGGCCTGGCCCTGCATGTGGGTTTCAGGGTGATCTGAGACTCTTGCAGGCGTCATGAACTAGGAGTCACTAGGAGAGGCCTCAGCTGTTCCCTGCCTCCTCTCACTGTGTGTGGGCGGCTGGGGGATGTTGGGGGCCAGCTGCTGACCTTTGGTGGGGAGGGAAGAAGAGAGGAAAAGAGGGAGCCTTTGGTAGGTAGATAGAGGATGGGGCAAGTCTCAGCAGGTGGAGGCCCTAGATGCTCACTTGCACTACAATTGTATGATTCAGGATATCCCACCAGGAGCTCATGTATAGAGAGAGCCTTTTGATCTGAATCTTTAATTGTGGAACAGGATGGCAATGCTGATGGCCTTTGCCCTTCAAGCACCAATAAGCCCCAAAGCTCTTCTGCCCTCATCCTCTGTGTTACCAGACTGAGCATTTGGGGGATTGTTTTCCCCCTCTTAGGACAGAAGTGGGGGCACACCTGCACCCAAGATCAGATAAAGAGTAGGTAGTCCTAAGGCAAGGGAAGGCTTTCTGGGGCTTGTGGTTTTCAGAGGCTGAGTTCCCTGTCTTCACTGGGCTTGCGTACCTCTAGGGCCCTTGGAAGGAGTGAGGGGTGGCAATGTCTTCCCACCGAGGGGTAAAGAGAGTTTTCCCTTTCCCATCTCCTTCCTATTTCCTTTTGAGGTTCAGGTATCCCTGGGAGCTTAATCCCACATTTTCTGGGACTACCACAGGTTTTCATAGATGTTTACTCCTTTCAAGAAAGGAATTAATTGAGTGTATAATGGAGAAAAAAATGCATATGGAAAGAAACTGGAGGCAGCCTAAGGAGAAACTTGCAGGAATATTGAGAGTTGCTGTATGAATGTAGGTGGAAAATGTTTGGACCATGCAGGTGGAAAATATCAGTGCAAAGAGTAGCCATGGTGTAAGTCTGCAAATTAACGAAGGTATATATGGAATAAATCAAGAGTTGTGAGTACATGCCATTGCAGCTTGAAAGATTTTTAAGGATACTAGTAGTTTATCAAGTATCAAACTGAGTAGTCAGTTTATGATACTTGTTATTCAAGAGGAATAGGCTACTTACTGCAAGAGTTTTTTTTGGGCCAGGCGCGGTGGCTCACGCCTGTAATCCCAGCACTTTGGGAGGCCGAGGCAGGTGGATCACAGGGTCAGGAGATCGAGACCATCCTGGCTAACATGGTGAAACCCCGTCTCTACTAAAAATACAGAAAAAAAAAAAAAAAAGAATTAGCTGGGTGTGGTGGTGGGCACCTGTAGTCCCAGCTACTTGGAAGGCTGAGGCAGAATGACATGAACCCGGGAGGCAGAGCTTGCAGTAAGCTGAGATCGCGCCACTGCACTCCAGCTTGGGTGACAGTGCGAGACTCCATCTCAAAAAAAAAAGCTTTTTTTGTAAGGTTTACATAAATACATGGATGACTATTTCATAACATTGTTAGTAAAACAAATTAGATCTTTTGATATACATTCTTTGAAGTTTAATGTCAGGAGGAAAACTGTGAACTAAAATTCTTTGACTAGTCTGATATTAATTACAGTTTGTATGTTGTGTCCTGTAAATATGCCTAAAATGGTGTATATTGTCTGAATGACTTAGGAAATTGTTTTCTTGCTAGTTTGCTAACGGGGAGATAGTAAGGATGAATATCTATATATTTACACACATACACTATTCATTTTCCCATCCACCCAAATAGTGTATAGAAGACAGTGTGAAGGCTTTCATTTTAAAACTGTGTTTTAGACTGATATTTAACAGGACCTCCTTCTCTGCTTTGAGTCATTAATAGATTGATCTTCCCCCAGATATTCTTTTTCTGATAATGTAATTCCCCATGCATTATAGAATAATATCCTCAAACACTTAATGGAGGGGTCTGTCATGAACCCAGTTTTCCCCACTTCTGCCCTTTACGTGAACCTTTGTACCTGGCCTTTTGTGAACATGTGTTGACCATGCAAGCTCACTATCTTTGATTTGGCCAGAGAAAATGATGAGTTATTCTAAAATTTAGGAAGCAGCCTTCTGTCATAAAACCCAATTATTTTGGGAGTTTGTATTACTGATCTTAGTTTACTTAATAACTCAATCCAAACAAAAAGAGAGAGAGTCCAAAAGTATTCAAAGGTTATTAGTAAGTTGTTTAATAGATCAGTTACAGATTTTATTAAAAACGTTCTATGGAAAAGGAAGGCAGTCCTCTTAGAACCTTCAAATCAGGAACAATAAAGAATTAAATTTTTGGCTTTGTCACTTCAGTAAAACTGGACATTTTTCACACCTGGACTTATTAAATTTTCCCCTGCAGAATATTTTGCCACTGGAGTGAGAAGAGGGAGTAATAATATCAGTTTATAGTGGATAGAGGAGGAAAAGGTAAAGAAAACCTTGGGGAAATTCAGTAGTTCTGAAAAGGTAATAAAACAAAACCAAATACAAAGAAAGTATACCAGGGTTGGCACTTAACTACTTCCATTGAAGAAGTGATAAAAAAAAGAGAATGAAGGCATCATTAAAGGGCGGATGTCTTAATAGATAAATAATGAAATTCTACAACTATCCAAGGAGCAAAGACCTTCCAGTTCACACATTAATACATTCTTGTGGCAACACTTGTAAAAATGTTCTCAACGTTCTTCCCAAATTTCTCCTTTTAATAATAATTTCTTATTTTGTGGGATCTTTTTATTTGCAGAATAAGTCAGAAGGCTATCCATCTGTCTGTCATCTTTTCATTTTCTGCCACCAACCAATGAACGTTAAATCGTAGAAACACTGCGACTCAGATGGAAAAGCGGGCGGCACTTTGTGCAATGTCCTGTTCCCCTCCTAGCTCCCCTGATCCGTTAATAATGTGGTAGAGTGAGAGGCTAAATACTGTTATTTCAGTGTGTTCTTGTTTTCAGTTCCTGACAAAAAAAACCTGCTAGAAAAGTATTGGGGTTTAGGGAGGACTAAGGATTTCTTTGGTCCCAACTTTTTATTATGAAAATTTTCCAACACACAGGTTGAAAAATAGTACAGTGAATTCCTGTATAAATTTTGCTATAAATGTTTTTTCTTTCTCCTGCTACTCTCTCCACAGTGTGGTTGTGAGTATGTATATTGGATAAACCATTTCAAAGTAAATTACAGATAGGATTCTTCATCCATAAAGTGCATTGCCTTAAAATCAAGGCATTATCTTAGGTAACCACACACACAGTACCATTATTAAACCTAAGAGAACTAATATCATCTAATATCAGCTCTATTTCAGTTTTTCCAGCTGTCCCCAAAATGGCTGTTAACAGCTTTGTTTTTCTTTTTTTTTTGTTTATTTATTTATTTTATTTATTTATTTATTTTTTTAATTATACTTTAGGTTTTAGGGTACATGTGCACAATGTGCAGGTTTGTTACATATGTATCCATCTGCCATGTTGATTTCCTGCACCCATTAACTCGTCATTTAGCATTAGGTATATCTCCTAATGAACAGCTTTGTTTTTCAAACGAGGATCTAATCAAGTTCACTCATTGCATTTTGTTCTCTCCCTTTCATCTCTTAAGGTGGACCAGTTCCCATGGTTTGTTTTGTTTGTTTAGACTTTTTAAAGGGTCTAAGTCAATTGTCCTGAAGAGGATGCAATTGTTCTATCAATTTTGGGGCGTCAGACTTCAGTTTCTCCAGAAATGTTAGGAAATTAAGTTGTTAATATGTTACTGAGTTTGATCAGGGCTGAAGAAGCACAGCCAACCTTTGAGAGCTTATTGCTTGAGGTGATGGCATCCTTGGACCTTTTCATGGCACATTCCTTCTGAAGTCTCTAGGTCTGGGCCTAGACAAACTTTCTACTGGCAGATCATAAGGAGATGCAAATGAAGAGGTAGTATCTGACCATGAGACATTTACCATCTAACAACTTGAGATATTTTTTCCCTCCTGGGAAGTAGGTTTCTGTTTTAGGCTCATATTAAGGAGGGGGATAGAAATTGAGACACTAATTTTACAGCCCCCTTGCTAAATAGAAAGCTTTTATTCAAACACTTATTTGGAGTAACATTATGGAGACGAAAATATCCTGGAGCTTTTTGGACCAATAGTAACTTCAGTTTCTTGAATACTTGACTACTTCATAACTGAATTTGGATGTTTCTCTCTTTTGTTTTTCTTTGCAATGTCTTCATCTGTTCTCCCTGTTGACTTTTCCTGTCCTATAATTATTTTCATCTTCTTTACTTTATACCTAGCCTTACCTTTTCTCTTTCCTACTTTAGGATCTTACTAGAAGTGTGGTAGAGCCCTCTCTTCCCTCTTGAATCACAGTGTGCACAGGGGTTCATTCTCACTTTGAGAAATAGACCATAAATGTAAAAATCATTCATAGGTATGTAGTAGACACCAGAGAGAGGCACCTGGTCAGTCTCACTCACCTAATCCAATGGAGAAGTAGTAGTAGTAATGTTCTTCGTATGTATGTATGTATGTATGTATGTATGTATGTATGTATTATTGTTCTTTTAGAGACAGGGTCTTGCTCTGTAGCCCAGGCTGGGGTACAGTGCCACGGATCATAGCTCACTGCAGCCTCAAACTCCTGGGCTCAAGTGGTCCTCCCACCTCAGCCTCCTGAGTAGCTGGAACCACAGGTGTGCGCCACTATGTCCGACTAATTTTTTTTTTTTTTTTTTTTTGCCATAGAGATAGGGCTTGCTATGTTGCCCAGGCTGGTCTTGGACTGCGCTCAAATGATCCTTGCGCCTTGGCCTCCCAAAATGCTGGGATTATAGGTGTGAGGCACTGTGCCTGGCCTCATAATTATATTCTTAATTGTAGATACAGAAACCTTGGTGTAAGAGTAGTGGGCAGGAAAGATTTTGTCACCCAAGAAAACAATAAGAATTATCACAAGCATTTGAATAACTCCAGAAAAACACTTGGCTTGAAACTTTTAAGCTTTGGAAAAAGCAAAACAAAATGAAGTTATCTCCTCTGACTCAAAGGAAGTACTCTTAGAGTCATTGTTAGGCTAATGGCTTTGAATCAGGCCCTGCACTTTTCTGAATGGGACATAGAGAATCCTAGACAACATCTCCCAACCCCAGAACAGAAAATGCTGCTTAAAAATAATGCAGATATTATTTTGTGGAATTAATATTTAAAACTGGGAAGTCATATACTTAGAAGATAGAAAAAAGTGGAAAGAAAAGTGACACTGGTCATAGACCTTTTTGTTTAACAAATCTGGGCAATTTTAAGGTGACTATGAACCTGAAATAATATGTGACTCAGATTTTTGTTTTTATTTTTTGTAAAAATTTTCCTGAAATGGCCGGGCATGATGGCTCATGGCTGTAATCCCAGCACTTTGGGAGGCTGAGGTAGGATCACCTGAGGTCAGGAGTTCGAGAGCAGCCCGCCCAACATGGTGAAACCTCATGTCTACTAAAAATACAAAAATGAGCTGGGTGTGGTGGTGTGTACCTGTAATCCCAGCTACTCAGGAGGCTGAGGCAGGAGAATCGCATGAACCTGGGAGGCAGAGGTTGCAATGAGCTGAGATTGCACCATTGCACTCCAGCCTGGGCAACAAGAGCAAAACTCCGCCATCTAAAAATAAGTTTTCCTGAAATGTCTTACAGACATACTTGATGACATTCTCCTTGTTCTTGTCATTCTGTATGTATTGTGCTGCTTTTAAAAAAATGTTGGCCTTGGCCAGGCGTGGTGGCTCATGCCTGTAATCCCAGCACTTGGGGAGGCTGAGGTGGGCAGATCACCTGAGGTCGGGAGTTCGACACCAGCCTGACCAACGTGGAGAAACCTCATGTCTACTAAAGATTCAAAATTAGCCAGGTGTGGTGGCGCGTGCCTGTAATCCCAGCTACTCCGGAGGCTGAGGCAGGAGAATCGCTTGAACCCCAGAGGCGGAGGTTGCAGTGAGCTGAGATGGTGCCATTGCACGCCAGCCTGGGCAATAAGAGCAAAACTGCGTCTCAAAAAAAAAATAAAATGTTGGCCTGTTGGAGGGAGTTTGCCAAAATATTGGAATTGCACACTGAGTGGCTCTGTGCTACAACCCGAACTGATGTGATAGCAGCTTGGGTCAGTTGGGAGGAAAATACTTAAATAGTCTGAAGCGTAACCAAAACAGGGACATTAAGAACAAGGGGGAACAACAAAAATAATATAAAGACAGCGATATGATTGTAAAACAGTAACTATATAAAACCCCCAGAAAATGAGATCTCTTGCCTAGTTCTGTTTTTTGTTCCTTTAAAAGGCACCTCCAATTTTAAAAGTAGTCACTTAGGAGAAATGCTTATAAAATGAGTAGTATTTCCCTCTTTACTAAACTTACTTGAAATGTGCAAAAATTCACTGAGATCTGTGAGATCTTTTAAGATACTGACCTTTCTCCACTAAGTAATTGTAAACTGTAGACCCCACACTAAAGAATTCTAGGCTTTTACTGTCTTAGTTCCATCTTTGTTCCCTGAGTGTTACCTCTTTCTGTCTGCGTGTGTGTGTGTGTGTGTGTGTGTGCTTTTTAAAAAGAACAGTTCATTTCCTCTTTTCTGATATTCTGTGTTTTATCTGCTGTGGATTTGAAAATCAGATAACCAGGTTTGTTTGTTTATTCAGCAAAAATTTAATGAGTGACTTGTATATTACAGACACTAGTATACAAAGATTACAAAAGAAGTGTTCCTATCCTCAAGGACCTTACGCTTAGGGAAGGCAAAAGCCATGTAGACAAATAATTATTGTATAATATACATTAGAATAAAAAGTTGTCTTAGAGTGGAAGGCTCTACAGATACATTACATGAGCAAACTGCATCTTGCAAGTGAAGGAAGGCCTCAGAGCTGCTGTAGTGTTTGATTTGAGCCTTAAAGACTGGCCTAGGTGAGATTTCGTCAGAGAAAAGACATCCTAAAGAGGCCTGTGCATAGGATGAAGACAGAAAATATTACAGTATGTTTCTATTTTTCCTCATTTTACGTGTACCTTTAATAATTAGAGCTGCATGATAATTTGAGAGACTTACAGTAAAGCTAGTGATCTTTAGTGCACAGAATGTGGAATATTCATTTTGAATATAGGGAAAGCAGCCTTTAATTCTTTGCTTCCTTTTCAGTTTTTTCCTTGAGTTCTGAATCAGGGAGTTCTATTTACTATTGCTGCATTATATACCATCCCAAACTTGGTGGCATTATGCTCACAAATGTTGTGGCTCAGAATCATAAAAGGTATAATTGACGCAGCTTATCTGCCCCCATGATGTCTGGCACCTCAGCTCGGAAGACGCAAAGCCAGGGCTGAGTCTATGACTGGGGGGCTGGAATCAGCTGAAGCCTTGCTCACCTGCGTGCCTGGCCTTTCCTACTGGCTGTTGGCTGGGATGTAGGCTAGGTTGCAGGCTAGAATACCTACAAATTGGGCTTTCCTTGTACCTGCTTGGACTTCCTCACAGCATGGCGGCAGAAGTTCAGTGGATGAAGATTCTGAGGAAGCTGTATTCCCTTTATGACTTAACCTCAAAAGTTACATAGGATCACATATGCCCTTAGTCCCAAACTGCCCCCCGCCCTCCCCCTCTATCCCCCATCCAGATTCATCAGGGAGGAAGCCTTGATTCCAGCTGTACTTGAGAGGAATTCAGCAGGGAGGAAGCATTGATTCCAGCTGTACTTGGAAGACACGTTATAAGAGGAGCATGTGGGATGAGAGATTGCAGTCGTGTTGGGAGCCACCATCTGTTTGTCACAGGCTAATTTGTAGAAAGTTGAAGCGTTACTGTCCTTTCCTTTAAAATAAGAGAGGAAAGAGGATTGTTTATTTCTGAGACATGTGAAGTGATTCAATATGAGATATAATGACCAGATGTTCTTTAGTTTACAAAAGAGAGCATTCTTAAACTATATCTAAAGGGATTTTAGACAGACATTTAGAAGAACTTTCTGATATTCCCAACATGGCAGGGTGGTGCATACCCATAGCCTCAGCTGCTCAGGAGGCTGAGGCAGGAGGACTGCTTGAGCCCAGGAGTTTGAGGCTGCAGTGTGTTATATGAATAGCCACTGTACTGCAGCCTGACAACATAGCAAGACTCTGTCTATAGTAGGTAAATAATTTTTCAAAAAGTTTATAGGCTTTTTTCTTGACTAGAGGATATTTGTATGATTTAAAACAAAGTTTACCAGACTGGACAATAAAGTGAGACCCCATCTATACCAAAAATAAAAGAAAAATTAACCCAGCTACTTGGGAGGCTGAGGTGGGAGAATCGCATGAGTCCAGGAGTTTGAGTTTGCAGTGAACCATGATCATGCCACTGCACTCTAGCCTGGGCGACAGAGTCAGACTCCCATCTCTTAAAAAAACTAAAAATATTAAAAGAAGTTTAATAATGATTAAGTATATTGCCTCTGGATGGACCTGTTGCATTGGACGAGTGCTTTATTTCTGAGTCCCAAATTTCCTTTTTTGTTGGATGGGGATAATAACACTTGAGTTGCTGCTGAGCATCAAATAAAAGGTTTTTATTATTCATGAAGCCAGAATGAATTAGATGATTTTAAAGAAGTCTTCTGGAATTGGATTCTCTGGGTATCACTGAGGAGGATTGAAAGGCATTAGTTAATGTTTTAAAATTTTTTCTTTACATTCTAGAATTATCTTTTTTTAATAAAGAAAAAAGTATGGCCCCTCTCTATTGTTTCTTCTCATGTATATACACTGTGTACAACTCTTGATTAAATGATGACAACATGTATTTTTGGACGGTTTATTTTACCATAAGCGTTTCCAGGGAGTTAGCCCTGAAAGCCACTTATAAGTAATAATGAACACAGTTCTCCCTGAAAGCACTAGAATGGTGCTGCTTCCCCAGATGGTCCATTTTATAGATTAAGGCAGCCTTTTGTAAAAAGATGCAGGCCTCTTTACATGGTGAGAGCATGGATGATAGAACAAGTCTCTCGTCCAAGAGTCTATACATTTATTTTAGAGTGCATAAATTATCTACCTTACTTATCAAAGTGGTAGTTCCAAGATCTCATTCACTGAGATTTATAAAAGTATGGATGCATCTAGAAATCTTTGTAATTTTAAAGAGAGTTTTCAAGTGACTTTTGATAGCTACGATGGGGAACAATACTTGAAGATCCCTTTGTCTGGTCCTAAGCACAGAGGGGCATGGAATCCTCTTTCCCATCAGGAATCCTGGTAACCTGAGAAGTATGGAGATTACTGGGCAAGACTGTTCATCAGTCAGCATGTACTGTTTGGGCTCACTCTTGCATATTAAGAAATTTCTCAATAGCAGAAAGAGAAGAAAACCGTGCACTAAAGTAACTAATGTGTGTTTTATGTACCACAAGTTACACACAAATGCCTCGGAAAAGGCATTTCAATTCTAAGGATAAAATGAAAGTAAAATATTTCAAGATACTATGATTAGGTTTTTTTCATCACTCTTAAAAGGTGATGCCTAAAAGGCAGAAAAATTGTAAAATTTGTGGAACATTCTATTGGAATATGTTAAGTACCAGCAAAATTTGGAGGTCTTGGCTGGGTGCAGTAGCTCATGCCTGTAATCCAAGCATTTTGGAAGGCCAAGGTGGAAGGGTCACATGAGGCCAGGAGTTTGAAACCAGCCTGCCCAACATAGTGAGACCCCATCTCTACAAGAAATTAACAAAATTAGCTGGGTGTGGTGGTGTGCACCTGTAGTTCCAGCTACTCAGGAGGCTGTAGTGGGAAGAGTGCTTGAGCCAGGGGTTGTGGCTGCAGTGAGCTATGATGACACCACTGCACTCTAGGCTGGGTGACAGGGAGACTGCTTCAAAAAATAAAATAAAATTGGAGTTTCTTGAATACAAGAGTATTTGTTTTTCAGTTCTGTGAAGGCAGTTTGGTGTAGCACTGCCTGGATTGCCATCCAACTCCATCACTTGAACAAGTGTGACCTTGCGCCCCAATTTTTGTAAATGTTCACTGTTGTTATTGTCACTTTGAATCACCTGCAGTGATAGGTATTTGACATACAGTTGGTGTTCAATAAATCTTGATTAGTTATTTGGTATTATAATTCAGAGTAGATTATTTTAAATTCAAATAGAGGATGTTTCAAAGAACTATGAAAGAAGTTAGTCTTGAAGACAAGACCCATCTGTGCATTCAGGATTATTTATGTTCAGGTTTTTATGGTCCTTCTTTATCAATTGAAGGGTGTAACAGAAATGCAAAGGGTGATGCAGCGTTCTGTAGTCCATAAGGATACATTATGAATTATTTTCTAATTATTCACTGTTTAGAGTAACTGTGTTTCTACTTTGTTTGTTTACAGAATGATTATTATTATTACAATCCATTAACATTTTAGCACTTGGTAGGTCTGATTCAATGGTTCTCAATGGATGGGAGTGGGGAAGGACAAAGATGATCTGATGTGTCATTTGGCTTACCAACATTCCTGTCTCTGTTACATTCCTGTGGTTTCATGTAGTTGAAGATGAACCTGACAGGGCTGTTTTACAGAGAAGATTGAAAGGAAGGTGTTTTAAGTCAATAGAGTTAAAGCTCTTTATGTTTTGGAAAAAATTGGGGGGTTATTTTAAAAACTACTCAGAGGTGATAGAGTATTGTAATTATCATATGGAAAATAATAAAAAAATAAAGTATATAAAATTCACATTTCATTAACCTGGAAAATTGACTGATTGATGTATCTAAGTGTTGGTCTTAGAAGTGGACAGTATTATTCTCGACAAAGAGATTATACTTAGATTTCTCAGAGAAGTGTCTAATGATTAAACTCAATGTTGGAACCATTTGGTTAATTTAATTATAATTTAAAATAAAACCCCTTTTGAGAAAATTCCTGCATAAGACTTAAGTGTTATTTTTGACCAGTTCAGACCGTGGCTTAGTATACAATAATTTTCTCAGAAAAATGAAGCTCTTGCTAAGAATGGTTGGACGTATTTCACCAAAATCAAGTATTTGTGTTTTTTTTTTTTTTTTGGAGTTTGAATATAATCGTGTAAGTAGATGCTTCAAAACCACTTGAATCACCATGGAAAGCAAGTCTATTTAGTTATTCTCCATCAAGTGGCCTTTGCTGTACAGTTTAATTAAATCTGATCATCAGTAATAGTTCTCTTTTCCATAGGGATAATTTGGTTCTTTTGGTTTTTTCAAGATTTGGCCTGTTTCAAAGATAAATTCACATTTTACAAAGGTTTGCCCATGGTTATACCCAAATGGAGTACACTGGTGTTCTCAGAGTTGATGGAACACTTTGTATAGCTAAATTCCCTGATGGAAAACTTCCAGATCCACAGGGAAAGGTGAGATATTTAGATACAGTTATCAGAGAAGACTATTTATAAGCTCTGTTTATGAAGTTCAAAGGAATAAACTTTTTTTTTCTTAGAAGTATGAGCAGAGCATTCAAATAGCAATAAAGAAAATTTCTAGGCCAGGAGCGGTGGCTCACGCCTGTAATCTCAACACTTTGGGAGGCTGAGGTGGGCAGATCACCTGAGGTCAGGAGTTCGAGACCAGCTTGACCAACATAGAGAAACCCTGTCTCTACTAAAAACACAAAATTAGCCGGGTGTGGTGGTGCATGCCTGTAATCCCAGCTACTCGGGAGACTGAGGCAGGAGAATCGCTTGAACCCGGGAGGCAGAGGTTGCAGCGAGCTGAGATCATCTGAGATCATGCCATTGCACTCCAGCCTGGGCAGCAAGAGCGAAACTCTGTCTCAGAAAAAAAAAAACAAAAAACTAGGATGATTTTAGTGTCCCTCTTCTGTAAGAACATAACCATTTAAAATGTTGGATTTCAAGTATTCCAATTTAAACATGATTTATAAATCTCAGTAACACTGCTATATGTTAGACCAATAACTTCTAGTAAAACTTCTGACAGTGTGTCTGCCTTAAGTGAGTAATTATAGGTCAAGGGATTAAACAAAAGGAGATAATTCCTGGTCCAGCTCCTCCTTGGTGAGGTGTTTTCCTCTTAGATCTGGTTGCCGTACATTCACACAGGCGATAACACAGCCCCATCCACTGTCTAGCCCTGGCCTTCGTATCCCAGCTTCTTGGTGTCTTGATAGGACTTCTCTGGAAGTGCATACCTGTGTGCATGAACATCTGAAGGAAAGGTGTACTCTGGGTCTATCCAGGGTTCACCCTTTCAGATAGATGCCCCTGCAATGGGTATGAAAATTGACTTTCTACCATTTTCTGTAATTTTTCGTATTTGTTTTTAATCTTGAAATAGGAACATTTATTAGTAAGTCAAATGAGCTATTCAGTCAGAGCTGTGGAAACTGCAGAGTACCATCTGTGTAGTTTGTGATGTGCCATATCAACTCGTATTTGAGCTTTTAGCAGGAAAAGTGACATAAAATTGCAAAGTATTATTATTAACACAGCTGATCCTACAGTGAATCAGGGTGAGGAAAGAATCTCTGTGGTACAGACTGCTTTTCCATATCGGTTGTGTTAACCCTTCTGGAACGCGTGCAAGCATTTGGTAATTTTACCAATTGATACCCACCAATTGATCATCTTGGTTATGTCAAAAAAGAAATGCCTCCATGTTCTGACTTGGATCAGATTCATTTTTACAAATAAACTATAATTTTCATTCAAAATAGATATCTACTAGCTTCCCTCCCTGATGATTCTGGAATTCCTGAACAACAATGGCTAATAGCTGCTGTTTGTATCTAGATAAAACTGTTGGTGGACCTGGTGCAACAGATATTCAAGCTTTCCCAACATGGAATATTAGTCTTTCCTGACTTTATCACATTGGGGCCAAGACTTCTTTGTTCTCTTTCTTCCTTGTGGAAACAAGACATTTTAAATATAAGCCTTACACTATGCTAAACAACCCTTTATTCTAGCCAGTTAATTTATTATTGCCAGTTTCTTGATTGGGAAAAGTGATCTTCGGAGTCAGAAGATCACTTCGTCTGCCTGCTTGTGTCAGGTGGGACTCCTCATGGCCTCGAGTCACTGACTTTTCTTAGAAGAAGCCTTTTTTAGCAGCCTCGGCCCTTAGCACTCTCCTCTCCTTCTGATCCTAACTGGTGCTTATTTCCCAGACCACATGTTGGCTGTTAATCTTACAATAGCTTATTTTATATTCTGGCTTTTTCCGTATGTATTTAGGTTTTGTGCTACTAATGAAATGATTAAACTCCTTCAGTGGCAGCAGCAGCCTGGGATAGTGGAAAGTGAAAAGAATTTGGATTTAGAGGATGATTTGGTATCAGTCTCGCCCTTCTATCCCTGAGTTGGAAGCATAGGCAGATTCTAAAACGTATTCTTTAAACGTAGTCTCGTAATAATACCTGACTCACAGGATTTTGTGCATTTTATAGGTAAAAAGCATTTAATCTATATAGATTAAATGCTTTTTACCTATAAAATGCCATTACGGATATTATTTATTGTGGTTATGAGCACATGGTTAAGCCACCCAGTACCTGGATCAGATTTTACATGAGAGCTTCAGAGGTTCTTGGGAAATGTCAAGTAAAATGTGTTATATTTTCAAAACCTATTAGCTTTGTTCCCTCTGCTGCATACTTCATTATCTCAGGTTTAGTTTTGTATTTCTGTTATCATCTCTATATAAGCTTGAATAACAAAAGAAATATTATTATTTTACATTTGGTAATTATATGGTGTCACTACAACAATCCCAATTCACCTGCTAGGCTGGAAAAGAAACATACTTTTCCATGATTAATATTAGTGCTTATGTAGCATTAGTATTATACTTTCGTAGGGTTCCCTGTAATAACTTTTATCACAGAGTCCTAATACATTTTTCATTGGGAGAGATTAGCACTACTGCCTTCACTTTAACAAACGAGCCATTTGAAACAATGGAAACTTGATATTTATAATTGAGTTGAGATTAGGATTTAGGATCCCATTGTGTATTAAATAGAAGTTATATTTTAATAATCTGTTGTTATTATGCTGTTTTTCTGTGCAGCTTCCTGAAATTCCTAAAAGTTTTTGGTATTGGCAAAATATCCCTTTACAAACGGTTACAAAAATTACTATGGAAAAGTTTAATAATAATAATGTAATGAACGCCCATGAACCAGTCGTCTATACCTTTATCTATTACTCCCCCATCTGTTTAGAGGCAAGTCCCAGATACATCTTTTCATCCTATAGGCATTTTTTTTTTTTTTTTGAGACAGTGTCTTGCTCAGTTGCCCAGGGTGGAGTGCAGTGGTGCCATCTCCACTCACTGCAACTCAACCTCCTGGACTCAGGTGATCCTCCTACCTCATTCCAAGTAGTTGGGACCACAGGTGGGCACCACCACACCTGGTTAATTTTTTATATTTTTTGTAGAGGTGGGTTTTTGCCATGTTGCCCAAGCTGATCTTGAACTCCTGAACTCAAGTCATCCGCCAAACTTGGCCTCCCAAAGTGCTGGGATTACAGACGGCAGCCACTCGACAGGCCTTTTTTTTCTTTTTTAAAGAAGAAAATTTCGTGTGGTATATATGAATTAACAAATGCTCACTTGAACAAAATTTTGGGCTGTATAGTTCTTGAAAATTTTTGTTTCGTGGTGGAGTAATAATATTGCAATTAGGCTTAGAGAATGAGCGCTGTACAGAAGAATACTAGTAACAGGCATGTAGTCTAGGGGAGAGAAACATTAATACACACAATTCTAAGCTCTGTGACAGCAGAAATCTTTTTTGCCTTGCCCAGTGTCTGAAACAATGTAAATGCTAAGTAATTTGTTGAGTGCGTGAAAAAAATTAATAGAAAGTGGAATTCTTGGGAACATGAGTCTTGTTATTTGTGTTCAGTGTCATTTGGGATTTAAAGTATGTGTGCGTGTGAGTGAGTGAGTGTGGCACTGTGTGAGTGGGGAGTATGAATTAAGAATTTGCCTTGACAGAGAATTAGATTTGCCCTAAAACTGAGTTCTGAAACCTAATAGGATCTCATCTTAAAAAGGTATTATGAAGTGCATAGGTAAATGGAAAGTAATTCATGCAGCTCTACTAAATGAAAGAGAATGAAATGTAATTTTAGAACTTGTACATGTAATTAATTATTCAGTCTGTAGGCTGAAGTTGACTTACGGCATTACTGATATTTATTTTCTTTCTTTCCTTTTACATTAAGAACCTGCTTGACACTTGTTTCCTGTCTTATTTATAGAAGGCTTAAGCTGTATGTTAAGTACTCATGTTTGCATATTCAGAGCACTTAGAACGAATCCGACTGCCTTTTTTTTTGAGCCTCAGTTATTTATAAACTTCATTCTCATTGACACCTTTTATCCTTCAGTGGGAAATTTAATGTGAGAAAACAGCATTTCAGTTTATAATCAGCCATGGGTCATTTTTGTATGAGTTTTAGTTGATGCAAACTGGTAGTTAAAGCATGATACAGAAACAATTTGATAGAATCAGAAGTTTAGTTGCTCAAAGTTTTATGTATAGGATAAGGACAAGTTACCCTGTTTTTGCTACTAATATATATATTTTAAATTTTTTTAAAAATCCTGCTTCTATAGCTACTTAATATGTAATATATTAAAATTTTGAATGGGCACAAAGATGACTTTTTTCTCTTAGGGTGTGCTTTGCATAACCAGTAAATGCAGTTCATTTTTCCCAGATACTGTCTTTGATAAAATAAAATGGTGGCAGAAAGAGATAAAATGTCAGTGACAACATGAACTGCTGATACGTGGAAGACAGGCAGTCCGATGCCTCCATCACACAGCAATGCATTTGTCTGGACCAATTCGTGGAAAAGGCAGAAGTCTGCTAGGGAACTGAAAAGATTGTATGAAACCACATGATATTAAATATTTATTAGGGATCTTGAAAGGTTTGATTCTCCCCATCATGTGCTATGTATGTTTAACAAATATTTCTAAAACATAGGGTTTCTCCTGTGCTTATCGAAATAAATGATGAATTGAAGTGGAAGGACAATAGAAGCTTTCCTAGATTGGAGGGTGGATATAATGCTTTGAGTTTACCCAAATCTTTTAGAAACCAGAAAATCATTGTAAGTATTTTTGATAATTTAGGCTTACATGGTGTTAAATTTTAGCTAAAATAAGGAAAAATTACCATATAATATTTATTTTGTAAAATGCTGCTTAAAACATTAAGAGATTTATCTTGTGATAGACTTCTTCCCACATTTTCTACCCTTATCTTTTAACTGCTTATCTACAGGAGAGGAAGGCATCAAGCATAGAGATTAAGGGTATGGCTGAGGAGCCAGGCTGCCTGGGTTTGAAACCCAGCTGTGCCCCTTAGGAGCTATGTGGAAATCATCATCATGGTGTCTGCGATTTGGTTCTGTTGTTGTGAGGATTAAATGAGGCACTGACAACAGTGCCTGGGTACATAGTTAAAGTTGTATATGTGTTCACAATTACTAGTCAGCATCATCAGGCTGCATCATCAGCAGAGTTGATTGAATAACGTTTCTTCATTTTACGTTGTCTTTTTTTAGCATAGCCTACAAGTGCAGGGACTTTGGAACTCGAATAATTTGCATTCTCATCTGCTGTTATTTTACAAATTATTGGCCTTGGGAAAGCTTTTCAAATACATTGAGCTTCAGTTTTCTCATTTTTGAATTAATACACCGTGAGATTGTGGTAAGAAATCAATGAAACTATATTTAGAGTTGCTAGACCCGTCCGAAAATCTACCAAAGCTACAAACCACCTCCCTTGAAAAAATGGACCCCTTCCCTGCATTTTGCATTCTTCTTCAGCCATCTGTGAAGAAACATGTGGGGATCTCCTACTTTATAAAGGTGTTGGGTTAGGTGTTCCTTCACATTTCTACCTATGACTCTACTTCCCTCAATTTAGAGCCAAACATCTGTCAGATTTTCAACATTCAAAAATATGTTTTGTAATATATAAAAGGTTTAAAATAATGTTTTCTTTTTTATTTTAAAATTATTTTTATGGCGATGGGGTCTCACTATGTTGCCAGGCTGGTCTCAGCCTCCTGGCTTCATGCAGTCCTCCCACCTGGGGCCTCCCAAAGAATTCTAGGTGTGAGCCACTGCTCCAGGTCAGTTTGTGGCTATTTTATTCAAGGTGGTTTATATGCAGTGTAAGCGGTATCTCTTAAGCCTATGTTACTGACCTTAATCTTCCAGGAAATAAGTAACTGGAGGGAATTAGTCCATTTTACTTGCAGTCTCATGGTTCCAACTTGGGTGAAATTTTCTGCTTCCTTCTCAAACCCAAACTGATTTTGGCACTGATAATTAGGCCAATATCAGTCTATGGAAATCAGAGTCAGAGTTATCATTGTTAAAGACTGGAGTACTGACTATCAGACTTGTCATTTCCTTGGGAAACAAAAATAATTAAAATTCTGTACTTTTTTGCCCATTTAATTTAGATTTATAAGCTCCAGTGGTAGCAGCTCTCTTATTTTAGATTTTGTGCAGGAACTGTCACATTTTTGGTGCTCAGTTAATGTGTTTTTACTTTTTATTGAAATTAATGATTCTGTCCATGAACTAATTTACATATTTCCATTTTCAGTACTATGGAAATGAGAAACATTCTTTTTAATTCAATGCCTGGAATTCTAGACTAAAAATTCCAGATCATCAGGCAGTAGCATAAAAGACGGTTTGATTTGAAAAATGTGATTTCAGATCACATTTTGATGTGATAAAGGTTTTTTTTTAAAGCTATTCAACCTATTTTGCTTAGAAAGATGGCTCAGAATTGCCAAACTGATTAAAGATAGAATGTTAAAATATTTAATCCTTTGTAACATAATTTGGATACTTAAAAAAACGTAATGTACTAAATACTAAATTTTTCTTTATTCTTAAATTTATAAGGTACTATTCCTTTTCTAATTCTTTTGAGGAAATATAAATGTGTTAGAATTGTTAAGAGTTTTTTTTCTTGTCAAGTTGACACATACGGAGATTTCTAATGGATAGGAAATAAAAGTTTTTTAAAGAAGTTTCCATGTAATCAGGATTTTAGGAGTATATATGATCCATGATATAAGAATTAGTAGAGATATTTCATTCATTTTTTTCATTTTTGTTTTTGACTCGTTAAGGGAGCTTTAATAGGTCCTACAAATAAATACATAAAGCACTTTTTTATTCCTGTGTTGATCATATAGTCTTAGTGTATAGAAAAAAAAAAACACAATGTATAAGCACATTTACTACAGAAAAAGCCATCATCGTCATCTGTGGAAAATCAATATATATTTTTCAAAATTTGGATTGATGATCATGTTAGCAGTGTTAGCTAAAGCTTGGGGGCTGCTCCAGGGGTCAAGAACAGGCCAGAGGAGCTCTGTCATCATCAGTGACTGTGAGATTGACTTTCTCAGGCAGCTTACCTAGCGCCGGCCCTGAGTGCCCTGGCGGAAGATGAAAGATACACCTGAGTAAGATTTTGACAGGAAATAGTAATAAATAAGTGTTGTGTTGGTCTGTATCTGTAACACTGCTACCTTGGGCTAAGGCCAGTAGATTTTGCCTGTCTATGAAAATTGAAATTTATTGGTCTATTTTTTATGGAAATTTTAGAATAAAGTAAACCATTCAACCATAGACCTTTAAAATAATGTTGCATTTGTACTTATTTAATAATCTAACAATTCTAAGATGTTAAATCTATTCACATCCTGGTCTCTTGGTTCTGTAATAGAATTTTTCAAACTGAAGGTCACAATCAACTAGTGTGTCCTGAAATCACTTTAGTGGATTATAACCAGCTTAAAAACAAAACTAGAGAATATAATAGAAAAATTCAGACTGCATTGCACAGAGTTTAGGCAAGTATAAAGGTAGGTGCATACACACGTTTGTGTGTGTGTGTGTGTGTGTGTGTGTGTGTACTGGGCCACTGTGTAAAATATATTTTTTACTATGGTTGCACTCAAGAAAGTTAGATATGGTAATATCAGTTACTCTCCCCGAAGGAGACCGACTAATGACCTATTCAAATTTTGAGGACACTTATTCCTAAAATAGGAAGTGATAATGTGCCTTCTGGTGAGTATCGTAAAATTGCCACTGCATTTTGTATTTGGAAATACTTACCCTCCTCCTGCCCTGTTTCTACTTTTATGTATGTCTTCTTTACTATTGGTATACTATGGAATAACGACTCTCAGACAGTGTTCCTATGGACTGAGGTATTTTACTACTAAAATTGAATGGAAGAGTATTTTTCCAAATCATAGAAAGTAATAATGAATAAAATTATAGTTCTTCTCTCATAAGTTTTCCATAAGTCTTCGGTGGCTCTTATTGTCAGGATAAACTTAAAGTGAAAAGAGCAAATGGGTATTAGTAGGAAGAGTCATGCTTAATTCAGCAGTGCTATCTTTTTCATAAACATAAAAAATTGTATGCTTCATGTATGTAATATGGTCTTATTTTCTGCTATTAAAAGGTTTCTTGTTCACAGGGTGGAATTAGAGGTATTGACATTTCATGCTGTTCGGTAAGGTAGTCTGACATTTGAGCAAGTCTGAAAATGACCCTGGTTGTGGAACCCTAACCAGGTTCACCTCGATTTTCTGATCAGCAATTGAAGTTAGAATCAGTATCACAAATGTGGACTGAGCACCAGTAGCAACATTACAGTGACCTGAGATGTGTATATTTAACAATTTTATTACAAATGTGTTGAAATACAGCCTTTTTCTTTTAAGCCTCATTATTTTTGCCCTCAATTTTAATTTCTATCTATGTTTGGGGGTTACTGAAATAGCATATTCTGTTTCCTTCTGATTCCCAAGGACACATGATGAATCCTTTTTGAGTTTCCTGAAACGGCCATCTCACCTGATGCCACTGCAGATTTCTAGCCAAGCAAAGGCTTTTCTTCAACTTAGAATTCAAGTGACAGACAGTTGGCATTTTTGGCATACGGAGTTGGGTAGCCTTCCTCTAGGATGATCTTTTCATTATTGCATCAGTTTAACTAATAGCACACACACTCGTATGCACAAGTACTTTATATTTATTGATGAATATTTAGTTTTTCTTAAATACCTAAAATACGGTCATTATAATAAAACAAGCAAACATTAATAAATGTATATAAAATAAAAAGTGAGTCTTCATTCTTCTTGGAATAATCACTCTCCCCCGATGAGAGTTAATAGTTTGCAGTTTATTGATATCTTTTTTTTTGCATTTACAAGGATAATATGCGATGTTAAAAATGCAGACGTAGGGTGACTGAGCTTTTTTTCTACTTAAGTTATTCTGTAGATTTGTTTATTATATATAATTGTTTTCCTTATGAAATTGTTTATTAAAGAAACATTGGAAAATATAGATAAGTAAAAAGGAAAACTTAATTTTCTGTAATCTCATATTTTAGAAAGACTTTTTTTTTTTTTTAACGTATTGGCATATATGCTTTCACTTTTCTTTCTTTCTTTTTTTTTTTTTTTTAAAAGAGACAGCGTCTTTCTCTGTCTGCCCAGGCTGGAGTGCAGTAGCATGATCATAGCTCACTGCAGCCTTAACCTCCTGTGCTCAAGAGATCTTCCCACCTCAGCCTCCCGAATAGCTGGGAGTATAGGTGCCCCAGCTAATTTTTTTAAATTTTTCGTAGAGATGGGGTCTGGATTTGTTTCCCAGGCTGGTCTTGAACTTAAGGGCTCAAGTGATCCTCCTGCCTTGGCCTCCCAAGTTGTTGGGATTACAGGCGTGAACCGCAGCACTTGGCCTCACTTTCTTTTATGTGTGCCCATTTCTTTTTTTTTCTTTTTTTTTTTTTGAGACGGAGTCTAGCTCTTGCCCAGGCTGGAGTGCTGTGGCGTGATCTCAGCTCATTGTAACCTCTGCCGCCTGGCTTCAAGCAATTCTCCTGTCTCAGCCTCCTGAGTAGCTGAAATTACAGGCATGTGCCACCACGCCTGGCTGATTTTTGTATTTTTAGTAGAGACAGGATTTCACCATGTTGGCCAGGCTGGTCTCAAACTCCTGAACTCAGGTGATCCGCCCACCTCAGCCTTCTGAAGTGGTGGGATTACAGGCGTGAGCCACCACACCCGACCAACGCATGTCCCTTTCAATATAGGCTTGATTTAATGAAAATGGGATTTTATATATATATTTTTAAATTCATGCTATTTTGACAAGGGGATTATATTTTCCGTGTTGTTTTCCACCCTACTTTTTTCCCCCATTCAGCAGTGAGTGAAAAATTATAGAAATCGACAGGCTGGAGCTAAAATTCATATGGAAGTGCAAAGACTTTAGGATACCTAGAATTTGTTTTGAAAATGAAGAAAAAGGTTGGAACTTTTACACTCTCTAATTTCAAGATTTATTATAAAATCTTCAAGAATCAAAGTATTGTGGTCTTGCCATAATAATACATATAGATCAATGGAGCAGAATATAGCCCTCAAATAGACCCACGTTATACGGTCAATTGTTTTTAAGTCAACAAATGATGTTAAAACAACTGGATATTGGTATGGGAAAAAATGAACCTTGTCTACTTGACCTTTCCCTCATAAAATACATAAAAATTAATTTGAAGTGGCTCATAGGCCTGAATAGAAAAGCTAAAACTATAAAAGTTTTAAAAGTAAACTTAGCACAAGATAATATCAACTTTGGTTAGGCAAGGATTTCTTAGAACACAAAAAAGTACTAAGTGTAAAAGAAAAAAACGATAAATTGAATTTTATAAAAAATAAAGCTGTCTGCTGTTCTAAAGAAGCTGTTAAGAAAATGAAAAGGTAAGTCACATATTGGGAGAAAATGTTTGTAACACTAAAGTCTTGTATCTAGAATATGTAAAGAACTCTTATAACTTAACCCGATTTTTAAAATGTTCAAAAGACTTGGACAGATGCTTCACAAAAAAGTGAAAGTACAGGAAAAGATATTCAACACCATAAACCATCAGGGAAATGCAAATTAAAACCACAATAAGATGGAGTAGCTAAACTTTAAGAAAAATATGAGAACAGCAAGTGCAGGGGAGACTTGAAGCAAATTAGATCTCATTCTTTGCTGGTTGAGGTGTTCTTTGGAAAACAGGTTCACAGTTTTTTAGAAAGTGCCTTGTAAAGTTTAAAGTATACATACCATATTCCTAAGCATTAATCTTACAGGAATGTAAGCACATGTCCACAAAGACTTTTTACATGAATGTTCCTGGTAGCTTTATTGATAATATTCTCAAACTGGATAAAACCTCAAATGTCCATGGGTAGAGTAAATGGTTGAATACAGTGTATTGTTCATACAATGGGATACTATTTAGCAATAAAAAAGAACAGACTAGTGATAAACTAACACCATATGGATGAGTCTCAAAAATATTATGCTGAAGAATCCAGACACATATTGTATATTTCCTTTCATATGAATCTTGAGAACAGGACAAAGTAAGCTGTAGTGGTAGAAGTCAGACAAATGGTTGCTTGGGATGTGGTGGGGAATTAACTGTAAAGGGTGATGAGGGCACTTTTTGGAATGCTAGAAAGGTTCATCATATTGTGGTAGTAGTATACATTTGTTACCTATGTGTTAAAACATACCAGACTGTACACATTTATACACATCAGTATATTTCATGCAAAATAAGTTCTGGTATAGCTATGCTTTATTTAAATGATGGAAGGGTGCCTTTGAGAAGTGTATGAATTCTGCTGTTCCCCTACTTCCTAGCCACACAATATGACCTAGGCTGAATCATCAAATGATTTAAAATGAGCATTTGTGGCACTTCTCTGAAAAGAGTAGGATTTCGGGTTGATGGGGTTGGTTTCTACTTGTTAATTGCTTCTTTGGAAGCTGGCTATGCGTGCTCAGTTTGCATAACCCCCAGCTAATCTCAGCACTTCTGAACATGCTAAAGCATTAAATTCTAATTTCTGTACTAAGCGTTATATTCCTTTTCCCTCCTCTCCAATAACTAAGAGAGCTTTAGTAGTGATTTTTGTATGAGTGGATGACCTTTGAGCTTTTTTAGAATTTTAGAACAGAATCTGGTTTCCAGAAATAATGTTTTAAAACCTGCCTGGAATTTTTGGGTTTTGTCTGTAGGGTTTCAAAATGAATGTATTTTTTGTCTGGACTTTTTGTGTTTTATTCTTGTTTCCTTTCTTCATTAACTTGGTAACTTTTTTCCACTTTCCCTTGCCCAAATCCATGTATGGTTAACATGATTTTTAGCCTAATAACATTTTTTTCCCTAATACTTTAGAATTAAAAAAATTATAAAGATATACAGTGTAGATTTGTGAATATTTGTTAGTGTTTAAACTAATGAGTTTTACTTATTAGACATCAAGTGAACCTACTTTGTTATATTATCTAATAATGTACTTTAAGAAACTTACAGTTTTTAAAATAGCTCTCTTAAGAGATCCCTGTGACGCAGGCTAGAAGTGATAAGAAATTTTCTTATCAGAGTTTTGAGGAAACTGTTGCTGTAAGTGTATTTTAAAGGCTGCAGTAGTGTTCTTATGTCCTCTTGAGACTGAACTGTTTGCCCACGTGTAGTACATTTGTGTTTATGTGGTTAAACAACAACAACAAAACTGTAGATTCATGTTCATAAGATCAAAGTTTTCATTGCTAGCCAATAGTAAAATATCCTATATCAGAATATTAGGAATATCTATAAATCACTTAAAACTTTTTAGTATCTTTGTAAGTGAAATTGCTTGTCCTTTTTTTCCATAAAAGCAGGCTATGTATGTTAAGAAATCTTAAAAATTTGATGTCTCTGTGTTAAGCATAAGAATTCTAGATTGTTCTGTGCCATTCTTACCTTTATTTTATTTTATTTTGTATTTTTTTATTGTGGTAGAAAAAGACATTTCAGAATTTACTATCTTAACCATTTTCAAGTGTACATTTACATTGTTGTGGTTACCTTTATTTTTATTTATTTATTTTATTTTTTATTTTTTTGAGACTCTCGCTCTGTCACCCAGGCTGGAGTGCAGTGGTGCAATCTCAGTTCACTGCAAGCTCCGCCTCCCGGGTTCATGCCATTCTCCTGCCTTAGCCTCCCGAGTAGCTGGGACTACAGGTGCCCGCCACCATGCCTGGCTAATTTTTTGTATTTTTAGTAGAGACGGGGTTTCACTGTGTTAGCCAGGATGGTCTTGATCTCCTGAACTCATGATCCGCCTGCCTCAGCCTCCCAAAGTGTTGGGATTACAGGCGTGAGCCACTGCATCCGGCCGGTTACCTTTTTTTTTTAAGGTAGCTTAATTTAAACACACATGTATCATTATTGCCCAGCACACAACGAAGGATGTGTGGGTTTACTTAGAGTTTTCTTTAATTTTATATCACTAGTCTAGAATTCTATGAAGTTGATTCACACACCATTTATTCCTGGTAAATATTCTTTAATTGCTTGACTAGTAACCTGCATATTCTTTCTATCATTCTTCTAATTGTGGCTTCTATTCCTTAGGATATTCCCTTCTCTTTTTTTTTCTTTTTCTCACCTGTTCACAAAAGTATTTTTTTTAAAATAAGGAATAAAGAGCATACGTGTAGGAAACAGATGTGTTCATCTTAAATTCATTATTTTTCTTACATAGATTTAGATTTTTTTTTCCAGAAGAGTTGATCTTTTGGCATATGAACTATTCCTAGAATATATCCAGGTGAAGCAGTCATGGCTGAGACACAGTCATAGTTAAATGATGGCATTAGGAAGAACGTGGAGTAAATAAATAAGACCCAGTGTGCTGATTTTCCTACTGCCTGAGTCCTTTTAGCTGCCACAAACCCATGATGGAAAGGAAATAAATATGTCAAGAAAAAGTAAGTTATTTTTGACATAGGATTTGTATTTATGGAAGTACAATAAAAGTTTTTATTTCATGATTGTTACTATTTAAAATACACTTTTCTCATATGGGTGGGAAATAATTTCTAGAGAGCTCCATGAAAGGAAGCCTGACATTTTTTGGACATAAATATTCTTCATTTGTGTGTTTTCTCTTAATTGCTCTCGCTTTTTCTTTGTGTGTTTTTAAATATTTAGTTTAAAGGCTGGGCACGGTGGTTCACAGCTGTAATCCCAGCTCTTTGGGAGGCTGAGGCAGGTGGATTGCTTGAGCCCAGGAGTTTGAGACCAGCTGGGCAAGATGGCGAGACCTTGCCCATACAAAAAAATAAAAAAGTAGCCCTTTGTGGTGGCACACCCCTGTGGTCTCAGCTCCTCCAGAGGCTAAGGTCAGAGGATTGCTTGAGCCCAGAAGGTTAAGACTGCACCACTGCACTCCAGCCTGGGCGACAGAATGAAACCCTGTCTCAAAAAATAAAATACTCAGTTTATAATCCTGAAAAAAAAAACAAAGATTAATAAGGCACTAGTCTGCCTTTAGTACTTTGTAGCTTCTTGTCTTACTCCTTAGGCAAGCACAGAAGGTATAATGGGCCTGGGACAAAAAAATCTACTATGTGCCCAGAGCTTGACTCAGGTTGTCTTGTGAAAACCCGACAGTATTACTAGGAAGTAGGTAATAGCATCCCCTGTCAGTCCCCCAAAACACATACATTGACTATTTGGGTTGGTTGGTGATAATCTCTAATTAATCATTGGCAGAAGTAGGATCTAAATTGAAGGATGATGATAAAGATTGTGTGCCTTCTGCTCTATCTTTAAAGCTGCTGCTCATGCTGCCAGGGAGCAAGACACAGTGAGACTCATTGTAGATAATTGGGTCCATGCCTCACTAATGAGAAAACTGAGTTGCAATATCTTACATTTCTCTGGTCTATTATGATGGGAGTAATTTCATTATAAGTCTGTTTTTATAGCACCATCTGAAAAGAATACACCTTAAGAAAATCTAAAATCCAAACTTAGAAAGCCAGATTAATCAGGCATATTTATTCACTTTACATTGATGTCTCTCAATTTTATAAAAGAACCAATTGTACTACAGCCTTCCTTAAATGGACATCTTCCAAATGTTTCCTATGTTTAAACTATTTGAGTTACCAAAATTTGTGTGGAATTTTTTAGACTACGTCAGTGTATAAAATGAACTGAGTTTCAAGTGAAGTCTATTCATTTTGATAATGGATAGAAAATCACATAGCATTTAAAATGTTGCTCAAGTTTATTATTTTAGGCATACTGTTAGCTCTAAAGAAATGGGTAAATGTATAATGAAGTAGTTAATGGGACAGAAATGGAATTATCCCATTTTTTTTCTTTTTTTGAGACTTTACAGTTATTTTTGGAGAACACTTAATGACTCTTAATATTTTAGTAGCCATTATATCAGAGATGCTAATTTTGTTTTTGTAGAATTGATTTACAGAGTACATAAGCAGCCAGACTTTCCCACAGGGAGTGACAGAATAAGTTGTGCAGTTTTGGGAGGGGTTACATTGACCGATAAATGGTTTCTGTCAGTACCCAAAGGGCACCCTTATGGCCCAACAGAATTAATGAAACTGTGCAGCAGCATTAATTTCCTTTTGAAAGGCTTAGGACCAATAATACTGTCCTTATTTTCTAAATTAAACTGGATTTTTATATAAATACAGTTTGTTATGTGACACTTTAGAAATACAGTGAAAGGTTTTAATAAACAGTCTAAACTAAAGCTGTTATGTAAGAAAAATAAAGTGAAGAGTTGGTGAATTTCATTGATATAGATAACCAGTTACTTTGGTTTCAGTAGCAGATTTTGACTTGAAAAACTAAATAATGGCTGTATTTCTCTACCTCATTTAATTGTGCACCATTTTGCTTTTTTGGTCTTTTATCTATAATCCATCCATTACTCCCCTTTGAGATTAAGTTTTCTAAAACTCTACTTTCATTCCTCCCTCAACTTTTCCATGTCTTATAAATTGCCTCTTGGTTAAAGTCCCAGCCTAGTGTATTTTACAGCCCCATCTCCAAGTATTTCCCTATGCGGCCTTGCACTTCTGCCAGATGTCTCTAGCCAGCACTTGTGACACTCTTTGTCTTTCTGTCCATGTCCTGTATGTGCTTTACAGCATAGAAGAATAAGCCACATTTAACTTTCCAAACCAAGCCAGCACACTCGTATGTCAGGTTTTGAAATTGTTGCAGCTTTGGGTATAAAAGCTGTTATACTTTGCATTGTCTTCTAAGATTTCTAAACTCAGGTTATTTCTCTCATTTCCTAGTCTTCATTTGGAAATTTACTGAGAGCAGAGGCCAGCATCTTCTACTTCTGAGTCCATGTTGAATTCATTCCTACAGTGTCTCCTTCTATGTAACAGTATTTTACACATATTGAACCCCTAAAAAAGACACAGAATTAAGTCATAGAATTTTAGGGTTAGAAATAATTTGTAAAAGGTTGTCATTTATAGTTGAGAATACTGAGTCATAGAAATGTTGATTTTGATTAATAGTATCTTGAAATCATGGTATGGCTTGGAGAAGTCTTATTGTTTATTCGTGTTATTTTTATTTTAGTAGGGTCTTTGTGGTGGTTTTCACTTTGATTCTTTTTGAAGAAATAGCTTAAAAAATCCTTAGCACTTGGATATGTAATTATTTTACTAAGAGAATTTTCAAACATTTTGAGTAGTTCCACTTAATACATGGAAACTGATGATCAAACATTTAAATTGAAACTGGACCTGTGAACTGGTTTTTACTAAAAGTTGGAGTACTGTGATTATTGGTCCCTCTGTGCAGTAACTCCAAAATCTATGTTATACTCTCAGCAGTCCTATTTATATATGTTATTGGTGTAACTATTACTCTGTTGGTAGTCTTTTCACTGTATCTGGAAATGCAGTCCACCTCCTGAGGAAAAAAGGAAAAAAATAGTAGTACTTAACACTATTATTCCCACAGAGCTTCAGAAATTGTCACAAAAGTTTTCATGTTAATCTCACAAATGCTGTTATTTTGAATTTATTTAATTTCAAAACAGTATTCAGTGTCTTTTCATGAAATGCAAGCTTAAACAAGGTCAGCATTATAGAAGGAAATGAGAACAGTTTTAGGAGTTTGTATTTAAAGGAGATAGCTATGGTTGAAAGGAAAATCTGGGCTACTAGTAACTTGTATTTATTTCTAAAACAAGAATGTTTCCTCCCCCAAGGCCTGGTAGGGTGTTTTGAAGGTGGTATGTAAAGTCAGACATGATCGGGTTGCTATTGTCATCCTTTAGGAGAACTGTAGAAGATTTCTGCTGTGCTGTATCAGGAACAGGTTGCTGTGGATGATGAGAGTATCCTCATTGGCCACTATTATTCTGTATGAATCTTCTGCTTTTGTGAACCTTTAGCACATCTAGGGGTAAAAGGTGTGTTTTATTTCAGAGCTACGAGGTCAGAGTTTGGATGATATGCTGCCGAAGTGTGTGAATTGTGGCTACTGGAGTTCTGAGATCCCATCTTTGCCTAAAATCAGAATTCTAGAACAGTAAGCATTCAATAAGCACTCCAAGCTTCCAAGTAACCCCCCCCCCCTTTTTTTTAAAGCCGTTGGCTGCTTAATTTTATACAATGGTTTTCTTGCTTGTTTTCTGAATGTTATAGATAAATAACTTCTGCCGGCAATGGATATGTAATTCTCAATCGAATTCTTAGGGAAAAAGCCAAAGTAATAAAGAAAACCTTTTATTTAAAAAAATATAATTTGTAAATTTGAGGTTTAGATTTAAAAAA
Organism: Nomascus leucogenys; assembly: GCF_006542625.1. Classification (NCBI taxonomy): domain Eukaryota; kingdom Metazoa; phylum Chordata; class Mammalia; order Primates; family Hylobatidae; genus Nomascus; species Nomascus leucogenys. The sequence goes on from NC_044396.1 coordinate 1,743,926, forward strand.
TAACATTAATAGATAAATCTTAAAATATATATATATAAACTCTTCTCCCCCCGAAAGCCCCTGAGTATTAGATTAAATATTTTGGTCTTACCAAGTTGTGACTAAGGCATATTAAAGCCAGTTCACATGGAAACATTTAATAGCCTTCATATTACTATTTCCTAGATTTATAATTTGTATTAGATACTGTCCAGAGCCTGCTAGAAAAGCTTTGTGAACCTGTGCTCTGTGTATTTCCCCCCTCTTTTAACAGTTGAGAACATACTTTCACCAATCTGTGTCCTTCTCTCAAATCCACATACTTCACTTTTGGGATGCTACTTTTCCCTCTAGAATGTGGTCACAAGAGCCTTGTGGTCATAGGAGGGCTCTCATGGGATCTTTGGAATTGGCCTAGATTCAGGCTTGGGTGCCCGAAATTGGTCTTGGGGCCAAGGCAGTGAATGAACAGTGTTTGATGCTGGTAAGAGAAGCACATGTTCATGGCTTTGTTAGCTTTTGTTTAAAGCTCTTTTCCCTGAGTTGCGTGAGGTGCAGATTTAATAATTACGCTAATATCTTGCTTATTTCATTATTTTCCCTCACTGTCTCTTCCTTCTATCATTAAAATGAAGGTGTTCGTTGGGCTGGTGATTGTTAAGGCGCCTGGCTCTCTTGCACCTGTGGTTTTGCTGGGTGATCATCTTCTTTCTCCGTTTTAAAATTTATCGTCTTCTTTCATTGTCGTATTTACTCATTTCTTTTTCTCTTTTCTCCCTTTTCATTGTGAAGGAAAACTTAGAGCAATCTTTTCTGTTCTTCTGCCACCAGCAATGGCTTTTATAGGCAGAAAGAACATTGGTGTCTCTAGTGTGGAACACTTACAAGGCATTTTAAAAACATTTATGTCTGTAATTGGAAAAGGGCACCATAGGAAAATATGAGCTTTAATCATTAATATTCTGAAGTTTATAAGATGAGAGTATTTTCTCCTGAAAGAATACCTATGGTCTATTTGAAGTTTAGGCTGAAAAAGAGTAGTATGCTGTATAATTTGGTTCAGAATTAGATAATTTAGAGACTACATAGATAATCAGAGAAGGAAGAAAAATTCGGCTATATGTAGATTCCTTGTTTTTAACGAGAATAGGACTTCTTTCTCTGGGCATATTATTTATGGTTGTCATACCTGTTTTTTTTGTTTGTTTGGATTTTTTTTTTTTTTTTTTTTTTTTTTTTTTGAGACAGAGTCTCGCTCTGTCGCCTGGGCTGGAGTGCAGTGGTGCGATCGTGGCTCACTGCAGCCTCGACCTCGCAGGCTCAATCTATTCTCCCACCTCAGCCTCCCTGGTAGCTTGAGACTACAGGTGCGCTACCATGCCCAACTAATTTTTGTATTTTTTTGTAGAGATGGGGTTTCGTCATTTTGCCCAGGCTGGTCTCAAACACCTGAATTCAAGTGATGCACCTGCCTTGGCCTCCCAAAATGTTGGGATTATAGATATGAGCCACTGAGCCCAGACGTATATGTTCTAAAGAGTTGGCACTTCATAAGAATTCATTGGATTGAAGTGAATATATTTTTTCCAAATTTCTTAACCACATCACTCGGCCATTATAATAAGACCCTCCTAGACTTGCAGAAACACTTGGAACCACATCAGAGTAGATGAACAGAAATGGTAATCTCTACCACAGAATTCCTATGCTGATGTGCACAGACTGAAAAAAAAAAAAAAAACACCTTTTTACTTCATAGAACTGGTCTGGTAGTTATTGAATATATTACTTTGCTCCTGAAATTTGCTAGTATTTTTTTTTTTTAAAGTATTGGGAGATGGAATAATGTAGTGGTCAAGAGAGACTGTGTCAGATGCATTTGATTTTGAGTCTTATCTCTTCCATTTATGCCCTGTAACCATAATCATCTGTGGGATTAGCATACTAGCTTAAGAATTCTCATGTTCATCTTACATAGCTCAGAGTACACTAAAATAATAAGTTATTAGCATTTTTACACTTCACTATTAATAGACTTCATTACGCATCATCTGATTTAGTTCTGCAAGGTTCCTTGACGCTATGTTTCTTGCTGTTTTCAGTTTGCCACATTTTGTCTTCAAAAACATTGCATTTTTCTGAAAAAGTCAGAACTGGTGTTACCATCAAATTAAACAGTTGACTAAACATTTTCCCCAAGTAATTTTTTTAATGCTTTTTGCATACACCTTTTCTTCCTTTTCTCCACTTTCCACATACTGTATTTGAAGAATGAGTTTTGTAGCTTTGTTTTCAGATATGACATTTCCTTTTTTTTTCATTCCTAAATGTAAAACTCAAAAGTTTTAAGCCATAGCCCCTTTCTTTGGTGTTGGGATTAACAAGTAAGGTAATGCCCCCTCTATCCATATTCGTCCTGGTTGTAGAGATGTTAGTCACATCTGCTTTCAGTTCTTGTCTTTCTAACTGGAGACTGTGTCCCATAAAGCAGCAATTTTTCTCTTCAGCATTTTTTTTTGTGGGTTTTTTTTTTCATTGTTGTATCCCACCTGTACTGCATATAGCATTCAAGCTGTGGGAATAGCAGTTTTATAATAGCATAAAGAGGAGTTTTGTTTCCCATACACTCCTGAGAATGGCCGACATCTTCTTGACCTTAAATTGAGGGCTTTAAAAAAAAAAATTAATTTACATACAGTAAGATCCATCTCTTTAAATGTGTAATTCTGCAAGTTTTGTCTAATGTATGTAGACAAGTGTATATAGTCAGAAATTTTACTCTGCTTCTTTTGGTCACTGCCAACCCTACCCTCAGTTCCTGGCAACCACTGATCTGTTTTCTCTTTCCGTAGTTTTGCCTTTTCTAAAATGTCGTGTAAATACAATCCTACAATCTTTTAAGTCTGGCTGTTGGGTGTATGAGTAGTTTATTCCTTTTTATTGCTGATAGTATTTCATAGTATGGTTGTATCACAGTTTATCTATTCACATATAAAAGACGTTTGGGTTGTTTCCAGTTTCTAGCAATTATGAATAAAGCTGCTATAAATTTTTGCCTACGAATTTTGAACATAAATTTTTATTTCACATAGGTAAATATCTAGGAGTTGGCTCGCTAGGTTGTGTGGTATGTTTAAACTTGTTTACTTTTTTTTTTTTTTTTGAGATGGCGTCTAGCTCTGTCACCCAGGCTGGAGTGCAGTGGCGTGATCTCTGCTCACTGCAAGCTCCGCCTCCTGGGTTCACGCCATTCTTCTGCCTCAGCCTCCTGAGTAGCTGGGACTACAGGCGCCCGCCACCACGCCTGGCTAATTTTATGTATTTTTAGTAGAGACGGGGTTTCACCGTGTTAGCCAGGATGGTCTCGATCTCCTGACCTCATGATCCACCCACCTTGGCTTCCCCAAGTGCTGGGATTACAGGCGTGAGCCACCGTGCCAGCCACACCCCCCGCCCTTTTTTTTTTAAAGACAGAGTCTTACCGTGTCGCCCAGCTGGAATGCAGTGGCAGGATCACAGCTCACTGTAGCCTCGACCTCCCCGGGCTCAGGTGATCCTCCCACCTCAGCCTCCCAAGTAGCTGGGACTATGAGCATGCATCACTACACCTGACTAATTTTTGTGTTTTTTTGTAGAGACGGGGTTTTGCCATGTTGCCCAGGCTGATCTCAAACTCCTGGGCTTAAACAATCCTCCCACCTTGGCCTCCCAAGGTGCTGGGATTTCAGGTGTAAGCCACTGTACTCAGCAAGCTTATTTACTTGTAAACTTAACTTGTTAAACATAAACTTTATAAGAAACTGCCAAATAGTTTTCAAAGTAGCTATGCCATTGTGCATTCCCACCAGCAGTATATAAGGATTTCAGTTGCTCTGTAACCTCACCAGCACTTGGTATTGCCAGGTTTTTTCTTCTTTTAACCATTCGGATAGGTGTATAGTGGGATATGTAATTGTTGAGTGTTCATTTTCTTGATGACTAATGATATTGAGCATGCTTTTGTGAGCTTATCTGCCATCTGTATATCTTTTTTGGTGAAGAGTCTGCTAAAATCTTTTGCACGTTAAAAAAACCTTTTTTAAATTGAGTTTTGAGAGTTCCTTATATTTTCTGATCAGGAGTCTTTTATCAGATATGCGACTTGTGAGTATTTTCTCCCAGTTTTTGGCTTGTCTTTTCATTTATCAATTATTCTTTGATGGATTGTTCTGAGCACTGATTTTACACTATATGAAAAAAGGTTTTTAAAAAGTCCATCTAAATATGTCTATATGCATTAATGTAGACGTATGGTTTTGATTATCCTTTTTTCTTGTTTTCCCTCCATTGTTTGACTTGGCCTTTCTATATTCTCCCCTTTGCTCACATAAACACATATTTTCCTTATTTATTTTAAAATTAGGTCCTTTAGGGCAATACAGTAAATATCTATGCTCCAAAAAAATCAATCCTGTCACACCGATGTTTAACGGACTTTGAAACAATGCAGCTGTATAGAGGAAATGAATTCTGTTCTCTGTCAAAATTGTAAAGGACTGCTTGTTTTAACAGCTACTGAAGATGGAAGCATTTATACCGCGGCCATACAGCTTGTCAAAACTAGATATGTTCCTGTGTTTAAAATATTTGGGATTTTCCAAAAGTTACCATTTCCTCTTGATCCTTCTTAAGGAGTACTAGGTTTCTGATTACAGTTAACCCCTACTTCACTGTTAAACTGTCTCTGAATAGACTTAAAATATTTAGCCCATTTAGATAAATGATTGAGCGTCGTACTGGCATTCCATTTTGGACATTTAGAAATGTATTTACATATAGTTAGATTATTTCAGATGTCTGTATTAATGGAACAGGTTGGTTCTACGTTCTGTAAAAGTAGATTTTTAGGGAAAGCTGAAGACAACATATTCTTTTGAATAATGGTAGGAGATAATATATGTCAAAATGTCCTCATTTTTATGCATATTAAAGAGTTAGAATATGTAAACATCTAAAATGAATTAAGATTTCATACATGTATTTTTTTCTATTCAATCATTTTTTTCATTTTTTCTTTTTTTTTTCTTTTTTGAGACGGAGTTTTGTTCTTGTTGCTCAGGCTGGAGTGCAGTGAGCCTCCTGGGTTCAAGTGATTCTCCTGCCTCAGCCTACTGGGTAGCTGGGATTACAGGCACCCATAATCACGCCTGGCTAATTTTTTGTATTTTTAGTAGAGACAGGGTTTCACCGTGTTGGTCAGGCTGTTGATCTGCTCACCTTGGCCACCCAAAGTGCTGGGATTACAGGCGTGAGTCACTGCGCTGGGCCGTCAATCATTTTCATAAAGCTAAAATTTTCATTGTAAGTGTTTGCTCTGTAGAGACAGTTTTGTTTCGAAGAAGCTAGTATTATAAAATGATAACAGATTAAGATCAGGGTCATTTTATTTAACAATGCAAAGTTATTAGCAATGGTGGATTTGGGCATAGAATTTTATCTTAATTTTTTAATGTAATTTGGCCTTTTAAAAAGACAGCTTTTGCCATTAAGCAGTGTGTTTGGCCAGAGCCACAATGAGATCAGTATTTTACAAGTAACTTTTTTTTTTGAGATGGAATCTCTACTCACTCTGTCACCCAGGCTGGAGTGCAGTGGTGTGATCTTGGCTCACTGTAATCTCCTTCTCCCAGGTTCAAGCAAGTCTTCTGCCTCAGCCTCCCTAGTAGCTGGGATTACAGGCATGGGCCATCACGCCTGGCTAATTTTTGTATTTTTAGTAGAGATGTGGTTTCACCATGTTGGCCAGGCTGGTCTCTAACTGCTGACCTCAGGTGATATGCCCACCTCAGCCTCCCAAAGTGCTGGGATTACAATCATGAGCAACTACACCGGGCCTACAAATAACATTTTAAATGACAGATTATATTGCAGTCTTCTGTTTATGTGGAAATGAATGGTTTTGTGATAACTCTGGCTTTTAAACAGGTGTATTGCAAGAAACTGTCTTGGTGGGATGAAATAACCATGAACATAAAATCTTCCAATGACCTCTCTTATTTATTTATTTATTTTTTTTTTTGAGACGGAGTCTCGCTCTGTTGCCCAGGCTGGAGTGCAGTGGTGCAATCTCGGCTCACTGCAAGCTCCGCCTCCCGGGTTCACGCCATTCTCCTGCCTCAGCCTCTCCGAGTAGCTGGGACTACAGGCGCCCGCCACCACACCTGGCTTATTTTTTGTATTTTTAGTAGAGACGGGGTGTCACCGTGGTCTCGATCTCCTGACCTCGTGATCCGCCCGCCTCGGCCTCCCAAAGTGCTGGGATTACAAGCGTGAGCCACCGCGCCCGGCCCAATGACCTCTTTTAAAATCTCCTGTACTGTAATTAACTGCCCTTTAAATATAAGGGTTCTGTTTGTACTGCTAATTAAATTCATAGTTAAGACTTGTAGAATAGCATTTAATTTATGTGTTATTTTGTCTTGGGACTTCACTAACTTGAAAGGTGATGAAGGTATAAATAGTGAATTTTCATTAAAATGTACCAGAAAAATATGTGCTAAATTCTCAGATAATGACTAGCTTGTCTGAAAACTAAACATATGGCTAAAAGGGGCAAATCAATGGTTTTCTTGCTGTTTACTAGAGTTTTATGTTAGGCTCTTTCATTTGCTCATTGATCCTGATTTGATTTTGGAGGCATTTAAAATGTACTAAAATTTACCTGATTACTTATAAATTAGCTTAATTAGTGTGGGCTTCTATAAATAAAAAATACTGCATTTGTTATAGTTAACTCAGAGTAGGGATAACTTCAAAATATTTGTGTCAAAGTTTTTGTGTCTGTTTCTCTTTCCTAAGGGATTGCAGCAAAACTTAGAGCCTAGGAAGAGAAAGAGAAATATCAAAGATGGAACTGGGAGAGGTAGGCACTGCAGAATTAAGCAAGATGAAATGATCCACATTCAAAGTAAAATTTTAGGGCAGGGTATGTATATTTGAAATGCAAATAAAATGTAGAGTGATTACCTCAGTGTTTATTAGAAGAATTTGTCCTTTTCAGGCCAGCACAGGCGGGTATAAATCTCAATTAAGGAGTCTAAGACAAAGAGGATATTTAAAAAATTGAGGTGAAGTTGAGTTAATAATATAGAATTAACCTTTTTAAAGCAAACAATTCATTGGAATCTAGTACATGCATAACATTTTGTAACCACCACCTCTCTAGTTCCTAAACATTTTATTATGGCAAATGGAAACAGTATCCATTAAACAGTTTTTCCTTATAACTTTCCCTTCAAGAGTGGCTGGCAACCACTAATCTGCATGTTGTCTCTATGAATTTACCTATTCTGGATATTTCATGTAAATAGTATCATATTCTATTGTACCTTGTTTCTTTTTCTTAGCACAGATTTTCTAGGTGCATTATGTTGTAGCATATATCAATCAGTTCTTTATTCCTTTCTGCGTCTGAATAATATTCCATTGTATGGATATACCACAATTTACTTACTGTTCATTCATTGATAGACATTTTGGCTGTTGCTACCTTGTGGCTATTTTGAATAGCTGTCAATGTGTGTACATGTATTTGTTTGACTATCTATCTACACTTTTGGGTATATACCCAGGAGTGGAATTGCTGGGTTATGTGGTAATTCTGTGTTTAACTTCTTGAGGAAATGCCACACTGTTTTCCACAGCGGCTGCACCATTTTATATTCAGCAATGTATGAGGTTTCTAATTTCGCTACATCCTCACCAACACTTGTTATTAGCAATTTTTTTCAAAAATTGTAATATAGCCATCCTAGGGAGTGTAAAGTGGTTATCTCATTGCAGTTTTGATTTAAATTTCCCTAGTGATCAATAATGTTGACATCTTTCATGTGCTTATTGGCCATTTGTATATCCTCTGGAGAAATGTCTGTTCAAGTCCTTTGCTCATTTTTTAATCAGTTTCTCTTTATGTTGCTGAGTGGCAGTAGTTCTTTATTTTAGATACTAGACCCTTATCAACTATCATATACATATATTTTTCTCCAATGCTGTATGTTGTCTTTTCGTTTTCTTCATAATGTCCCTAGATGCGCACACACTTTAAATTTTGATAAAGTTCGATTTATCCATTTTTGTTTGCTTTTGCTTTTAGTGCCAAGTCAAGGTTATAAAGATTTGGCCTGCTGTGTTTCCTTCTGAGAATTTTATGGTTTTAGTTTTTACATTTTGGTGGTTGATCTATTTTGAATTAATTTTTTATATATAGAATGAGGTAGGGGTTCAATTTCATTTTTTTTGTATGTGGATATCCTGTTGTTCCAGCATCACATGTTGAATAGACCATTCTTGCCCCACTGAATACTCTTGACATCATTGTTGAAAATTAGTTTGCCATAGATGATGTATTTCTGGACTCTGCATTAAATTCCACTGATTTTTATATGGATCTTTATGCTGGTACCACACTGTTTTGATTATGATAGCTTTGTAGTAGATTTTGAGAGCAAGAAATATGAGTCCTTCAACTTTGTTCTTCTTTTTCAATATTGTTTTGACTACTCAGGGCCTCTTATATTTTCATATGAATTTGAGGATTGTTTGGCTCTCCATTTCTATTAAAAAGGCCATTGGAATTTTGATAGGAATTGCATTTAATCTTCAGATCACTTTGGGTATTATTACCATTTTAACAGTATTAAGTCTTCTAATGCATGAACAGAGGATAATTTCCCATTTATTTAAGTCTTTAATTCCTTTAGGAGTGTTTTGTAGGGTTTCTTGTTGTTGTTGTTGTTCTGTTTTGTTTTTTTTGAGACTGAGTCTCGCTCTGTCACCCAGGCTGGAGTGCAATGGCATGATCTCGGCTCACTGCATCCTCCACCTCCCAGGTTCAAGCGATTCTCCTGCCTCAGCCTCCCGAGTAGCTGGGATCACTGGTGGACACCACCAAGCCCAGCTAATTTTTGTATTTTTAGTGGAGGTGGGATTTCACCATGTTGCCCAGGCTGGTATTGAACTCCTGACTTCCGGTGATCCACTTGCCTTGGCCTCCCAAAGTGCTCACATTACAGGTGTGAGCCACTGTGCTCGGCCTCTTCCCCCCCACCCCCCCTTTTTTTTTTTTTTTTTGAGATGGAGTCTCGCTCTGTCGCCCAGGCTGGAGTGCAGTGGTGCGCGATCTAGGCTCACTGCAAGCTCCGCCTCTCGGGTTCACGCCATTCTTCTGCCTCAGCCTCCCGAGTAGCTGGGACTACAGGTGCCCACCACAACGCCCGCTTAATTTTTTGTGTTTTTAGTAGAGACGGGGTTTCACCGTGTTAGCCAGGATGGTCTCGATCTCCTGACCTTGTGATCTGCCCGCCTCGGCCTCCCAAAGTGCTGGGATTACAGGCGTGAGCCACCGCGCCCGGCCTTTTTCCCTTTTTAAGGCTAGTCAAGTAAAGCAGTGAGAGTGGAGAAGAAACAAAGAAAACTGTAAATGGTTGTGATCAGTTAGTTGTAAACACCACTGCACTCTGGCCAGCCGTGTTTTGTAGTTTTCAGTGTAAAAAAAAAAAAAAATTGCATCTTCGGCTAGATTGATTCCTAGGTATATTATTCTTTTGGATGCTATGGTAAATGGAATTGTTTTCTTAATGTTTTTTGGATTGTTCATTGCTGGCATATAGAGACGCAACTGGTTTTTGTGTGTTGATTTTGCACTCTGGTAGAGGGGGACATTTCAAATAAATTTTGAAGATTAGAATTTGATAGCTAAAATAATGTGGGAGGAGTATGTTTGAAGCAGACGGAACTCATTGAGCAAGCATTTGTTAAACTGCCATCTTCATGTATGGGTAGTGGAGGAAACAAAGATTTATAAATTGTAGAAGCTACCCTCAAAGAACTATATTGGGGAAAATAACCATATATAATAATTGTAACAGGAAACAGACTATGAGACGCAAAATGCAGGGAGAAGGCCAAGAAAAGATGACTTTAATCTAGATTAATGATGTTCCCTGTTACGTAAAAACAGCTAGTCTTTTTAGTCATGCCGTCAAATATTTTGGTAGCTAAATGACAAAATGAATGTGAAAATACCTTTTGAGGTAAAGCATTATGGTAGTATACATACTGTCAAAGCATTATGGCAGTATTGTAAGGTGAAGTTATTTCTCCTCTGCTGTGGTTTTTACGTCATCAGTCGGGGTAGCAGTCAACTAATAGGAAAAGCATTCTGCTTTTCAGGATGTTCAGTAGTTTTAAAGGGTTAATCAGGAATTTGTGATCTGCTTGCTTTTTAGGAAAAAGGATATATGTAACTATTAAACACACCTTTAGAATTAAAATATGTAGTATTTGAAACTTTCTAGCCTTTATTCTCCACTTGTCCTTTTTTAAAATCATTGGTTCAGTAGTTTCTGTAACAATTTGTCATAATTCATGGTTCCTTAGGAATATAGCTATTAGAGCTATGTGCCTATGCTGCTGTAGAATGACTAGTGGAGTGATTTTACTTGTTTTTGCTGCAGGGATATTTATTGGGAAGAAAAAAAGCAATCAACTCTTTTTCTTTTTGCTTTTTTCTTTTCTTTTGTATCATTTACAGACATTGGGTCTTACTATGTTGCCCAGGCTGGTCTTGAACTCCTGGACTCAGGCCATATGCCTGCCTCGGCTTCCCAGTGTTGGGATTATAGGCATGAACCACTGAACCTGGTTGTGATCAACTTTTTATAAGGGAGACATGGATTATAAAATTATCTCCCCATAGTCCTTCTAAATTCTAAGATGGCAGGTAAAAAATATTATTATAATTGTATGTTTAGTCTGAGAAGTATGAAAATACTTGTGTAGCCCTTGTGTAGACAATAGTTCCATTTAAATGTAGTATCCCTCTACTTCTGCTGGAGATAACCATTTAGTCCTATTCAGAATCATGAGAGAGATTAGCATAAAACTTTATATTATTAGATTAGGTTTTATGTAATATATAAGTAGAAGTATGAAAAAATGATTTCCTAGAATGAGGATGGCAAATTTAAGTTCCCATTCTGTCTTTAGCTGTTCAGCATGTCCATAACAGATATACTAATGAATTACAACTTTTGTTTTGAAATTTGGACGTGGCTTTAAAAGCTTTCTTAGCCTAGGGCTTCAGGCAGTATTTTGGAGTGTGTAGGTAACAGGAAACTATTTGCATCTCTTAGAGCAGGGTTGTCCAATCTTTTGGCTTCCCCCACATTGAAAGAAGAATTGTCTTGGGCCACACATAAACTATGCTAACACGATAGCTGTTAAAAAAAAAAAAAAGAGAAAAAAATAGCAAAAAAATCTCATGACATTTGAAAAAAGTTTATGAGTTTGTGTTGGGCTACATTCAGAGCCATCCTGGGCCATGGATTGGACAAGCTTGTCTAAGAGAATACAGGTTCCCTGAGGATAGTTTTCACCTTCCTCATTTTATTGATCACACTGTATCCTCAGTGCCTAGAATAATGTCTGGCACATGTAGGCTCAATATCAAAGTAAAGAGTGGAAATCTGTCTTAGAAGGTGTTTGCGAGACATTCTATCTTGAAGGACTCTTTGTTGCCTTTGTTTCAGGGTCAGAATCTGTTCCCCTTTAGGTGGATATTTGTGTGTTTTTATTAACTTAGGTCAGCACTGTCTTCTGGTTTTGAATGTTCTTCTGTGTTCTTCATACTGAGCATGGCTGATCTGGCCATGTGCCACACATATGGTCAACATAGTAATAGAGATAGAAGTGCATTTGATAACTTGATCAGCATTCATTTCGCCATATGTAATAGCTTGGTTTGGTTGAATTTGCGTTTAAAATATTATACAGAATGTGCTAATTACTGCAGTGTCAAAGTGGATTAGACAGCTGACAAAGCAAACATTCGAGGACCAACATCTGTGCCAAAACACCTTTAATTACAGTAGGCTTTGATCATCTTAATTTTTCCCATAAATAAGTTCATTATATTGGTACTGTTCACATCTCAGAGAATAATAAACTATCAGCTTTTTCAGTTTATGCCATATAAGAATAAATGTCTTTTCCCAGTCTTGCTTAAGTGGAGTTCTGCTATTTTTTCAAGATTGTTATTATGCAAACATATTTTTCATAGAATTCCTTAGCGTTAAGTAGAGCTTGTTTTAAGTATCATTAATATTAAACTTAATATTAGTTCATCTAAGAGATATGAGTATTTTCCTAGTAGATACCATTGTCAAGAGACTTGGAGATTAGAAACATACTCTTAAATTTCTTCAGAGATGAAGGGCCAGGTTTCTCTAGTCCCTGGCCCATTGGGTTAAGCCTATGTTTCACATTTTTGTATGAGTTTCAGATTGTAGAATAGTTATTCTGTGCTAAGAAAGCACATTTTCAAAGCATGTATTTTCTAGAGAATGTTTGCTACTGCCTTAAAGTAGAAGAATGCATACTCCTGAATTCTACCTTAGAACTATCTTCGGGGGAATCTGTGTGAGAAGACGCAGACTTTTCATTGATTTGTAGTTGAGTATGAATTTTTCTTTTGAGATAACTTAAGCCACATCAACAAAACATCAAAATAAATCGTTATAAAGTTCAGTCAGATTTATGATTTGGTATTTTAAAAGATCACGTGGTTACATAATGGTGATTTTTAAAAATAACCATTTAAATCACTTTTATAAAAACAGTTCAAACAATGCCCTAATGATATAAGAAAAGATAAGAATGACATATGTTTTCATATTATTGGTGATGCTCTGTAATGGGTTTGGAATTACAACTGAAACCTTCTTGGTCATACCCTTGGGAGAAGGTAGATTGTGCAAATAAAGAGGGCAGTTCCTTTTTTTAAAGGAGAAATGGTTTCATTTGATAGTTACAACAACTCTGATGGATTCCAGAGCTAAGGTTTTGGCATTCATTGCATGCAATTAGGGAGATTAAAAATGGAACTGATTTTCAAGTAGTTTTATTGGATAAATTATATTACCATATTTAACCATTTATAAGGGTCAGTGTATTTATAAGACATATCTAAAGGTCTTAATGGGGAGTTAAAATGTATATCCAGCAAACAATTCTAGGACACTGCGCAAGCTTACATAATCAAGCGTACTTAAATCATATAGGCCAAACCATAATTACCTTAGAATTTAGATATGGGAGATTATCAGGGTTGGCCATTGTTATTATTGGTATTGATATTTGGAAGGTATGGACAATGTGTCACGTAGTGGAAAGAGACTGAACTGACAGATAAGTAACAAGGTTCTAGTTCAAGTTTTACCATTAAAGCTGTGTATGACTTTGGCCAAATCACTTAACTTTCTAAACATTTAGTTTTTTTCATTTTTGAAATGAGTTTATATGATCATTTTGATTTCTAAGGTCTCCTCTGTCTTTCCATCTAGTATGCTAAAAAAGATTTACCAGATAAAAACTTTTTTTTGGAGAAAAAGTTGGCTTATAAACATAATGTTTGGCCAGGCATGGTGGCATCCCCCTTTAATCCCAACACTTTGGGAGTCTGAGGTGGGAAGATCATTTGAGCCTGGGAAGTTGAGGCCTCATTGAGCTGCGATTGTGCCACTGCACTTCGGCCTGGGTGACAGAGGGAGACCCTGTCTCAAAAAAACAAAAACAAACAAATGTTTAAGGATGGTTTAGGTTTCTTCAAATATCTTAAGGTGGTTAGTTTTCCCAAAGAGGTTTCTTTAATGGTGATAGACTGTCACTGTGCTATGACTTTAAGCTAGATTGCGGTAGTTACTTTTTTAAAAAGAAATGTTTTTAAAGTAAAACTTGAGTTTGCATTAATAGTTTGGCTCTAACAACCTAATGTTTTCAAATTAGGAAAAATTTGAAGCTCTCACAAGTAATTCAGCATTAAATATGAGAATGTACTAAAGCGTAGGGTGGTTTGAGGCACTATATCTATTATGCTACTACTAAGGTCGTAGCAAAATAAGCTCTTATGGGTGTTACCTGCTGCCAGGATGGCCAGATCGAATCAGAAGCAAAGTCAAGATTTCAGTTGGTCAACCTGTTTTATTTAGGACAATGTTTGGCAAATTGGGGAGTGTGACCTGTAAGTGGGTTGTAAAATTAATTTAGTGGATCACGACCAGCATTAAGAAAACTGTAATAGAAGAGAATAGAAAAGATGACAGTATGTTACATGCAGTAACAGTAATTACTTGTTTGTTGCAGTTGTTGTATGTGTTGGTTCATGGTGTGAAATGTATTTCTTAACTACATGGTGTTTACTATGAGCACTTAGCACAGCTCATAGAACATTCAAGATAATAGGCAGTCAATGAATGTTCAACTGCACTAAATTTAATTTAAACGTATATAGGAAAAAATTGCACAAGTAATTTCAGAAAAGTTTTCTAACACAAAATGGCATTAGGAAAATTGGTAGAACTTTACATGTTGTGCTGGAATTATCTTGTTATATGCCTGTGACCTTCTTGGGTCTGTGGGGACTTAGCTTTATATCAGTGTGCACGATGGAAGAGCCTGATTTTTAGAGTCAGAAAGACCTGCGTTCCAATTTTGTCTCTTGACCCATATAAACTTTTGGACATTGGGCAATTTTTTTCAGCACTCTGAGCTTCAAATTCCTCATTTAAAAAAGACGAAATAATAGCACTTACCTAATGATTAAGAGAGGGATCAATTCTAAACATCTAATACTTTGCCTGGAACATAGTAGATGCTTAATAAACAGTTAATTAAAAGGGTATAAAACATAATTGAATACTGGTATATATTTTAAAACACTGTTTTGAGTATCCAGGAAAAAGTATGAAGTGTAAGAGTGCATGGGTAGAAATTCTTTGTGACCTTTTGAAAAATTGAAAAAAAGCATAATTGTAGAAGATTGCTTCCTTTTTAAAAAAAAAAAATTGCCCAATTAGTGTAATATGCAAGATGTAAACTAGAAATTGAGCCAAAACCAGAGTTAGTTGCTTGTAAAGATTAAAAGTGAACTCACACTGGGTGTGGTGGCTCACACCTGTAGTCCTAGCACTTTGGGAGGTTGAGGCTTGAGCCAGGAGTTTGAGAACAGCCTGGACAAAATAGTGAGACTTTCTCTCTACTTAAAAAAAAAAAAAAAAATTAGCCGGGGGTGGTGGTGTGTGCCTATAGTCCTAGCTATATGTAATAGCTTGCAGTGAGCTATGATCTTGCCATTGCACTTCAGCCTGGGTGACAGAGCAAGACTCTTATCTTAAAAAAAAAAAAAAAAGGAAAAAAAGAAAAGGTGAACCCAAATAAATGCTCTCAAGTCCAGAAACCTAGATAAAGATTCATTAGTAATTATTGAAATTGGTTGATACTCATGTGTAAATTATATACTCAGGGATGAAAAAATAGGGATATGTTTAGATGGAATCTTTATATAAATTTTCTTTTAGAATTAGAAGCAGACAAAACTTTAAAGAATAGAATATCCTGGGTTTAATTAGCAAACAAGTACAATCAGTTGATAAAATGGTGTTCACTCAAGAGTTTTCAGAGAATTAATAGGTAGAGTTACGGAGTTGTTGGCTAAAATGTATAATCTGTTACTCTTCATATCAATCATGTTCATATAAAGGTAGGTTGTCGATATATGTTTACCATGGTTTCAATGCCCTCTCTAAAACTCATGTTGAAATTTAATTGCCATTGTGACAGTATTAAGAGGGATCATGAAGAGGTGATTAAGTCATGAGGGCTCTGCCCTCATGACTGGATTAATGTCATTATTGTGGGAGTGGGTTTGTTATTGCAACAATAGGTTGTTATAAAAGTGAGTTTAGCTGTCTCTTGCTCTCTCATGCTCTCTTGTCCTTCCTCCTGCCGCCAGTGCACAGAGACCATCATCAGTTGCCAAGCATCTTGATACTGGACTTCCCTGCTTCCAGAACTGTGAAAAACAAATTGCTTTATAAATTACTGAGTCTGTGGTATTTTGTTATAGCAACACAAAATGGACTAAGACGATGTCCCATTATAAGAATGTTTGTAGAGGACTTACAGATAACCATGGGTCAGCTTGTCTTGCTATATTTAACACTCAGGAGTTTAGAATAAAACAAATTATTGAATGTGGTTTTGTAAACCAAAAACCTGAATGATTGGTGTACTGGAGTTATTTAGGGGATTATGGAGTATGTTGAAGAGAAACAGTGAAAATAATTTATGTAAACTTTATAAAATCTTTCAAGGTTCTAATCTGAAAGGAATAAAATCTTTTGTGTTACCATAGGATGGAGGAGAAATGTTTATTCATGGAATCATATTGATTTAGTAAGTAAGCATCAGTTGTGAACTGTCAGTCTTTAGAGGAAAAAGTGTATTATGTGGGTCCCAAGTTGGGACCAATCTCATTTCACATTTTAATAAATGGTGTAAAAGAAGGTGTATGTAGTCAATTTTTAGCTCTTTTGGATAGTGAAATATCCCAGGAAAAAAACCTAACTGCAGATAATGAGTGAGCAAAAAACTGAGTGAACTCATGTGAGATAGTTTTCAGTGGTACATTTGGGGAAAAAAATCACATGAATTATAATTATTAACTGAGGAGTCTTGAATTTAAAGTCAGGAAAAGAATCTATAAGCTATAATAGATAATTATGGATACTGTGCTAAGAAGATCCACAGTATGCTAGACATTTTTTGAGAGTATGGGAATAGTAAGTTATCTTGCCATTATTCAAAATCATACCTTATGCACACCCAAGATAAATACTATATGTTCTGTTAAATAAAAATAATGAAGTGTCTGGCTACGTAACAGTATACTAATAAATATTTATTCCTTGAGGCTTTTAATACTGAGGAGGAAGTGGAGGAGGAAGATGTAATTGAGGTTCTAAAATGGGACCTTGGATGAATTCCTCAAATTCCATCATGCTGGAATTGTGGGCAGAGTATGAGTGCTTCTAGGAATTTTATAAAAGTCAGTTTAAGATAAATATCTTAATTATCTATATAATATTAGAGAGTAAGTTAGTGGAAATTAGTACCATAAGATGGGATATAGACCGAACAAATTTTTTATGAAAATTAGATTCGCAGATGATACATACATAATAGAATAGTAAAGAAAATCTGAGATATTTAGAATGTGTTTTTTCCTATTTGAAAAAATGACATGAAGATCTTCATTTAGTGTCAGACAGAATCTAGGATTTATGGAAAGCTTAGGAGTTAAAACTAGGGAAGTATAGTTGGCTGTGACTGGAGACCACTCAAAATGTATAGTGGGGTTATCAATACTTTTTATCAGGTAAAGGAAGAAGCTTCCTTCTATATGGAGTTTGCTAATAGTTTTTTTCTTCTCTAGTTTGCATCTATTGACATGATTATACAGTTTTGCCTTTTTTATTTGTTAGGGGATCTTAGGTAAAAATTCATAGATTTTTAAATTTAACTTGAGATAATTTTGGTAACATATTTCTTTAGAATATTACCCATATGTAAATTTGATAATGTCTCTCTCTGTAGAATATTACCCATATATAAATTTTCAAATATTGGCATAAAGTTGTTCATATTTTTTTTTATTGTGACAGCTCTGTATCTATGGGTGTAATGATGTCATTTTTCATGTGTATATGTTTTAGTTTGTTTTTGCTTGATTTTCTTGACATCACATTTTAATAGTAGGGACTATACTGTTACTCATCATTTTACCTCAAATATAATACTCACAGGTAACAGGCTCCAGTGAACTTCCAATGAACTGAATAACCTTGACTTTAATTCTCCTGTTTCTGGCCAGTCTTCTCTGTCCATTGCTAACTTTCCTTCCCCTTTTCCCTCCCATCCCCCACTGCCATGACCCCCACATTTTCTATTTTTTCCCTCTCTTCTATGCCAGTATGCCCTTTTAATTTAGTGATCTTATGCAATCCAAGCTTTTGCCTTCTCTTATTTAGATAGCTCCCAAATTTATAACCTTAACCTGACCTTTCTTCTAAGCTTTAACTGCTGGCTTGACATTTCTCCCTGGGTATCTCCTTGCTTCCACCTTCAGTGCAGCACAACCAAAGTGAAACTCCTTACTTCCCTCCACCCAAACCAGTTCTTTCTCCAAATTTCCTGGTTTCTCTTAATTGGCACTGCCGCTCACCCAGGCTCAAAATGTCAGTCATTCTGAGACTCTTCTCTCTTTACCTTACATGTGCTCATCTGCAAAGCTTTACATTCTACTGCTACAACCTCCCTATATGTATATATGACCTCCCTTCTCATCCCTTCAGCCACCACCTTTATTCAGACCCTCACTGCTTTCTACCTGGACTACTGTAACACCTCCCTGTCTGATTGAATCTAGTTCATCTGTTACACTGAGGTGAGATTAAATTTGCTAAACACAGTAATTTTGTACCACTGTTTAGCCCCAAATTACGTAGTTCTCCTCACAGCTGCTAAAATAAGAACAAACTCTTTAGCTTTTCCAGGTCTTCCATAATAATGCCCAAATATACCCATCTTGGCTTGTCTTTCCCTTACTACCTTACTGGCACCTGTATTCTAGCGTAAGTGTCTTATCTCTATTGTACTTTTTAAAGTTTCTGCTCAGCTGTTTGCTCTTCAGGGAATGCCATTTCCCTTATCTCTGCCTGTTGAAAGGAAGCTTGTCAAGGATAATCTCTTAGATTCTTTGCTAGGCTTTATAACCCACAAAACACTTTTCTTTATTCTTTTTAGGGCACCTACCTCACTTTGTATTATAGCCAATTGTGTACTTGCTTAATATTTCGGATTATAAGTCCCTGGGGTGTACGAACTATTTTTTACTCAGCTCTTTCCTTTTTATTGCTTTAGCAAATTAGCATGGACAAGAAATACTGATTGAAAATAATTAAAATGATTACAGTTGTTTTTCATTTCCTTCAGTGAAATTTCCTACACTCTCTTCTTAAGAAGTTTACTCCAATGCAAATTAACAATACAGAAGTCCAGTAAATTTATCTGTTTTAGAGATGTAACTGCATGTGTACAAGTCTTGTTCTTGGAGTGTTTTGTGTTACTTTTCTAACAGGTGCTATCTTATGGTATAATAAGGCTTCTGCTTGAAGTGAAACCAGAGACATTATAGTTGAGGCATTGATTGATTCTGCTGTAGCAGGGCTAGGTTATATCTACCCTGCACTTGTTCTGGATATTTAAAAAAAATTTTTAAGACAAGGTCTCGCTTTGTCACCCAGCTGGAGTGCAATGGTGCAATCACGGCTCATTGCAGCCTTGACCTCCCAGGCTCAAGTGATCCTCTTACTTCAGCCTCCCAAGTAGCTGGGACCACAGACATACGTCACCATGCCCAGCTCATTTTTTTTTTTTTTTTTTTTTTTTTTTTTAAGACAGAGTCTTGCTCTGTCGCCCAGGCTAGAGTGCAATGGCATGATCTCGGCTCACTGCAACCTCTGCCTCCTGGGTTCAAGTGAGTCTCCTGCCTCAGTTTCTCGAGTAGCTGGAATTACAGGCACCCGCCACCATGCCCAGCTAATTTTTGTAATTTTAGTAGAGACAGGGTTTTACCATGTTGGCCCGGCTGGTCTTGAACTCCTGATCTCAGGTGATCTGCCCGCCTCAGCCTCCCAAAGTGCTAGGATTACAGGTGTGAGCCACCGTGCCCGGCCAATTTTTTTGTATTTTTAGTGAAGACAGGGTTTCACCATGTTGCCCAAGCTAGTAAGATAAAAGTACATGTGTGTAAATTCAATGTGCATAAATTTAAGAAGTAAATCCCACTATCGTAGTTTGTTCCTTAATCCATAGAATGAAGATGATTAAAAGAGAAGAGGTTGAATTTTGTTCTCATTAAAGAAAACTGTTTTAGGCCAATTCACTGTGAATGTGCCATTATATTTTACATTGATGATATTGTCAGTTATTAAAATGATGCCTTTATAGTTGAAAAGTCATGATTAACCTGTCCATTAGCCTGTCAGCAAACTGAACTGATGAAATTTCCTCATGATAAAAGATTCGGGAATACAGGGAACAGATGCATATGGAAATTACATTAAGCAGTAATTCTGTCGTTCACAAGTTAGGTTTCTCTGCACCCTGACAGCTTGAGTACTTGTTAGCTACATCTTGGTTCTCTAACTTCTACTCCTTCCTCCCTGCCTCCCTTCCACAGGTATTTTCGGTAATATGAGGTAGGCACTAGGCTGAGAACCAGCAATGCATTGGAGAATAATGTAGACTCAGAAGCTGCCTCATTGAGCATCCACTCCACTTTTGGATATGTGTGATAAATGATGTTCTTTGTTTTGTAAAATAGTTTCTTATGACAGCATTTATCTTTTTAAAGGAAAAAGGCAGGCAACTCAAGTTCAGATTGATAGTCATTTCAATAATAATCAAAAGTTTAAGCTTCAGCTATTTAAAAAAATTACTGAGCTCAGTGCAGCTACAGGCCTTAATCTGAATCCCTTTGCTTATCTCTGTCAATAGGGATGTTGTGAAAAGGAGAAGTAATAAATGTTTAGCAAGCAGTTTGGTATTTACACCCAGTGGCTGTAAACAGTTATTAAAAGCCATTGCATAGGTCAGGATAGCAGGTTCAGTGGCTTGGCCAGGGCGAGGGCTAGAAGAGCACCGTCTTTGTGGCTTCAAAGAAGGATATACACGTGAAATTATTCTACTCTTGATAAAACATTTTCTTATTAAATGCTTAGATTTTGCTTATTAATGCTTATGATTTTGTCTGTAGATTTCTATACACTTCAAAACATCCTGAGAAATTCAAGTCCTGTTTGTGAACACAAGCAAGTTGATTATTTCTTGATTAGGATATTTTATATACAATACTATAGGTTCTAATTCCACTTAGTAAAGGTAGCTCCCTGACAAGGCCTGGAAAGGTCATTTCTTGAGACTACAACAATCACAGCCATTCATTGTATTTGGAGGCAAGTATTGGGGCTGGGGTGGGAGTTCCTGTTTGGTGTGCTGGCAAGATTGTTGGACATGGGACCCTGTCTCTAGCTGCCTTCTAGCCTCAGCTCGGCTTCTGCTAGCTGACCGCCTGAACTTAAATCATGTTTTCCTCTATCCTTGGGCATTGTTTGATTTTAGGCAAATCACTTGGCATCATTTTGCCTAAATTACTTAAACAGTTTTGAGGGTGTTGGACTAGATGCTCTTTCAGATCATGTCCGATTAAAAGAAATCTGTGATTTGCAGAGCAACAGTAGCAGAAAAATACTAGGCAAAATAAGTTGATGAGAAGTATTTAGTGCTTGTGCAGCATTTAGGATTTTATGGCTAAAACAAATCTAAATTATGAGTGATTCATCATTTTAATAGGATTTTACAAGGTACTTGGAATGGGTCCAAGCATTATATGTATTTCTAAAAGTCAAGGTTTCATTACCAACTGCTGCTGTTGTTTTTGTAATCCCTCAGACCCCTTGTAAAGAGAGAAGATATTACATATTGGGTCAGTTGTTGAGTGGATGTGCTGTTAATCCTGTGGGAAAAAATTTCATGTCTTTGAAAATGCTTTGAACTTTTATCTGGCTGAAAAAGTACATTTCTAAATTTGAAGACAACTCTGAGCAGAGAAAAACTTTATGAATCATGCATGATATGTTTACAAATTATTTGAGAAAACTGCCTGTGAAGGTCTTTGGCATGACTGTTTACCCCTAGAGTCCCATATGTCACACATTGCCTGTTTACCCCTGGGGAGTAACCATATTGCATTATTTGTGATCCTTTGGAGTTGTATGAAGGATAATTTAACTTTTCAGATGTGGTTAATATACAGGCCCTCATTCCTAATTATTAACATACATGGCATGACAGGCTTAAATGTTTCCAGGCGTGATTGAGGAACTTGGACATTAAATTACTCTTAGATGATCTTGGCCATTGTAATTTACTACAGAACTGCAGTTTGGGCGTCAATACTTGAAGAGAGTATGTTAACATGAACTCCACTTGAGACACATTTTACATTAAATAAATTGTCTTCTTGAGACACTTAAGTGTTTATTATTTTTAAAAAATACAGTTTAGAACTCTTTTGTCTTTTGAGTGCTTGAAGTTTTGTTAATAAGCAGGCCTTGATTTACATAATCCTGACTGATGTCGTGAGACATTTACTGTAGCTGGAGCACTCTCTCTCCTGCTCATGGAACTTTCCTCCCCCGAGTCCTGCTTTTATCCCTGCCCTAGTCCAGAGAAGCCATCTATCTTTCATCCACTTCACAGAATAGAGTCATTTTCCTCCAGAAACAGCTCACCATTAATCAATGCATAAGAGGGCCCATTTAATACTGCTGCTGTTTGCAGCTAAAATCCTTAGAGATCTAGAGGGTTTGTTATTAATGGAGACATAAGAGAGGCTATGTTCTGTTTTGTAGCGGACCGGAGGAGGAGCAGATGAGGTGGGCAGAGGTAGCAAATGAGGTGAATTTAAAGAGGCAGAAGGCTGGCTTGGGCTGAGAACTGCTTGCTGTTACAGCTCTGTGGGCCGCTGCCCCGCACTCACTGTTCCTTACCCATGTCTGTCTTCTGTCAAGCTTAGTATCTACCCTCAAACTTCCAGTCCCCATCTGGTCTTCAGCCATTCTCAAACCTTCCCCACCTCTCCACCTCATGCAGTGGGAGGCACTGCCTCACTGCAGCAAGGTAGAGAGTCGGTGGATTCCTGATGCCCCCAATTGGAATTCTGAGTTTTCTCACTGAAATGTTTGTACTCATGCCAGTTAGTCCTTGTAGAACTGTAAGTATACTGTAGGGCTATACAGTTAGAATATATGGGTTTAAAAGGCTTTTGTTGCTGGTCATAGAATACATAGATTAAAAAGGCCTTTGTTGCTGGTCATAGAATATATAGATTAAAAAGGCTTTTGTTGTTGGTCTGGGGTAACCTTATAATCATTTATGACATTGTTCACATGAGTGTCCCAGGTTCTAAACAGTCAACCTAAAATGGATTTTTGAAACACATTTTTCTAGAAAGATTAGATTTTCCCATGGAACTCATGTTCAATTGTCTTCTCTTTCACTTTTTTTTTTTTTTTGAGATGGAATCTTGCTTCATCACCCAGGCTACGGTGCAGTGGCGCGATCTTGGCTCACTGCAACCTCTGCCTCCCGGGTTCAAGCGATTCTCCTGCCTCAGCCTCCTGAGCTGGGATTACAGGCACCCACCACCACGCCTGGCTAATCTTTGTATTTTTAGTAGAAATGGGGTTTCACCATGTTGGCCAGGCTGGTCTCGAACTCTGACCTCAAGTGATCTGTCCGCCACGGCATCCCTCCCAAAGTGCTGGGATTATAGGCATGAGCCACTGTGTCCAGCCTTCACTTTTTCTTAACCCTGCATTAGAATGAAAGCTTCAAGTGATACTAGATCCTTAACGAAAGAGAAAGTAGGGATCTTTTGTTCTTAGAATTTCAAGTTGGTCACCCATTTTAAAGTGCTGTAAATAATCACTGATTATTTGATTTTTTTGGATCAACCTTGAAATGGTACTGGTGTGGAAAGGTTCATCTATTATTTTAGTTTTTTTGTGACCTTCTAGGAAGGATATTATATATGACAGAATGGAACTTAAGAACCTGAAAAGGCATAAGTAGAAATTTTACACTGATTTCATTTATTAGAATGCAAATTTTTAAATGGATATTTGATCCAAGGCTTTGAATAAACTTCAGTTCTACTGTTGACTTTGTCCCTTGAAACTTTTTACTAACCTATGGAGTTACAACTTTAGGCACTTGCTAATGTATTTACAGTGACTGTTGAAATAATTCAAATTTATTGACCATAGGAGGATACTAAATATTTATCTTTCCTGTTTAGTGCCTGTAGTGAAATAGAATATAAGTTAATGGTTAATGGCTTATAGGCTATTATTTCTGAAATACTATCTTCACGTACTCTATCTAGTGGTATCATTTATATTTTGTATGTGTTAAACACCATATTTGGAATCTACCCTTAACGTAAATTTTGCAGCTTGGGTAAAAAAAAATTCCAGGAGAGATTTTCTAGCCATGTAGGGATGTATGTGTGTGTGTGTGTGTAATTGCAAAAGAAGAAAAGTGTGTAAGTTTGGGCTAGGGAGAAGTCCTTTAAAAAAAAAAAAAAAGTAATAATGTAGTAATATAATGTGTATTCTGGCACTCCTGCAGTATCTAGTGCATTCTAGAATGTCTCTGCTTGGCATTAATTCAGCATGTGACAATCTGTGGCAAGTATGTTAGCTTAGTATTGGGATAACCAAATGAAAAATGTGTTTGTAGATGTAGAACCAGAGAAGGAAGCTGAAGTATTTAATGCAGTATTAAACCAAAAGTGTTTTAACATAAAAGTAATTGAATTTGCATTGGTATAAACGTTAGAGGGAACAAAAGGCAATATTTTTATGTTTTAAATTTTGAGAGTAATAATTTATAGAATTCTTTTGAATTTTCTGAACACTTCAAAGTTGACTTATTAAAGCCACTTAGTAAGGGAAGCTTTGATTTTCTACAGGCCTCAAAGGACTGCCTTAGGGTTTATCGTTTTATTTTGCTTCCTGTTACTTTAATTTTCAAGATCCTGAAAGTGATTGCTTATTGTGGTTAATTTAAATAATCCAGATATTTTGAATTTTAAAACTATGAGGACTTTAATGTCATTCATTTGTCAAAACAGATAAATAATTTAGAAGTGGTTGGTTGGCTGAATAATTACTTATGCATGTAATATCAGCTCATGGAAGTATTAGGTATATTATCGAGTTCTGTAGTACGGATAACAAATTTAAAAAATACATCAAATCCTAGCAGCATTTTTTAAAAGTTTAAAAAGTTTGTTTTTAGGAGAAAAGAATCCTCAGAGCTTTTTAATTAGTTATATTCAGAAGTTGTCTTAGATAAAAAGCGATGTGTATTGAAAAAGTTTTTGTATGGAATGTGGCATTTGCACAAACTACATTGAGTAGACAACATGGTATTGAACATGTATTATTAAATGGAATGCATTTGAGCATTGGAAAATTCATCCTAAGGTCTTTCTTTTGTTCCTTTTGTATCTTCCAATATTATGGAAGATTATGTAGCTTATCCCTTATATTTTGTTACACTAAAATTTAGAATTCACTCATTAAAAGAGTATAAACAAGCCAGTAATATTTTAAGTACTAAATAAGAGCATTCATGAGTAATATTTGTTATCTTTGTTAAAACAAAATTCATTGCTGATTAACAAAGCAATTAAGTTACTTTTTTCCCTCAGGCATGCATCATTGCAAGACAGTTTTACCAACTTTAGTTATGGACAGTTAAACTGTGTGGCTATGTATGTGTATATTGAGGAACTAACACATTTATAAATGGGTTGAGGCAGCAAGACTTCATTGACTGTGCCCTTGTAGTGTTGGCGAGTTTCACAGAATTTTAACTACTGATTTATTTTTATTTACTTAATTTGTTTTGAGACAGGGTCTTGCTCTGGCACCCGGGCTGGAGTGCTGTGGCACGATCGTAGCTTATTGTAACCTCAAACTCCTGGGCTTAAGCGATCCTCCCACCTCCCAAGTAGCTGTGACTGCAGGCATGTGCTAGCATGTGCTACCACACCTGGCTAATTTTCAAAGTTTTTCTAGAGATAGGGTCTCACTATATCAGGTCTTGAACTCCTGACCTCAAGCAGTCCTCCCACCTTGGCCTCCCAAAGTGCTGGGATTACAGGCATTGAGCCACCATGCCCAGCCTATTTGTTTCTTTTTTTTTTTTTCTTCAACTTTTTAAGTTCAGGGGTACATGTGCAGGATGTACAGTTTTGTTACATAGGTAAACATCTGCCATGGTAGTTTGCCACACAGATCATCCCATCACCTACGTATTAAGCTCAGCATTCGTTAGCTATTTTTCCTGATGCTCCCCGCTACCCCCAACAGGCCCCAGTGTGTGTTGTTCCCCACCATGTGTCCATGTGTTGTTATCATTCAACTCCCACTTACAAGTAAAAACATGCGGTGTTTGTTTTTCTGTTCCTGTGTTAGTTTGCTGAGGATAATAACTTCATGTCCTTGCAAAGGATATGATCTAGTTCCTTTTTATGGCTGCATAGTATTCCATGGTTTATATGTACCATATATTTTCTTTATCCAGTCTGTCATGTTGATTCCATGTCTTTGCTATTGTGAATAGTGCTGCAGTGAACATATGCATACATGTATCTTTATAATAGAGTGATTTATATTCCTTTGGGTGTATACCCAATAGTGGGATTGCTGGGTCAAATGGTATTTCTGACTCTAGGTCTTTGGGAAGTCGCTACACTGTCTTCCACAATGGTTGAACTAATTTACACTCCCACCAGTAGTGTAAAAGCATATCTTTTTCTCTGCAACCTCGCTAGCATTTGCTGTTTTTGACTTTTTAATAATAGCCATTCTGACTGGTGTGAGATGGTATCTGTCTCCTTGTGGTTTTGATTTGCATTTCTCTAAGGATCAGTGATGTTGAGCTTTTTTTCATACGTTTGTTGGCTGCATGTATATCTTCTTTTGAGAAGTGCTTGTACATGTCCTATGTCCACTTTTTAGTGGGGTTGTTTGTTTTTTTCTTATAAATTTGTTTAAGTTCCTTGTAGACTCTGGATATCAGACCACTGTCAGAAAGTTAGATTACAAAATGTTTCTCCCATTCTGTAAGTTGTCTGTTTACTCTGATGATGCTTCTTTTTCTGTGCAGAAGCTTTTTAGTTTAATTAGATCCCATTTGTCAATTTTTGCTTTTGTTGCAATTGCTTTTGGCGTTTTCATCATGAAATCTTTGCCCATGCTTATGTCCTGAATGGTATTGCCTAGATATTCTTCTAGGGTTTTTATAGTTTGGGGTTTTACATTTAAGTCTTTGATCCATCCTGAGTTAATTTTTGTATAAGGTGTAAGGAAGGGGTCCACTTTCAGTTTTTTGCATATGGCTAGCCAGTTCTCCCAGCACCATTTATTAAACGGGGAATCTTTTTTGTCAGGTTTGTTGAAGATCAGATGGTTGTAGGTGTGCAACAATTATATTACTGAGTTCTCTATTCCGTTCCATTGGTCTATGTGTCTGTTTTTATACCGGTACCATGCTGTTTTGGTTACTGTAGCCTTGTAGTATAGTTTGAAGTCAGGTAGTGTGATGCCTCCAGCTTTGTTCTTTTTGCTTAGGATTGTCTTAGCTATTTGGGCTCTTTTTTGGTTCCATATGAATTTTAAAACAGTTTTTTTTTTCTAATTCTGTGAAGAATGCCAGTGGTAGTTTAATGGGAATAGCATTGAATCTATAAATTACTTTGGGCAGTATGGCCATTTTCATAATACTGAATTTTCCTATCCATGAGCATGGGATGTTTTTCCATTTGTTTGTGTCCTCTGTGATTTCATTGAGCGGTGGTTTGTAGTTCTTCTTGAAGGGGTCCTTCACTTCCCTTGTTAGCTGTATTCCTAGGTATTTTATTCTCTTTGTAGCAATTGTGAATGGGAGTTCATTCATGATTTGGCTTTCTGCTTGCCTGTCTTTGGTGTATAGGAATGCTAGTGATTTTTGCACATTGATTTTGTATCCTGAGACTTTGCTGAGGTTGCTTATCAGTTTAAGAAGCTTTCGGGCTGAGACGATGGGGTTTTCTAGATGCTGGATCATGCCATCTTCAAAGACAATTTGACTTCCTCTCTTCCTATTTGAATACCGTTTCTTTCTTTCTCTTGCCTGATTGCCCTGGCCAGAACTTCCAGTATTATGCATAATAGAAGTGTTGAGAGAGGGCATCCTTGTCTTATGCCAGTTTTCAAGGGAAATGCTCCCAGTATGATACTGGCTGTGAGTTTGTCATATATGGCTCTTATTATTTTGAGGTATGTTCCTTCAATACCTAGTTTATTGAGATTTTTTAACATGAAGGGATGTTGAATTTTATTGAAGGTCTTTTCTGTGTGTATTGAGATAATCATGTGGTTTTTGTCTTTAGTGCAGTTTATGTAGTGAAGCACATTTACTGATTTGTGTATATTGAACCAACCTTGCACCCTGGGGATGAAGCATACCTTGAAGCCACCTTGATCCTGGTGGATAAGCTTTTTGATGTGCTTCTGGATTCAGTTTTCCAGTATTTTATTGAGGGTTTTTGCATCACTATTCATCAAGGATACTGGCCTGAAGTTTTCTCTTTTTTTGTATTTCTGCCAAGTTTTGGTATCAGGATGATGCTGGCCTTGTAGAATGAGTTAGGGAGGAGTCTCTCCTTTTCAATTTTTTGGAATAGTTTCAGTAGAAATGGTACCAGCTCTTCTTTGTACCTCTGATAGAATTCAGCTGTGAATCTCTCTGGTCCTGAGCCTTTTTTGGTTGGTAGGCTATTTATTACTGCCTCAACTTCAGAATTCATTATTGGTCTGTTCAGGGATTCAGTTTCTTTCTGGTTCAGTCTTGGGAGGATGTACGTGTCCAGGAATTTATCCATTTTTTCTAGATTTTTCTAGTTCATGTGCATAGAAGTGTTTATAGTATTCTCTAATGGTTGTTTGTATTTTGTGGGGTCTGTTGTGATAATCCCCTTATTATTTCTGATTGTGCTTATTTGATTCTTCTCTAAATTTTCTTCTTTATTAGTCTAGCTTGCAGTCTATCCATTTTATTAACTTTTTCAACAAACCAGCTCCTGGATTGGTTGATTTTTTTTTTTTGAAGGGTATTTTTGTGTCTCTATCTCCTTCAATTCAGCTCTGATCTTGGTTATTTCTTGTCTTCTGCTAGCTTTCGGATATTTTTGCTCGTGGTTCTCTAGTTCTTTTAGTTGTGATGGTAGGCTATTAATTTGAGATCTTTCTAGTTTTTTGATGTGGGCATTTAGTGCTATGAATTTCCCTCAACACTGCTGTAGCTGCATCCCAGAGATTCTGCTATGTTGTCTCTGTGTTCTCATTAGTTTCAAGAAGTTGATTTCTGCCTTAATTTCATTATTTACCAAGAGTCATTCAGAAGCAGGTTGTTGAATTTCCATGTAGTTTTGTGGTTTTGAGTGAATTTCTTAATCTTGAGTTCTAATTTGATTGTGCTGTCGTCTGAGAGACTGTTAAGACTTCAGTTCTTTTGCATTTGGTGAGGAGTGTTTTATTCCAGTTATGTGATCAGCTTTAGCCTCATTTTTTTTTTTTTTAATTATTATACTTTAGGTTTTAGGGTACATGTGCACAATGTGCAGGTTTGTTACATATGTATCCATGTGCCATGTTGTTTTGCTGCACCCATTAACTCGTCATTTAGCATTAGGTACATCTCCTAATGCTGTCCCTTCCCCCTCCCCTGCCTCATTTCTTTTACAAAAACTTGTATGGTGTTTACCATGGGCTAGGCATTGTTCTAAATACCTTTGTTAATATTGACTTACTTGAGAGCAACCTGAGAGCAACACTGTGAAGGGGTTTTGACTGTTTTCAGTGTTATAGATGGTAGAGTTACACAAGTTACACAGAGGCTGGGTAACTTGCCTAAAGTCCCACAGCTATTATGTATAGAATCACTATTCGAGTCTCAGCAGTTTGCCTTCTGAATTTTTGACCTTAACCACTGTCCTCTGTTGCCTATTCAGAAAGGTCTCTCTTGGAAAGTTGAGTCCAAATTCTTTCCTTTGTGAGACTCTTTCCTCTCAAACTTTCTCTGACCAGACAAGGGACCTTGGGAGAGACGTGTTGGCAGGAGTTACCTCTTACATTCTTGTTCTTCTTGATGTTTGGGAGGCAGTGTGGCACACCATACACACACACACACACACACACTCCTCAGCAGTGCTGGGTAGGCTAAATTGTGTGTACAGACACTTAGAGTTGTCAATAATCAGTCCATACCAGGTATTCAAAAACATTAATGAGTTTATTTTAGCACTCAATTTGTTTTGTGAGCGCTCCTGCTCCATGGCATCTTTATAAATATAAACTAGTCTCCGTCAGTATATATATTTGTGGGACACCTATTGTCTCTTATTTTTGGCTATTTTGGAAGATGACTTTCTTTTCCATTGTGATGCCCTAGTCCTCTCCCCTCTTCACATGGCCCCTCCAGAGTGGACACCTGTGTTCATAGCACCATTATTTACAATAGTCCAAAGGTAGAAGCAACCCAGGTGTCCATCAGTGATTGAATGGATAAGCAGAATGTGGTATATACATTGATTTGGTTTTGCACTGTGTCCCACCCAAATCTCATCTCAAATTGTAATCCCCACATGTCGGAGGAGGGGCCTGGTGGGAGGTGATTGGATCATGGGGGTGGATTTCTGCCTTGTAGTTCTTGTCATAGTGAGTGAGTTCTTAAGAGATCTGGTGATTTTGTGGCATTTCCTCCGTTTTTTCTCTCCCTCTTTCTCTCTCCCTCTCTCTCTGTCTCTGTCTCTGTCTCTCTCTCCTGCCACCATGTAAGATGTGCCTTGCTTCCCCTTCACCTTCACCTTCCACCATGATTATAAGTTCCCTGAGGCCTCCCCATGAGGAACTGTGATTCAATTAAACCTCTCTTCTTTATAAATTAAGATACTTCTTTATAGTAGAGTGAAAATGGACTAATACATACATATAATTAAACATTAATTACCTTTAAAAAAGAAGGAAATTCTGATACATGGTACAATATAGGTGGACTGGCTAAGTGAAATAAGCCAGTCACAGAAGGACAGATATACCCATGTGTTACACAATGATGTTTCAGTCAGTGATAGATCATATATACGACGGTGGCCCCATAAGATTATAAAGGTACTTAAAATTCCTATCATCTAGTGCCATCGTAGCCATCAGTATGTCTTAGCCCAGTGCATTACTCACATGTTTGTGATGATGCTGGTATAAACAAACCTGCCATGCTGCGAGTTGCATAAAAGTTCACAGTAATGTCATAGGTATCCCTGTTCACTCACCACTCACTCACTCACTCACTGACTCACCCAGCATCTCCCAGTCCTGCAAGCTCCATTCATTGCAAGAGCCCTATGCAGGTATGTAATTTTTAAAAAATCTTCTATACCTTTAAAAAAATGTTTCAGACAGTATTTTTACTGTGTCTTTTCTTTGTTCATATATATTTAGAGACACAAACGCTTGCCACTGTGTTGCAGTTGCCCACAGAATTCGGTACAATGGCATGCTGTACAGGTTTGTGGCCTGGAAGCGATAGGCTATACCCTATAGCCTCGGTGTGTAGCAGGCTCCACCATCTAGGTTTGTGTAAATATGCTCTACAATGTTCGCAAAATGATGAAATCACCTAATGGTGCATTTCTTGGAAGGTATCCCCATCATTAATTGACACAGACTGTAGTGTAGGATTCTACTCTTATGAAGTACCTAGAGTAGTCAAATTCATAGAAATAATATAGAAGAGTGATTGCCAGGAGTAGGGAGCCAGGGGGTGCGGGGGGAATGAGAGTTGTTTAATTGGTATAGAATTTTGGTTTTACAAGGTGAAAATAGTCCTGGAGATTGGTTGCACAACAGTGTGAATGTGCTTCACAGTAACTGAACTGTCCATTTAAACAGTCACGGCAAATTTTTGTTATGTGTGTTTTGTCACACACAAAAAAAAGGCCCTTCAGATTTGGTGTAAAATCTGTTTAGCTGTTGTAGTGTGTTGCTTCAGTAGACAAAAAGACAAAAAGAAAAACCAGCTCAGTTCTGCTTTTGAGATGACACACATTGTGGTACCTGTGTGAATGTGTTTATATCAATTCAGAAAAAGCGTGTTGTGGAAGTTGAAGAAAGGGAAAAGCCAGTATGGGGGTGGGGGGGCAGTGTGAGCAGAGATCATGGAAGCAGAAATGAATGGAACATGTCTAGGGTGACTGAGAAAATGGTCATAGGGAGAGATTCTTCTTTTTTTTTTTTGAGACGGAATCTCATGCTGTCACCCAGGCTGGAGTGCAGTGGCACAATCTCAGCACACTGCAACCTCCACCTCCCAGGTTCAAGAGATTTTCCTGCCTCAGCTTCCCAAGTAGCTGGGATTACAGGCGTGCACCACCGCACCTGGCTGGTTTTTGTATTTTTGTAGAGATAGGGTTTCACCGTGTTGGTCAGGCTGGTCTCAAACTCCTGACCTCAGGTGATCTGCCACCTCGGCCTCCCAAAGTGCTGAGATCACAGGCACAAGCCACTGCGCCCAGCCAGGGAGAGAGAATCTGACCAGAGCAAAATGAATATTACTAAGAGCTGTTATCAGTCTCCATTTTTTCAGTCTCTACTTTTTGATAATTGAAGTTTGGTCATTTTGTTTATATTTCATTTCTCACCACAACTATCAGGTAGAGTATTTGATGCCTTTTGCCAAGGATCATTTCAGGGAAGGCTCTGTGCTGTGAGTTACTAGGATTGATGTAAGGATAAGGCTACAACCCCCTTCCCTTAGAGTTTCATGCTCTAATAGGCAAGATAAGAAACGTGGACCAGTATAACTAAAATGCAAGACAGAGAGTCGAGTGATACGCAGTATCAAGAACGTTGTACATAGACTAGAGAGATGGAATTCTCAGAGGGAAGACCAGGGAAGGTCTTAAAGAAGTAGGAGCAGAACTTTGAAAGACAGGAAGGATGTTAGTAGGTAGAGCTAATAAAGATACAGATCCAGGGTGAGCACATGACACAGAAAGATACAGGGAAGTCCAGGGTGATCTCTGCTAGGAAGGGCACAGAGCTCAGTGTCATCAGAGAATAGGATGCATGTTGGTTGCAGGAAGAATAAAGTAGCAAAGGTAGTTTAGGGGCAGATTATATAGAGAAGTTTGGAAGTCATGTTAAAGAGTTGGAACTTAATTATGCAAGCAGTGGGAGAACTGTTGAAAGTTTTGAAGTGTGGGAAGACAGTGCATTGACACCATCAGAAGGTCAAGCCAATAGATGCCATGTTAGGAAGCATGAGGGTTGATATATGGGCCATTTTGTGATTGTTTAATGATATGACTTGACTCTTTGGTGTCCATCTGAAGTAGGAAATTAGCTTGGATAAATAAATAAGGAGGATATAAATTTGGCCTTAAAAGTTAGGCATAGGGGTTAAAATTTGATTGAATTCACTATATAGAGCTATTGAAAGAGTTCTGAGCAAAGTTTTATCAGGTAGGTAGCAGTAGGTAGTGTAAATTGTATAGATGAGAAAGACTGGGTAGTTCAAAGGCTATTGAAGAGTGAAAAGCATGAAGACCTGGACTAGGGTAGTAATAGCAACAGACACCAAAAGAGGAGAGGGTTAACCTGAAGTAGAAGAAATACTGGAAGGAAGGAAGGAAGGAGGGAAATTAACAACTAAGATGCATATTTTATTTGCAAAGCATTTATTGCTTGACAATATAACTGGCCAGTGTTACCCACTCTTAGAGAATAGGTATGCATATTGCTCAGGCAAGGGGCATTGTCATGTAACAGTCTGGGTGAAGAATCTTTGTTAGAGCAAGCTGATGGAGGGTCTTGGATGGCTTTTAGGACTGGTGAATTGACAGGTGCAGGTAGTGGTCACCATTAACGTGTACTGAGTTTGTTGGCTGTGTCCACTGGTGTGCCTAGGCCAGTGGTTCTCACCCTTCCATGCCTTGATAAATGGCAAATTCTGTTAAATTTTGAAAGTTTGTGTAAATTTTTTGCTGTTGATGTGTATTCGTGTCGTCCAACAGAGTGTGAAAGAGAATCTAACCCAGCAGGTTATTCATGGCAGTGTTGGAGCAAGGCAATGATTGCTCTTAAGAAGCAAGAGGCTTAATCTCTAGGCCAGTGCCCAGAACTGCCCATTGCTGGCAGAGTTCGGGAAACCTACTTCAATAGCAGTGGCTGCTATTGGGAGTCTGGGACTGATGCAGCTTCAGGGTGATGGGACAGCACTGGCACCCCAAGGTACCCATCGGTGTAATAGTGAATGCTTTGGAGTACTCTGGACATGGTTCAGTTTAGATGTGGGTTTTTAAATTCATTCAGGTGTGCCCCAAAAAAGTACAGTCTTTGAACATGCCCTGCAAGCAGTTGGAAAAGACTGGTCCAGCCAGCTCTTTGATAAATGCTGCAACTACATAATGGGGTGGATGAAGGTAGGGTGAAAAGAGAATGGAATTTGGAAAATGAAATCATAAGTTTGAATCCTTGCTTTGCCACTATCATTGAGACCCCAGGCAAGTTATCTCAGAAACTGAGAAATCCCAGTTTTTACAGTTTCTTTGTAAAATGAAAGTAATCATATTTACCTTTCAGTCCTGATCTGGTGACTGTAGTTAATGACTATAAAGTTCTAGGCATTGTACTCCATGAATAAAAATAATTTATTTCCCGTCTCCACTGTGGGATGACTTCAGTGCTTTATTCTTCTCTGTATTAAGCAACCACATCCCAGCTTTCGTAAAGCATGTGTTTCTCTGAACTATGGACTCCTGGAGTTTGATCTTTAAAGATTAAATAGGCTTAGAGTAGTCAGGCCAAGAAAGCAAGTGTTGGTCGCTTGTGAATTATTTAAAATGGAAAAAAATAATTAGATATGAGCATCAAAATTTGCTGTTAAAAATCTATTTAAATTGTAATACATCTGAATACACATTCATACACATTATGAAGCACCTTTAAAAAAGGCTCCACTTCCCACCCCCACCTAAAAACAGCAACAGCAAAATTTATGACTAGAATAGTCAAAGGGGATTTTGGCAGACTTTTCTATCAACTTCCACAGAAAAAGACCCATTTTCCTATTTAGAATTAGGAAGAAGAAGTTGGGAAAATGTTTTAGAGCAGCGTAGAGTCAGAAATATCATATTATAATATATTGTAGTATTGTGGAACATATTCAAGTGTAGGTAGTTTTCTTTTAATTATTAAGCATAGTTTTAAACCTGCTTACAAATGTAGCCATTTTAATTCACAGTGGGCTAAACTTGGCACAGATAGTCTCTGCTCAAACATAAATGTAGTTGCTTTTTAACTGAAAAAGTTGACTTGCTGCTTTTTCAAAATTCCTAGAGATTTAAAAAAATGTATTTACTTTGTCCAGTTTTAGCTACAAGCAATGGTGTTGGCTTCTTCCCCAACCACTTCTAATTCAAGTTACTGTTTACTATATACTTTTGTTTTTAGTAAAATAGTTGATTTACAAGTCTTAAAATGGCTTCTCTCATTGCATAGTGACTGCTTTTCATAAGTATTGTTTTTGAAACCTTAATAAAGGAGCGCATGTAACATGAATATAAAAGAAAATCCTGTTGACCTTGAGGGTACTTTGCATTCTAACATTTTCAGCATCTCTATTCATGTCATGATGTAAGTCATGTTTTATTGTTTAAAAGTGTAGTTTGTCTATGTATGTGAAAAACTGCATTTATTCATACTGCCTTTGCCGGGACTAGAACATCTTAATGATTTTATTTTGTTCACAATATGTTTGATTGCTCCTTCACTGAACATGAGATTTTTGCTTTAGAAAATTTAAATGTAAGCATTTAAAGATAGAGCCTAAATGAAAATTAAAGCTTAGCTTAAAATGAAGTTGGCTAAAGTCTGACTTTTACTTTGATTTCTCTGGTGGTATGCAGTTTAATGCCAGAAAAAAAAAATGTAGCTCTAAAATAACATCAAAATGTTAGACTTTTTAGAAGTTTCACATAAATTAATACATAGCATTAATTTTAGACATTTTAACATAAGGAATATCTGTTACTTGTAGCTATGAATTCTTAGGCAACAGAAGAGATCTGTAAAAAGGAAAAATCTAATTTAATACAGTTTTAGCATTTAAAAATTAGCTTAAAATTTGTAGTACCATTTTATATTTCAGCAAGCTAAAATTTTGAATTAGAGTAAATTCAAGGACACGTAAAAGCTGTATTAAAAATTTAAAGACTAAAATGATTACTTTTCTGATTATGTGCTGTACTCTATTGTGTTGTTTTAAACTTTTTACTTTAATATTCTGGCATTACATTCGTCTGTAAAAGTTAGATTCTATTTTTTGTTTTGTTTCAGTCAGAAAGCTTTATGCTGTTGTTTCTATGTGCCCAAAATGATTAGCAGATGACAGATTTACTCCTGACCATTATTGTAAGAGAAAGCCCAGTAAAGAATATCTTAAAAATATCATACATTTGCTATATATGTAAATGTAGAATTTGCTTTTTATTATTAAAAGCTGTACCATATGAGCATTTCAGAATGTAAATAAATTCCTCCTCCATGTTAGAACTGTTTTCTTTACTGATTGTTCTTTAGTAAATGGGAGTACAGGAGGCTTTAAAATGAATTAGCTAATTGAAAGTTTTTAGGAGAGAAATATTATATATTAATTCCTTGTCTATTTGCTTTGCATAGCTGCCATTTCCAGATAACTGAAGATAACCAGCTCGTAGGTGTTAGAATTGCTTTTATTTTATTTAACCACTTCAACCGGAAATTTTTTCTAAGTGTATTGCACACAGCCATACCTTTTAAGATTGCGTAAGCATAACCTGTCTTTTTCTCGTGACTCAGTAAATACTGTGCATGTTAATTTTTGTTAACTTGTGTTCAGCATTTTGCTTTTGTACTATGACATAAGACTTTTCCAAATTTTAATTTCTGATATCTGATTTTTTTCTATGACTGCCAGCTATTGTTTTTACTATTGACATTCATCTTTTTTTTGTTTGTTTTTTGGGTTTTCTTTTTTTTGAGACAGGGTGTCTGTGTCACTCAGGCCGGAGTGCAGTGGCACGATTGGAGCCTACTGTAGCCTTCACCTCCTGGGCTCCAACAATCTTCCCATCTCAGCCTCCTGAGTAGCTGGGACTGCAGGTGTGTGCCACCACGCCCGGCTAATCTTTTTATTTTTTGTAGAGACAGGGGCCTCTCTATGTTGCCTGTGCTGGTCTTGAATTCCTGGCCTCAAGCGATCCCTCTGCGTTGGCCTTCCAAAGTGTTGGGATTACAGGCATGAGCCACGGTACCGAGCTCATACATTTTTCCTCTGTGTTCCTTATTTGAAGCAAATAAGAAACCAGATCATCATCATCGTTATCATTTATTGAGTGTTTTATAATCTTCATATCCTGTGTCAAAGGCATTATTCCCATCTTGTACTGGAAAAAAAAAATAGGTTTAGATAGGTTAAATAACTTAATGGAGGTGAGGCAGTTGGAAGTGGTAAGATGGAATATGACTCAGACGAGTTTTTCTATATGTATAAATATGTATGTGCCTTTGTAAATACTACCCAGATGAAAACAGGATATTTATATCACTCCAGAAGATTCCCTCTCCTGTGCTCTTTTCCATTAGTATTTCCCCAGAGATAATCGCTGTGGTGACCTTGGTCCCTATAAGATAGATCTCTGTTCTTCGTAATTAGTTTCACCTGTTCTTGAACTTTATAAAAGTTAATCATATAAGATATACTTTTTTGTGTCAGGCTTCTTTGCCGTGCGTTGCATCCATGGGATTTCTGAATGTTGTAGTATATAGCGTTAGCGCTTTTGTTTACATTGCTTTGTAGTATTCCATTATATGAGTATGTTAAAATTTATTTATCCTGTTGATGAATACATCAATATTTGGGTCACTTTCTATTTTGGTGTTATGAATAAAGCTGCTGTGAACATTTCTATTTGTGCTTTTTGTGGACATGAGCCCTCACATCTCTTGGGTATACCCAAGATCGAAATTGCTGAGTCTTGGCTGAGGCATGTGGACTCACACCTGTAATGCTAGCATTTTGGGAGGTCCAGTTGGGAGGATGACTTGAGGCCTGGAGTTCAAGACCAGCCTGGGAGACTCCATCTCTACAAAAAATTAAAAAATAAAAAAGGTCAGACGCAGTGGCTCATACCTGTAATTCCAGCACTTGGGGAGGCTGAGGTGGGTGGATTGCTTGAGCCCAGGAGTTTGAGACCATCAACATGGCGAACCCCCATCTCTACAAAAGGACAAAAAATAAGCCAGGCGTGGTGGCTCACGCCTGTAGTCCCAGCTACTCAGGAGGCTGAGGTGGGAGGATTGCTTGAACCCATTGGGGGCTACGGTGAGCTGTGATAGCACCACTGCACTCCTGGGCAACAGAGTGAGACGCTGTCTCAAAAAAAGAAACCAAAAACAGTAGCCAGGCATGGTGGTGTGCATCTGTGGTCCTAGCTCCTTAGATGGCTGAGGCAGGAGGATTATTTGAGCCCAGGAGTTCAGGCTGTAGTGAGTTATGATCATGCCACTGCACTCCAGCTTGGGTGACAGAGTGTGAGATCCTCTCTCTAAGAAGGAAAAAAAAAAAATTGCTGGGTCTTATACATTATTGCTGAGAATAATGTATATTGAGCCTTAGTAGGTACTAGGTACTACCAAACAGTTTTTCAAGTGGTTGTATCAGTTTATATTCTCATCAGCAATGTTGTAAAGTTCTAGTTGCTCTGCATCCTCATTACTTGTTGATATTGTCCTATTTTTTTCTCTTTGTTTTTAATTTTACTTATTCTGGTAAGGTATCTAGTATAACACCAGGGAAATGCAAATGAAAAGTTATTTTTTAATATGAAAAAAATTTAATGTCGAAAATACATTCTGTGTGTAGAGATGAATAGGTGTGTACATGGTCTTGAACCTTGCTGAGTTTTTTTCCTCTTAACCTCAGTTTTTATAAGTGAGCCTTGATTGCTTGCTTAATCACTGATATTAATAGAGTTCTTCTATAATAAGGACAAGTTCAGTATTCCAGAAACCACTTGTTTAGTTTAGAATTTTATTTAAGGAAATTTATTCAAGGAATTTAAGATGGTAAATGTCTATTCAAAGAATCCAGTTTATGAATGATGTCTAGGAGACCTAGAGAGGACAAGAAAAATTGTACCCAAGAATGTCACAAACTTACTGTGTAGAAACATACAAATTGTCTTGTAGAAGAACTGAGGAAAGACCTTTACAGCTGAAAAATCATCGGTTTCTTTCATTGAAATATAGCAGGTACATATAATCTATAGACTTAGAATTGTATTCATTCGATGGTTTACATAATCTCATAGTTATTCTGCTGAAAAGTTATTGAATTGATTAGTTCTTGGTTTTCCAAGTTCAGTGCCATTTACAGGTCTTCAACTTTTCTGTATGTGTCTCAGGTACACTGATTAGTCAGACGGTCTCATCTGAAACTAATGTATAATAGTGCTAAGTTGTGTAACTTGCCATACCAGTTTTACAGTGTTTTTGTTTTGCTCAAAGTAGATGAAAGGTTTATTTAAGTGTGGCCACACTGGTACTGCATTCCTGGTGATCTTGGTAAGGTTAATGACAATCTTTGTCATAGAAATCAGGAAATGTGGGTTGAGCCTCTGGGATGCATGTAGCTCGTTCATTAAAATGCTGCTTCCCAAAGGAGTGGAGATTGTTGGAAGCTCTTGGTAGGTAATGTAGCTTTAAAAACCCATCTGTCTGTCTGTCTGTCTGTCTGTCTGTCTGTCTCTCCATCTATCTACATTCAGTTTTTTTTTTAACTCTCTTAATACATCAGTGTTTAATCATAATATCTACTGTGTGATTGCTTTCTCTAGTAACATTAAAAACCACTTTGGAAATCCAGGTCGGTTTTTTTCCTGGTTTTGTTTTAGTTGGAGTGTTTTGGTTAGTAGTGATGATGGTCATATAGTGAGATTGTACTGGTACTTTAACTGGTTGACTTTTAACTACATTAATTTTGTCTGTCGGTATTCTGATTTATGCCACCGCTTTTTACTTTTAGAGGGTGGATTGAAGAGTTGCTTAAAATAAATGTCTTTGAAATAGAATCAGTTAAAGCAATTAAAGCAGTTTTGGTACTCACTTAACTTTGAGGTATCCTTTGGACAATATTTGAATGGATTATAGTATGAATTTTGCAAAAATTTCAGGGCTTCTCACAAATGTATAAATGTAGGCATGCATTTATGTGGAGAGAATACATACTGCATTCTTGCTTTCTGTTGAGTATGTTGTTACCAGGCACACTTTACTTAATTTGTTTCAGATATATTCCTTAATGACATTATTCAAAATGCAAATGAATATAAGGCAAGATTGTTGCTCATTTGAAGATTTGTTCATTTCAAGACT
The DNA here is from genome assembly GCF_006542625.1 of Nomascus leucogenys. NCBI lineage: Eukaryota > Metazoa > Chordata > Mammalia > Primates > Hylobatidae > Nomascus > Nomascus leucogenys. The sequence goes on from NC_044396.1 coordinate 1,783,930, forward strand.
TTTCATGTATGTCTGTAGTGTAAGGAAAGTGATGACAGAAGCCGAATGTATTAATCTCCTTGAGCAAACTTCAAGAATATACTTAATCTTGAATATGAATGGAAAACTTTGAAGTTAGGCAAGGAAAGCTTAAGCAAAGGCGGTGAAGTGGGTTAGTGGCTGGTAAAGGACTACTGGGACAGGAATGAGTGAAGTTAGGATTGTCCTTAGTGTGATCTCTAGAGAAGCTAGGAGATAAGTTATGTATTAGAACCACAGTAAGGTAGCTGAGGCCTTTAATTTTTTTAAAGACTGTTTCTGCATTTTGTAAAGTTAGTGTTGAATTTAGAGACTCTTTCCAATACTTCAAAGGCTAAAACTAGTGAAAGCTGAATATATCTCATTACATTTTCTTTTCTTCTTTATGCATCTGGATGAATATTGAGTTACCAGTATGTCTAGGAGTGAATCTATATAATGGTCAAGTATACTTTGCTAGCTTTTGAGCTTGAAATCTTCAACACTGGATCACTGGAGGCAGTGACCAATGATCTCCATGATTTGTTATCTATATATCATGTAAGAAATTAAAAATTTGCTATCAGTTTTCCTCATGTGAACCCCCCTTGTTTTATATTTTATGAAAGACATGTCCTCCAAATTACTTTGTTTTCTGTATAATTTTAGGAATCACAGCTGTGTGTGCGTGCGTGTGTGTGTGTGTGAGAGAGAAATGCAGAAAGGTTAGTTTTCTGTAGTTTTAGTTGTATTAATTTTATTGCTGTCACTATTTTGAACTAACAGTGAAATGCCTGTATCCTTTCACATGTATATGGGAGAACTTAATAAAGGTAAGAGCATATGTACTTTATATACATATATACATGGACTTATGTATGTGATAGCGACTTAATTATTAAGGGTAAGAGGATGTATACTTCATACATAGATGTACACAGACTTAACGGTTTATATTACATGTAGTAGACTACTTTGAAAATAGTATTAATTGAACCATATCATGGCTACTAGGAAGAATTGACAAAAGTGTTTATATGATTAAAAACTGTAGGAGTTTTGGTGGAAGCCTATTAAACTGTAACTCAGTGTTTTTGGCTTGTCTTGCCAGTTGTGAAGAGGTGAGGAGTAGTGCAGGCTAGTTTCCTAGTGGCCTCATTTGAGCTGCCTCTGCTATTAGAATGGTAGGTGTGTCCCAGGGAGAGCAGTCAGCTACTTAGAATGTTGGTGGTAATGGCCTTCATTTGTGAGGTGATGAGGTTAGAGATGATGAAGCTTTGGCCAGAAAGATCAGAATGACAGACCAAGTAAATGGGCCATCCATGTGAAAGGTTCTGGGGGAAAGTTAGATCCCATTTTAGCCTCTGTAAAGAACAGACAAGATTCTTAAATGAAAAGTATAAGTGAAAACCTGCAGTTAAGATGTTATTTTCAGTCAGGCATGGTAGCTCACGCCTGTAATCCCAGCAGTTTGGGAGGCCAAAGTGGGCAGATTACTTGAGTCCAGGAGTTCAAGACCAGCCTGGGTGACATGGCAAAATCCCATCTTTACAAAAATTAGCCGAGTGTGGTGATGTGCACCTGTAGTCCCAGCTACTTAGGAGGATCACCTGAGCCAGAGGAGGTTGAGGCTGCAGTGTGCCGAGATTACGCCACTGTACTCCAGCCTGGGCGACAGAGTGTTTTAAAAAAAAAAGTTATTTTCTACTTTCTATTGATTAAATTAGTAGAATGAGTAAGTGAGTGAGAGACTGCCCTTTGTTAATTAGATTGTGATTGAAAGAGCATTTTCAGGAACCAGTCTTTGGTATAAATTGTTACTACTTTTCTGAAAAATCACTTTGGCTTTGTATAGCAGAAGCCCTTACCAGTTGAGCATATCTTTTGATCAAGGAATGCCTAGGAAATAATTATATAACGAGACGAAGATTTGTGTTCAAAGATTTCTGTCATACAGTTTCTGTAAACAGTGAAACAATGGAAACAGCACTGTTTAACAGGAAAGAAATGGTTAGGTACATGATGCCATATTCTTAAGATAGCAATAACAGTAATGGTAAGGGCAAATAGCTAAGTAGTAAATTATTATGTTTAAAGATATGGATAGTAAAAACATCTGAAAGAAATAAACTAAAAAATATTAGCTAAAATACCAAGAAAAGTTACTTCATGGGGGGGTAGAGATAGTGGTGAATATTTCTTCCTCTCTTTTATACTTTTTTTCTATTTTTCAAAATTTCCAAAGTAAACATTTTAAAATCTTGAAAATTTAAAAAGATCAGAGTGAATGATAACTTCATTAAAGGGAGAAAGGTAGAACTGACTGCATTTGAAATAGTTCGTTCAGATATGAGGCCACGTTTGGAAACAATACCTAATATCTTGTCTCTTGGAACAAGTTCCAAGGATAGTAAAATCATCTTGGAATGAGTAAGAAAGGGTTATTAATTTTCTTTTAAAGGTTGTTGATCTATAGAGTTTATCCTATATGAGTACCTTTTTTTTTGGGGGGGGGGAGGGTTGGACACCACGGCTCGTGGGCTTTTGGGAGGCCAAGGCGGGAGGATTGCTTGAGGCAGGAGTTTGAGACCAGCCTTGACAACATAGTGAGAACCCTGTCTTTACAGAAAAAAAATTAAAAATTAGCTGGGTGCAGTGGCACGTGCCTACAGTCCCAGCAACCTGGGAGGCTGAGGCAGGAGGATCGCTTGAGCCCAATAAGTTTGAGATTGCAGCAAGCTTTGGTCACATCACTGCACTCCAACCTGAGTGACAGAGCGAGATCTTGTCTCAAAAATTAACCTAAAAAAAACAAAGATATTAATACAACTTTTTTATATCCTCTGGCACCTGGTACTTGATGAGTTCATGAGGAACTAGAGAATGAATGAATGAAATTTGCACTGCATTTTGGTCACAAATTGACAAGATGTCTCCATATACTTTAGGGATTAGATAGCATATATTGATAAGATGGAGAAAATAGAGATATTTGGAGTAGAATAATCACCAGCTTACTTAGCATATTTTATCCTAACGTGTATCCTAGGCATATACATGTCAGTCTTGAAAAATGAAGTCCTTTATTAAGATGGATTTTCAGAGGGAGAGAAAAACTAGTAGCAGAACCAGTTAAGGTGGTATGTGGGACCAGTAATGGGTAGGGGAAGGGCTGGGCCTGGGAAATGGGACCCCAGACTGTTCAGGGAAGCATGCATCCCCACTGAAGATCAGGATTGTCCTGGAAATACCATGTTAACCTACCATATGGTATTGGATAGTTGTGTTTGTGTATACATATTATTCTTTAAATTTTGGATCTTTTTGGGGGTTCATTTTTAAAACTGTATTTTTTTTCCTAGAAAACCAGAAAATTAGCACATAGGCTCATACCAGGTGTCAGAAAGGTTATTAGAGATAGTTTGGTAGATATTTGAGTGAGACAATATTATAATCATATAATCAGTAGTCTGATTTACACATCGTTTATGGTAATAAGTATCCCCAGGCAATAATCTCCCCCCCTTCAATAATTAACAGAGGACTTAATGTATCCAATAATTATTTTTAAAAAAAATTTTGTTAAATTTCCAGATTAGGCTGTTAGCACCCTTAATATCAATGACCTTTTTGAAGTTTGCTAATTTTTTTTCCTACCTCAGATAAATTTGCTTTTCACTGTCAGCATTACTTATGTTTCATCCTGTGTTCGTGTGCGTTCTTGCTGTTGCTACATTCAACATCCAAATTGTGATTTATATTTATAACTGCCTCTCATCTAATTATATTCTTTCTCATTTTTAAAACACAGCAAAATCAAGTTTAGCTAGCCATTATACTAAAACATACTACATTTTCTTTTAAATTTCTTTTAGTTTGTTTCCTCTAGATGGTAAACTCTATTCAGGCAGGGATTATGTTTGATTATTGATGTGAATGCAACTTTTTAGTACATAGCTGCGTACTCAGTGGACTCAGTACATACTGACCAGTTGTTGAAAAATCTGATGCAGCCTCCCTATGTTTAGCATAGCCAGAGTAGTTTATGTATTTGTTAAATCTGACTCAGTAATTGGCAGACCTAGTGTTTCAAGTACTGGGAAAACACCTGCTTGCCTCTCACAGATGTCAAGAAAGTACCTGGTAGAAGAGTCTTACGACACAGCCTAACTTGTGTAGGACAGAAGATACCATCTGGACTTTGTAGAACCCAGAAATACAAGTCTAAAAATATCTTGATAACAAATTCTTTGAAATATTTTTGAAGGTCCTGAGCATTTCACTTTTTTGGCTATATTATTAGGAATTGGTTGATCTCTGCAACTAAAACAATGATTACAGTAATCACTGTCATTATCAAGCATTTACTATGGGCCAGACCCTTTCCTAGGTACTTTACATACAATGTATTGTTCTGTTAAAAACTTAACAAGGTTTGTATTATTATTTTACAAATGAAGAAACTAAGGCCGAGGGAGGTTAACTAACTTGCCCAGGAGCACACATACAGTAAAGGCAGAAGTAAATACTTGAGATATAGTTTGTTGAGTTCTAAAACTTAGGTGAATTTTACCTCCTAATACGTCTCAAGGATGCGGGTACTGGAGGAAGAACTGTATGAAATCCAAATATTTGGCACTAGCTGTTTTGTATAATACTAGTAAATATTCATATTGCCCTTATGGTATTGCTTATACTCATACAATAATTGGTTCTTGCTTATATAGAAATCTACAGTTTTCTGTAGTGAATATATGTGTTACAGCAATCACAACTATTTATCTTAAATATCAGTAAATATTTATCATAGGAATGAACATATATTAAGTCTTGACAGAGCTCTCGAGGCATAATGACTTGGTTGAAAGTAGCAGATTTCAGTAAGAACCATGCCAAAAATATTGAGCTATAAGTTATTAGTGTACCTAGTTTTAATGGCAAACATGATGATTTTCTTAGTGCCATATGATGAAATAAATAACTTACTAGAAGTTTGTAGACAGGTTCCCCCCCCCCCCGCCCCCCCCGGAGACAGAGTCTTGCTTTGTTGCCCAGGCTGGAGTGCAGTGGCATAATTTTGGCTCACTGCAACCTCTGCCTCCCAGGTTCAAGCAATTCTCCTGCCTCAGCCTCCCAAGTACCTGGGATTACCATGCCTGGCTAATTTTTGTATTTTTAGTAGAGATGAGGTTTCACCATGTTTGCCTGGCTGGTCTCGAACTCCTGACCTCAGGTGATCGATCCCCCCGCCTTGGCCTCCCAAAGTGCTGGGATTACAGGCCACCTCGCCCAGCCTAGATAGTTTTATTCGCTTGGCTGTTTTACCAAAAAAAAAAAAAAAAAAAAAAAAAGGTATATTCTGAAACTTAGGAAAGCATTACCTAAGAATCAAGTTTATAAATATATTATTGATGAAGAAAAAAAGCAAAGCATTTCTGATATAACAGAAATTTCAAACCTCATAGGAAAGAATGCTGTTTTGCTTCTTGTTTGGTGAAGGGTGTCTTAGTAAGTCTGCTTCCTCTGTGAGGAAGAAAATGAATGTGCACAGCCTGCCTGGTACTTACTGAAATCTCCTTTGGATAAATAATTTCTTTTTCAAAAATTTTAATTTTGTAAATTGGCAATTTGTAATTATATACTTATAGGGTACAAAGTGATGTTATATTTTGTGAATATTGGCTAGGCATGGTGGCTCATGCTTGTAATCCCAGCACTTTGGGAGGCTGAGGCGGTTGGAGTGCTGGAGCTCAGGGGTTCAAGATTAGCCTGGGCAACATGGTGAAACCCTAGCTCTACAAAAAAAAAAAAAAAAAAGAAAAACAAAAAACAAAGTGATGTTATATTTTATAAATATAATGTGGAATAATTAAATCAAGCTAATTAACATATCCCTCGTTTTGAAAACTTTGTTTTTGTGGTGAGAACATTTGAAATTTAAGAATTTTGATGTGTATAATACACTATTGTTAACTATACTTTCCATGCTGTACAATAGATCTCAAAATACAAAACAATAGAAAACCCATTGAGGCTTTCCAGGGGCCTAGAAGAAAATCCCAAAGTTAATTTGGAGCTCAGAAAGTTAATTTAGAATTTGATTTGGGGAAGCTTGTCAAAATTATCGAAGGTTTAAAACACTTGATCAAAATAGGATCACAGGTCACTGCGAAATAGTAGTCATTCATTTAATCAGTGTGATAATAAAAGGATTTCAAAAGGCAAATATAGAAAGTTATATATTTGTAGATAAAACCTTAGTTCTTTAATAGAGATAACTCACAACACTTAAATAAAGACAATATGAAGCACAGGGAATCATACTGATAAAACATAGAATCCTTGTTTTCGAGACCAGTTACCTAAAACATAAAAACCTTTCATTATTTTTTATTAAAAGCAGATCAATACACCTCCAGGAAAACCTCATTTTAACAGAGTATCAGATTACCTGTTTTATGTTAGTGTATTTTGATATTAATGCTCAGTTTTTAGAAAAACTTTTAATTTCCTTCCAATTTTAGCCAGTTTGATTACATGTAAAATTTCTTTTGCAAGTTTCATTTTCCACAAACCTTCTACAGCCCTTCTTATGTCCTATGCTTTTTACTCATATTGGAACAACCAGTCACTCTAGGACAAAAATTACTATCTTTTTCTCTTAATAAAAACGTATCTTTCATGTAAGCCTGACTTATCAAAAAACCACTTCCCTTGCATAAAGAGTTTTTTCTCTTATTTCTAGTTTTAATTATCATATAGTAGAGTTTTTAACTTAGTGATTTTAATTTATAGAGAAAACTGAGGAAGTAATAAACAATTTTGAGCTGTTCTGTATCAGCATTTTGTAGATGAGCACTGTTTCAAAATTTTTAGAACACTTTTTCTCATAATGCAGTTTTTTCATGTTTTTTTAACAGACCCAGATATATAGCTTCCATATAAAAACAAGATGTCAAAATACATATACTTTAAACTTGTATTCAGCAATTAATGTTTCAGCATTTTAACTTATAGAAATGAGGCAGACATTTCATGAATATCTGTTTAAGATTTCACGTTACTGCAAAGGAATTTTAAAATTTTGAAAAGTGAATTTATAAACATTTATCCTATTCACATTCACCTAATTTATTCATTCTTAATAGTTATGTTTCAATTGCTCATGGAAAACAAGGCTACCCATCATCTTATTTTTTGACAAATCGGACAGTTATCAAAAATATCACAGAAGCAAAGAAACCAAAAACTTAAACTTGGTTTTTCCTTCTCCCTTTTACTTCCATGTCTGACATGTATCAAGCAATTTATTTTCATGTGTATTCTGCAATAAGGTTGGATTTATAGTTTTAAGATCTTAAATATCTAGGAGATAACAAGCCTGTTTGACTAGTAAAACTAGGTTTAAAGAAAGTATGCTTGCGTTATAATTGATGCTAGCAATTCCGGAAACGTTTTTATTTTAACAATAATTTTAAAACCAGCTTTATTTACCAAAGATTATCTCTGATCACCTGAAGTAAAAGACATTAGTTTCTGTTTTCTGAGAGAATATTTATTTAAGCATCACTTTTTAAAAGCCAGCTAAACAGAGCTTTTATTTATTTATTTATTTATTTATTTATTTTTGAGACAGGGTCTCTGTTGCCTATGCTAGTGTGCAGTGGTGTCATCATGGCTCACTGTAACCTCCACCTCCTGGGCTCAGGTGATCCTCCCACCTCAGCCTCTCAAGTAGCTGGGACCATAGTCCTGCACCACCACGCCTGGCAAATTTTTGTATTTTTTGTAGAGTCAGGGTTTCACCATGTTGCTCAGGCTGGTGGTGAACCCCTGGGCTCAAGCGACCTGCCCACCTCAGCCTCCTAAAGCATTGGGATTACAGGTGTTAGCCACCATGCCTGGCCTAAATAGAGCTCTTTATAAATTTCAGAAACATCATCCAAGGTACATAACATGCATAATAGACATACACAAATGTACAGATGCCAGTTTCCCAATAGTTTCTCTCCCTGTTTCAGATAATCCATCTTTCCCATTTCATTGCTCTAGTCAGTTGTTAGCTAAGCAACCCTAAATTTGTACTTCGAAAGGCGTGAATGTTAATGTGGGAAGTTTACTTCTCAAAGGCACTGGGTAAAAATGGAAGTTTTTTTCAAGAAAGAGCTGAGGGCATATTGCCTTTTGTCAGAGGTCAATGGTATAGAGACTGTGGACCTAAATTTAGGTCTGAATATCTCCAGAGCTCATCTGGGCGGACAAAACACCCATTTTCTGCTAAAACTGGATTCAGTGTATTTTCCTATGACTTGGTCTTGAGATTTCTGCCTGGGGAGTGGCTATAAACTGTAGTCCTGCCCTGATGGGCCTATTGAGATAGCCCTTTTTTTTGTTTTTCTTTTGAGACAGGGTCTCACTCTGTCACCCAGTCTGGAGGGCAGTGGTGATTATGGCTCACGGCAGCCTCAACCTCCTGGGCTCAAATGATCCTCCCACCTCAGTCTCCCGAGTAGCTGGGACTGCAGGCAGGCGCCACTAAGCCCAGCTAATTTTTTTGGTATTTTTTGTAGAGATGGGATTTTGCCGAGTTGCCCAGGCTCACCTCAAACTCCTGGGCTTAAGCGATCTGCCCTCTTTGCCTCCCAAAGTGCTGGGATTACAGGCATGAGCCACCATGCCTGGCCAGCCACTTTTTAAGAGCACTGAGCAGGAGGAGAATTAGGTTCAGGTGTGTCAGTTAGGGAGCCACAGAGGAGGATTCAAAAGATATGCTGAGGCAACAAAAAGCCATACGAATTCACTGCAGAATTTTACAAAGAAGTACACAGATGAGCCTAGGAGAACATTGAGAAGCCTATTCAAAATAACCGCCTGAATGTCAGAAAGGTGTATTTTGGGAACAAATTTTGTTAGGTGGCTTTTAGTTTAGCTTGTTTTTTCACTGGATTATTGAGTTCCAGGTGGGGCACATTAACAAATAGGGCTGATTAAGCATTATGACTACACTCAGCATGGAAAGCTCTGAAAAAGAAGCAAACCGGCTTGACCTGAGGGCCTAACTTTTATAAGACTTTCCCAATGTTCCTTTGTTTTTGTGGTGAGGTAGTAACTAAGTGAAATGGCCGGCAACTTGAATTTTTTTGTCAACTAGTTTTAAGTGTTTCATTTTCCTTTTGTACAGTGTCTTAAAAGTGGCAATAAACAATTTTTTTTTTGAAAACTTAATTTTTTTTTTTTAAGAGACAGGGTCTCACTCTGTCACCCAGGCTGGAATACAGTGACGTGATCATAGCTCACTGCAGCCTCGAATTCCTGACCTCAAACAGTCCTCCCGCCTTGGCCTCCCAAAGTGTTTAGATTACAGGTATGAGCCACTGTGCTGGCCTGAAATCTTTTTAGAAGCTTCTACATACCAATAGATGCCCCTGGGTTGGCCTAAATTAAGACTCCTTATTTTTAAATGGACCTCTTAAAGTGCAGTGTTGTTTATCTGAAATGCTCCATGTAATGGCCATTGTAATTCTAAATTATCTTTGTTATGATTTTGCAATTTTTGTCAGTATTTTGTAGTTTCTGGGACCTAACACTTACTCATATAAAAGACAGGTTTATCCAGAAGGTGGAGTACTCAGTTCTTTAGAAATTAAGGATCTCATTTTTTATGTTGAATATTGGATCTCTCAAACCTGAGGTAAAAGCCTGAGAGGGAAATGCCACAGTGTTGGGTTGTACAGTGCTTTTGGTGTGCCTTCTTGTGCAGATACTTCCTGAAGGTGGTGGCACTGCTGTGTTTTGTGTCCAGTTTATCCTCTCACGACAGTCTTATTTTTTCATGTCTGGTTAATCTAAAAGCTCTTAAGTGCTTGAACCAGGTCCACCAGTCAAGCTGTGACTTTTGGCACTGGGGTCCCCTTGACTGACTAGCCGGTGATCTCCCCCCACCAAAGCACACAAGAAAAAGAAACAAAGAGGATAGAATCTAAACTTCTGTGAATTCTGAAAGCTGGAGATCACACCCTCTACAATAATAGCCACTCATTGCAGCCGCGGTACATTGCCTTTAAAACTGCAGCTCTTGCTAGCCACTGCAAACCCCAAGAGTACATATGCTCTCTTATAGCACAAACTAATCCTGAGTTCAAAAGCCAAAACTATCCAGGGGCTCCACGCAGAGATCAGAGTCTGAACCGTGAGGAACTTAGAACCTTCCGAGCAGTGTGAGGACAACAGGGGACTTTTAGAGTTGGGCAGCCCCTCTCCTGCATTCCTCATGGGGTCTCGGGTGCCATCAACAGTGTTTTTCAGGTCCCACTATGGGGCACCAGAACTACCAAAAGACAAAATTACAAGAAGTTTAGTTATAGATTTGATTGGCTTTTATTTTATTTAACATCAGGTTACTTCAGGTTACTTTTTGGTAAGGGTTAAAGCAGAGGGGACTTCCTTATTACACTGGCTCAGGAAGACTGTAATCTCCCATTTTCAGAAAAAAACTGATCTGTTTTGGGATCTATCTCCTTCCTTAAAGTTTCAGTTTGATTATGTGGCATAGCATGAGTCATTCCAGTTTGGTCTGGTCTGGTCTGGTCTGTTGGGACGTAGTGTAGGAGCTCAGTCCAAAACAATGGCCTCCCATAAGTTTTGTTTAAAAAAACTGATCTGTTTTGGGATTATTTGATTCAAATCAAATAAAAAACTGATTTGATTCTGGGATACCCAGAAGTGGGATTGCTGGATCTGAATGAGCAATTTCTTGAATGATCTGGAAACAAAACCAGAGTGCTGTTTTAGAGAGTTCTATGGGGATTGAGATGAAGTGTTTGGCATTTGTGTAGGAAGGTGTCTGGCTTCTTGGAGTTGGTTGAGGTAGTATCATAAGGGACACTCCCAGGACTTGGTAAAAACATGGTCCCTTTAAAACAGCTCATTGAACAAGCTTGAGCCCTCATAAACCAGTTCAGTCTCCAAATCTAATAAGACTTTGCTTTCAGCCATATGGTGCTTTGACTCGAGAGGAAACTAGACTCTTAATGTTCACACAAACATCGTTTATTTACTGAGAGCGGATTTTTCGTCTAGGCATACCCTCCGTATTGTTTCTGAAGGTGATGCTGCATTTTCCTTACCTTATGCATCGTGCGGATGACTTCCCTAGAAAGCATGTACTGCAATACTTCAGCTGTTTCATCATTAACGGAAGAAGCTCACATTCAAAGCAGTGTTCCTTTAGGAATTTTCTTTAGCAGTTCCAGTCATCTATTAACTCCTGCCTACCATAATATTATACCCTAGCAGGGCAGTGTTTCATTGGAATCAGATTAGGGCTCAATTCAGTCCTGAGCCATCCTGATTTCTCTATCTTGGTTCCTCTCTGGAAGGCTCTCAGGGCTGCCAGCTGTGTGGCCTGTTTGAAAGCATTAGACTGTGGATGAGGCTTGTGGCAGGAATGTGGGTTTGCTATTAGTGTTGCAAAATTACTTCTTACAGAGAATGGTACCTTCCTCCTGCCTCCTGCAGTCTGGTTTTAGATTATTTTTCTTGTGGTTTTGGTTTGTGAGTGTGTCCTCATGGCTTTCTTTTCCTTTATTCCTTTTACCTTTGTTAACACAGATAGTGAAGAGAAGAATAAGCAAGAGATATTTTTGTATTTGTTGATAGTGTCAAGTTTTATAGGCGACTTCCCCTTTGTCTTGTGTAGTATAAGGTCAGGGTAGTTAAAATGTTTGGAATCATTTAACTTACTTTCCCAATAATGCTTTTATTGTTTTGGTATTAAATATAAGTATTAATAATATGGTTATAATATAGAAGGCGTGGGCATGAAAGAATCTACCCCTAATGGCATCATGCATACACAACCATTTTTAATGTTTTAATGTATTTTCTTTTGGGTCTCTAAGAGGTTATTCTGTTTGTTTTGTTTTTTAAGTGTTTTTGCTGGAAATGAAATTTCATAGGTTGGAATTTTACCTCATTTTCTCAGTTCTTTCTTTTTCTTAGAGGTGTTGAATGCCCAAAAAGACAACTGAAAGAAAAGAGAAAGAAATCAAACATAGAATGACTTTTGTATCATCAGTATCATCAACAAGCTAGATGATCATCCCTTTATAATCAGTGTCAAGTATCTTACCTGATTTCTGTAAGACATAGTCAAAAAGTGATTGTGAGGCACAGTGCATTGCCTTCCTTAGCTCGCCAAAACTTCTTTACCTTCCAGTATTTTATTGAACATGTTGGAGATTTAGGACACTCAAATAAATGAAAAGGCTCAGATATGTAGGAGTGAGTGGTGTCAACCCACATCAGCGTTTATCATTTCTTCCTTCCTGCTAGATAAAATGAGTAAGTTGAATGAAATGTCTACTAGAAAGCATTGATTACATAGCACACTTGCGTTTCTCTTGTAGGCCTTAGGAAACATGGTTCAATTCTCAATTCGTTATATAACTGAGAAAGACAACAGTCTTGTTCACACATACAATAATACAGTTTTAGTATTCTAAAAAAGCATAGCAGTTGCTGAAAAACAATTTTGGATTGCTTAAATAACAATCCTTTTCATTATTTTTAAATTATATTTTACATTTAGGAAATGAATGCTGCTTGGTTTCATATTTAAAAAACATTTCAAAACCCTCATTTTTCAATGTTTCAGGGATTTTGTTCTAGTTTAACAATCTGCAGAGTGTAAATTTCTTGTTATATCCATCATACAGGCTTATTACATCATGGAATTTAGGCATTGGAGGTGGTAGTTCGATTTTTTTAATGTGACCTTCCAAAATATGCTGTTTGTTACTGTTTTTGTAAGTAGTTTAGACTTAATTCCTTAATCTAGCATTTGGAGTCTAAACTCACTTGCAGAGAGGTCACTTTATATAATTTTACTCCATAGATAGAAATAGGATAATATAGGTTGGTGAAGCATACTATACTTTGATGCCTTTATGAGTCTTTGTGGCATTCTGTACTTTATTTTAAAATATGACTTACTCATTTATTTGTGGACAAGGCAGTTGCTTTTTTTTTTTTTTTTTTTTTTGAGATGGAGTCTCACTCTGTCGCCCAGGCTGGAGTGCAGTGGCGCAATCTCCGCTCACTGCAAGCTCTGCCTCCTGGGTTCACACCATTCTCCTACCTCAGCCTCCCGGGTAGCTGGGACTATAGGTGCCCGCCACCATGCCCAGCTAATTTTTTTTTTTTTTTTTTTTAAGTAGGGACGGGGTTTCACTGTAGCCAGGATGGTCTTCATCTTCTGACCTTGTGATCCTCCCTCCTCAGCCTCTGGGATTACAGGCGTGAGCCACCTCGCCCGGCCAGCAGTTGTTTTTGAAATTTACTCTCTGTTTATGGCCTGATTAACAGATCACCTTCTGAATTATAAAATGAATATAATAGGGGGATGGGTGAGGAGGTGGGGAGAAACTTGTATAAACATTTTAAGGATTAGGAAGTGACTGAAATATCTAAAATGTTTTAGCCAACACTGAGTACTTCCATTCCTAAATTTTTTTTCGTGTGTGTACCTTAAAAGTAAATATATAACTTACTCTGTTGTTAATTCTTCCAGTTTTAAACAGAAATTTGATTTGTGAATTACAGAAGCATAACATTTCATATATATGAGGTGAAGGGTGAGGTTTGAGACTAGAGCCCACAATCTCTTATTTTCTCAAAATAACTCTTTTCAGCTTCCCGAGTTACCACTATTACCAGTGACAAGTCATACCTCTTTGCCTGAAGTGGTAAGTTATACCACTTCTAAAATACCATTACTAAAAACAGCTCATTTCTAAGCTGCCTTACATTTTCAAAAGCATTTGAAAGTATTTTTGGACTTGCTAAACATTATTAGTTAGAAGTAAAAAGAAACTGTGTTTGGTTATTAGGGAACTCATTGTTGCCTAGAGGAAGGGTTAGAAATGCCTAATCCCTTTGGGAATAAATAGATATATCTAGTGTTATAAGATCATGAGCACAAGATAAATTCAGATTAGCTAATTAGCCTTTGCCTCATCATTTGCTGTTTTATAAATAGGGCAAAAACCACACTTATATTAATAGTTACTTCCATGTTACAAGTAGGTTAATGGGCTCAGTGACTAAGTAATTTATCTTCCCCTTTACCTGTAAATGTTTGTTCCTAATTTTAGATACAGATCTTATAATAGTTTAAGATGGATTCAAATGTTATTTCTCTGATGTACGTTTTCCCCCAATTACCTGTCTTTGCTAATATGTATTTAAAGTGTACATTTCATCTGAATTTAAATCTCCCCAGATTTTTCAGTGTCAGTTCTGGGTATGTGATTTAGCTACAGAAGGAGACCTTTTAATATGATGTCATGTCATTTGTGTCACGAGAGTACACTTTAAGACTACGAGAAGATTTTTTACCATAGTTCTCTATTCCAAGTTGCTGTTGATTACAAGTACAATATTGGGTCAACAGCTTTTCAGGAAATGAAAAAAGGGACACTGTCATGTTAAATGTACAAATTGTAAGATAATTTACCTTTTCAGAAAAGATAAAAATGTGTATGTTAGAGAAATAAGGAAAAACTATAATAATTTTGTTTTTTATTTAGGAAATGATCATCTTTTAAAAATATACAGGAGTGTTTTCCAAGATGATTTTGTTCATTGGAACAAAAGTGCTTTAGAATGACCGTTGGTATTTTATGAAAAGTCTGACGTATATCTCAATCAGCAAATTTGTGAAATGCTAGATTAAACTAAAGACCTTATGTGCATTATTAATCTACAAATATTCCAAATCTTATTTCATACAGACCCCCTTTTTCCCCAAGAAAGATACATTGATTTAGGAAATCCTGATAAATGGTAATATTTTGATAATGTGTTAAGCCACTGGGATTTTCTTGTTCCAGGAGTCTTGAAAATAATTTTGAGATATAAAGGCCTAAAATTGTACTGTTTTAGGGAATTTAAGACTATGACATTGAATTTAAAGAAACAGTATATTCATTTAAAAATAAACACATTTTTTCCCCTTCCTTGTAGTTCTTGTGGATTTAAAAGTGGCTTGTTTCTGGAAATCTCTTGTGTGAGCACTGAGCTAGAATCAGAAGATCTGATTTCCAGGTTTTTCTTGGCTAAGTGACTTTAATCAAACCATGTCACCTCACTCAGCCTCCCTTTTGGCATTTTCCTAATGCACATCAAAATTACAGGGTCA
Source organism: Nomascus leucogenys (assembly GCF_006542625.1). Lineage (NCBI taxonomy): Eukaryota > Metazoa > Chordata > Mammalia > Primates > Hylobatidae > Nomascus > Nomascus leucogenys. The sequence goes on from NC_044396.1 coordinate 1,799,126, forward strand.
ACATACCTCACAGAGTTGTTGTAAAGATAAAATAAGAGAAGTAGTCTATCTCTAGGCATTTGAAACTTGTAAAGTGTTTAGTGCAAGATTAAGGAAATAACTACCTTAATTAAGCAAATGGAAGATGTGGATGCCTTAAAACCTTGTTTGGACTAATGGCTCTTTATTTGAGGATGGTAGAATTTTTTTAGAGCTAAACAGGATTTGGGGACAATTGTGCCACTCTCTCCTTTTGTCACTGAGGAAACTGAGGACTAGAAATGTTAAGTGATTGGCCTTGGGTCTCACGGAGATCCAGGAAGATGGCCAGGTCTTCTGACGCATGTTCTGATGCCATGCCAGTCTCTAGACTAGTCTAGAAGAGAACAATGAGCTGTCTGTTAAGTAAGACATTCTTCAATATCTTCTTCCCAGATATTGCAACTTTTTATAATGGAATGTTAGTATTGTTATTTTAAAGATTGTTGTGCAGTACGCTGTTACGACTTCTATACTGTGTTTTGGGTAAAAAATTGGTAAGTTGCTTTTTAGCAATGATAATTTTTTTCTTTTTTGCGTCATATTTTAAAAAAGAAATTCTGACAAATTACTATGTAATGTGCTAAAACTGAAATTATGAGAAAAAAGAAAATACAAGTTAGTTTATAATTCTGTTGTTGTTTCATTGTCATCTGTGCGATATTGACATTTAGGGCACATAGCACTTGTTACCACTTTCCCCCACCCCATTCCTTTTAAAATATTTTCAAGAGAAAATGAAAAGGACAGGTATGTTTCTTTGTGACCTCTTTTGAAAACATTGTTTTTTTCTTTGCCTCAAATATTACTGGGATAAAAAATAGCATTGCTTATTTTTCTGGGCCACACTTAAAAAAATAACTAGGAAATAAATGTGTTATCAGTCAACAGACACTTGCTGAGAATCTGTTACTGAGACATTGTGCTAGGTGCTAATGATTTTAAGACATACTACGGTCTTTTGCCTAAGAAACCATAAACATAGTTATTTACTGCGTTGTTCTTTTACAATGTGATATCAAATATTTTCTTTTATTTAAAAATACCATGTAGAATAATTTTCTCTATTTGTGTTCTTTTTGGCATTGTATGAAATTTGAATAGAGAAGTGCTACAAATAGAAAGGTGTGAATAATTTTAGAGCCCTGAGGGTGATATTATGAAAGGTTAAATTGTCTATGCTTTAATAAAAGGAGCAGTTAAAAATTATTTTAGTCACTGGAATAGTGAGTGTGTTTGTTTGAATTGTAGCACACCTAGACAGAAATAAATCTTGTTAAAACAACAGCTTACTACTGACCTTACTTGCTTTGCCCATTTTAGGTCCTAGAATCTTGACTACAGTAAAATAGAAAAGGTCTACTATGCACATTTGTAGGCGTATCTTTAAAAGGTTTTTTAACCTGATACTTTATGAAGAAAAAATAAAAAGAATTCGTTACGCATGCCTTGAATTTATGGTCTGAAATCAGAACCCAAACATTATATACTATAGTTAACTAAAGTGTGTTTAGATACTACAAACTACAAATAACTTTTTGTGCGATTTTGATTCAATCTTCACTTCCTTCTCATAGAGGAACTCAAACTCTCGGTCACTCTATGAGATTGTTTATTTTTTTTTTATGTTTTTTTTTGGGGGGTAAGACGGCGTCTTGCTCTGTCACCCAGGCTGGAGTGCAGTGGTGTGATCTTGGCTCACTGCAACCTCTGCCTCCTAGGTTCAAGCAATTCTTGTGCTTCAGCCTCCCAAGAAGCTGGGATTACAGGCACCCTCTACCATACCTAGCTAATTTTTGTATTTTTAGGAGAGACGGAGTTTCGCCATCTTGGCCCTTTGCTGCTCTTGCTGGTCTCGAACTCCCGGCCTCAAGCAATCCTCCCTCCTTGGCCTCCCAAAGTGCTGGGTTACAGGTATGAGCCACTGCGCCTGGCCTGTGTTTTGATTTGATCTGAATTGTTGGTTATGTCCGTAAAAAGCTAGCTATTTTTTATTTGGTTTTGGTTTTTTTGTTTGTTTGTTTGTTTGTTTGTTTGTGAGACAGGGTCTTGCTCTGTCTCCATGCTGGAGTGCAGTGGCGTGATCACTGCTCACTGCAGCCTCAGTCTCCTGGGCTCAAATGATCCTCCTGCGTCAGTCTCCTGAGTAGCTGGTACCACAGATGGGCACCACCACACTCAGCTAATTTCTCGTTTATTTCTGGTAGAGATGGTGTCTCACTATGTTGCCCATGCTGGTCTGGAACTCCTAGGTTCAAGCAATCCTCCCATGTCGACCTCCCAAAGTGTTGGGATTACAGGTGTTTGCTACTGCGCTTGGCCAAGGCTAGCAATTTTTGTGGGGAAAAAAAAAATTTAAGTACTGTATATAGAAAGATACCACTATGATACATAATGTTTCCTTGTAAGTTCCTTGAAGGTAGGACTTCTTTTGTTTTTTTTAAACCATTATATTCCCAGAGCCTTTATATATCCTTGTTTATATATCCCTTGTATATAAATCTTTGTTGGGTAAATGAATTAATGAATTTTTATTTATCCTTAAGCATCGTAATCCTTTTTTGTGTTTGTTGCCATTCTGGTTTCCAGCTTGTCTGCCCAAGATGTTTCTGTTTTTTTTTTTTAAGTCCTTATTACTATTTATGAAAGGCGATTCATTTTTGTTCTGGTGATCTATTGTTTAAAACAATAATTTATTATTAATATAGCTCATAATTCTGTGGGTTAGGAATTTGGACAGGGCACAATAGGGATGGCTTGTCTCTTCTGTATCAGTTGGGAAGACCCAGGAACTGTCAGGGGCTATAATAGATGGGGCCTGGCTGGGCATTTAATTCTCTTTTTTCATATGGCTTTTCCACATGGCCAGCTTGGGCTTCTTCATAGTATGGCAGCCTCAAGGCAGTCATACATACGTAGCAGCTCAGAATGCTAAGATCGAGGGTTTTGGGAGTCCCAGGCTGAAGCATCAAGGCTCAGAAGTCCCAGAATACTGCTGCTGCTATATTCTCTTGGTCAAGCTAGTCATTAAGGCAACCCCAGCTTCAGGGGAAGGGCGGTTACACTTCAGTTCTCAATGAGAGTAGCAGCAAAGAGTTTATTGCTGCCTTTAATCTTTCACAGTTTCTGTTCAGAGTTTTTGTTGTTTATGTCTTGTCATTATTACTATTAACACTATTAGGCTGTGGTTTATTCTAGGATGTCTAGCAAAATAACTACTTCCAAGTGTTTAGATATCAAATGGTAATAGCTCCTCTTTTCTCTCCATGCTGTAGTTTGTGGCCTGACTGCCTAGAATGCTCTTTGTCCTAGATGGGCTAGAAAGAGCGGTGTTAGATTCCTTTTGATAGAAATAAGAACTTCCCAATTGGGAGTTCATGCTACAAATGAATTTCCCCCATGGAATAGAAATTCCCAGAGGAGAATACCTATAACTGTGTATTTATATCTATTTGTATGTATATGTATATACATGTTATATATATATATACACACACACACACATATATGTATATATATAAATACACTTACAGATACACACACACCACATTTCATGGTAGATAACTTGTAGGCCAGTGGTACCCAGATTATGAGTTCATGTTTCTATTTAAAAATTTTTCCCAAATCTGCAAACTGGCATAGGAGTGCCACAATTTCAATTTTGTCAAGTCAGTATATGAAAATGAAAATGACCACTTACTAGCATCACCATTTCAGAAAATAAAAGGAAAATTTAGCCCCATGAAACAGTAAGCTCATAATAAAGTCAGATTCTTCACATTTACTGAAATTTAGCTTTATAAAAAATAAAGCATTACATTTTTTCTTTTAGTTTTAAAAGACTGTTCTTTAGCTACAGTTCAGAGACCTATTTTGGGTACCACTGGTAGGGCCTTTGATTTGTCAGTGAAATTTTTGGTAAAAAAAAACCTGTACATGAATGATTCTTAAAATCTACTTTTTATGGCCATATTTGTTACGTAAATAATTGGGAATGTTAACTTGGTTAATGGCTCCTATGAAAAGCAGCCAGTTTAGTATGTTACTAGATTCCTTTTCAATACAGAAGATTTTAGTTTAATTAAGACCTACAAAACAAAAATAGATTTACTAACTAAATATAAACAAAACTACCAAATCAATAAGATTTAAATTAGCACTACCATGCAAGGGTATTTGGCTGTAACAAAATTGCTGTGTATAATCTGCTGAGCTCGGGTTACATTGAGTTCAGCATGTACTGCTAGTAGCTGTGTGAAGATGTTTCAAATACTCCATATGATTTTTCTTTACTGAATTCATAGAAAACTTTCTCTCTCAAGATTTGACTTCAAGGAAATTAAAATACTCATCTTTAACACAAATGTAAGCACAAATGGAAGTCCTGAAATTAAATAGCACTAAGTTATCAGATATATAACGGTCGTCCACATGATTCAGCATATCCATATGTTAAGTAATTTCAGATTTTCATCAAAATGAAAGCATGAAATTAGAAAATTTCATGGATGTTTTATGGACATTTATATACGTTCTTGGTCTCTGGTACCCCCAGTTTGAAGAAAAATTTAGCCACAACAGATTGTTTTCCTAGCTGTCTCCCACCTTAGGTTTCAGAATTGTCTTCTTTTCTAATGAAATTCCTTGTGTCAAGTAAAGTTCTCATTTTGTCACAGCCTTAAAATTTTTTTTCTTCACTGTCTTTTATCCTGCAATATTGTATTATTTCTTCTATTTTTTTTTGCTTATAACAGCCAATAACTGAATAATCTTGTTAGTGAAACCTTTTTGGGTAACTCATTGTTAAGTTGGTGCTTGTGACTGCTTGTGTAAGCCTGGCTTTTGAAAGTATCTTCTTGATATCAAGTCCTTTTCTTTGAGGGAATAAGGAGTTGGGTAGAGCAAGAATTGCAGAGAAGGGAGCCTGGCAGAAGAAGCAGTAATAGAAGCAACCTGGGAGAGTGGAGGCCTTGAATTCAGAACGAACTGGATTCAGTTGGTATTTCTTCCTCTTGCTTTAACTTGAGTAAATTGCTTAACTTCTCTTTTAGTTTCCTCATCTGCAAAATGAATTTTTAAGAGACGAGGTCTTGCTCTGTCACCCAGGCTGGAGTGTGATGGCACAAACACAGCTCACTGCAGCCTCAACCTCCCAGGCTCAAGCAATCCTCCAGCCTCAGCCCCTCAAGTAGCTGGGACTGCAGGCACGCGCCACCACACCTGGCTAATTTTTGTATTTTTTGTAGAGACGACATTTCGCCTTGTTGCCCAGGCTCGTCTTGAACTCCTGAGTTCAGTAATCCTCCTGCCTCAGCCTCCCGAAGTGCTGGGATTACAGACATAAGCCACTGAGCCCGACCAGCATGTAAAATTTATAGCAGGGGAACTGGCATCTGTTTCATAACAAAAGGTAGCTCCTGTTATTCTGTATGCTTAGGGTGTTGGAATGCTCATCTCAAGATCTATCCAGTTTTATTTATGTTTTGTATGTTAGATATGTGATCAGTAAATTCTAGCTTCACAACTAAGTTAGAAGGCCCTTTCACACCTTTTTGTGTACATAGTGCACTTCCGTGACGTGGAGGTTGAATAGCAATTGGTTAAGACAGGATAGTGAGGCCCAAGTTTTAATGATATATTTGTTCCTGGGTTCACAGAAACTCCATTAGTCATGATGACTGGGAGAAGTCCTGTCATCAGTAGAGGTACTAATCTCTTTGAGCCCCAGATTTCCATCTGTGAAACTCAGTAGTTGAAACATGATTTCTAAGTTTGCTCTAGATCTCAATTTTTTCCCAAAATGGTACTGTTGCCATAGGATCCAGTTTTCTCCAGTATTCCTCAATGTTTTTGTTAGAACCTAGGCACCTAGTAAAATGAAAAATCCCATTTTTAGTTTTTTAGGAAGACGAAAAACTATATAGTCTCACACAGTAGGGCCACATTTCTAATGAAATCTGTTTTCTGATAACATTTCCTCTGAGTGACATTTGGATCCATGGGATGACTCAGTAAAATGCAGAAAGTTGATTAGAATGTGGCTAGGTACTAACTACTCCACAGGTAAGTTCTTCACTGTCCTGCAAAGTGGGTTGCAAAGCTTTTCTCTTAGTCTGGTGCTAGCTTTTGGAATACTACATTCTTTCTACAACTCTGTAAAATATTGACGTACTTAATCGCATAATACATAATTATAATTTGAGTCAAAGAAAATAAACTCATTTTTGTTTGATTAAAACATTATGGCTATGAATACCTATTATACACACTTGTGAGCTGTTTTCAACTTTTTTTCTTTTTAAAATACTGTTCATTTGGTGCTTGCTATCCTTTGTTTTGGTGGGTTGGTGCTGCCTAGCAGGCAGGCAGAGCAGTAAATATACAGGTCCTGTGCTCGGGCAGTCCTGGGTTTGACATCCAGGTCCATTGTAAGTTTTTTGACTTTAGATAAATTGTGTTACCTTACTGTCTTCCTTTTTAAGGAGACACCTCCTCTCCTGCCCTCCTACATGCTTTGTGTGCATTTTAAAATTTAATGTTCCCTTTATTATATTGAAATAATGATTGTATCTTAATGCAGTCATGTTCTGTTGATAGATTTGACCTCTCTGTAGGAGGTGGGAATTGACAGTGACCATCATTTGGGGAAGGATGCCTTTGGTGGCAAGTTTGTGCTGGTTCCTTTGAGGCTGTCTTTGAGGGTACTTTAGGTGTTGGAGGTTAAAGACTGCCACTGCCCTTTGTAGATATATATATATATATATAATGTTAATGTTGGCTGGGGTGGTGGGTCACACCTGTAAAACCAGCACTTTGGGAGGCCTAGGTGGGAAGATCACTTGAGGCCAGGAGTTCCAAGTCCAGCCTGAGCAACATAGCAAAACCTCATCTCTACAGAAAAAAAAAAAAAAAAGAATGAATAAATAAATGTAAAAATCAGCCAGGTGTGTTGGTGCATGCCTATAGTTCCAGCTACTCAGGAGGCCGACGTGGGTAGATCAACTGAGCCCAGGTGGTTGAGGCTGCAGTGAGCTGTGATTGCACCACAGCACTCCAGCCTGAGCAATAGAGCAAGGCCCTGTCTCAGAAAAAAAAAGCTAGTTACTTCTGGTCCACTTTATTTTCTTACCCCATAGTCTTAAGATATTATGCATATAGTTGCTAGGTGCGGTGGCTCACACCTGTAATCCCAGCACCTTGGGAGGCTGAGGCAGGTGGATCATGAGCTCAGGAGTTCAAGACCAGCCTGGCCAAGATGGTGAAACCCCGTCTCTACTTTAAAAAAAAAAAAAAAAAAATTAGCTGGGCATGGTGGCGGGCGCCTGTAATCCTAGCCACTCAGGAGGCTGAAGCAGAGAACTGCTTGAAGCTGGGAGGCAGGTGTTGCAGTGAGCCGAGGTCACGCCACTGCACTCCAGCCTGGGCGACAGTGTGAGACTTGTCTAAAAAAAAAAAAAAAAAAAAAAAAAAAAAAAAAAAAAAAAAAAATGCATATAGTCACGCATCACTTAGATGCATTCTGAGTATTGCATCATTAGGCAGGAGTGTACTTACACAAACCTAGATGGTCTAGCCTGCTACATATCTAGGCTATCTGGTGTAACCCATTGTTTCTAGGCTACAAACCTGTGTAGCATGTTACTATACTGAATACTGTGGGCAGTTGTAACACAATGGGAAATATTTGTGTATGTAAACATGTCTAAATATAAAAAGGTGCAGTAAAAATACGGTATTATAATATTACAGGACCACCGTGGGATATGCAGTGTGTCATTGACAAATGTTGTTATGCAGTGCATGACTGTATATTATACAGAGTCTTGAAGTGTTTTATAGGCTGGTCTGTATTGTACCCAAGGGATATAAAAGGAATGATTCTAGGCTCAGTTGTGTCAGAGTGGTCGTTGCAACAGTAATTAGGGGAAGAAAGCTAAGGAGAAGATGAATTTCTGAGGGGAGTTTATAATCTAAAAATTATCCACACTATTGGGAGAAAAACAATAAACATTCTACTTACAGTGTGTTGGGGCCTTTTTACTTGAGGTGGGGGTGGATTGGTTGTTAGGGTGGCATGCTCTAGTCTTGGTGGGGAACTATCCCTGAGCCTTTACCTCTGTTTAAGAAAGATTAATTTCTGCCCAATAACTTATCTTTCCCCCCCCCCCCCCCCCGTAATTCTGTTAAAGACTGTTGTCAGTTTTTTGGCAAAGCACCTTAATAAAAGCCCTAGGACTTCTGCAGTTATTTAAAAATTCCTAGTCCAGCAGCAGGTTATTGTCTTACTCAAAGATGGATGCAACTTCATCCTTGCCCTCAAACAGCTCGCAGTCTAGAGGAGAAGATAAATTTTAGTATAAGGTAATGACAGCAATCATTTGTACATGCCGTATCCAAACGCTTACTTCCTTTTCACATGTCAACACTTCAACCTTCTCTAGCCTGATATCTTTATCTCTCCATTGAAACTGTCCTTATAAAGGGCACCAATAATTTCTGGTTGCCACATCAAGTAGAAATCTTAATTTCCAGTGTCATTGAACGATGTTGACCACCCTCTCCTTCTTGGAATTATCTCCTCTGGAATTTTATAGTACTTGTCTTTGCTGGTCTTCCTCTTGTCTTTTAGGTAATTTCTTCTCATTTTCCTTGGTCAATTCCTTTTCTACATAGTTTTTACCTGTAGAAGTTCCTCAAGACTTAGTTCCAGTCTCCCACCCTCCTTTCTTTATATTTTCTGCCAAAGAAATCTTAACCATTTCTATGGATTCAAGTGCTATTTTCAAGTCAAGGGCTGCCAATTTAGTATCTTTCATCCTTTTCCAGATTTGAACTTTGTACATTCAGCTACAGATACGAGATTAATTGGTTTTCTAGGTCTGTCTCTGGGCAAGAATACTAGTCTTTAGAGAGTTGCTGTTTTATTATAGTTGCTTTATTGTATTGCCTCTGACCATGGTAGGCAAGAGACAAGATGGAAAGGAATGGGCATAATGAGATCCGTGAGTGTGATGGATATATTATTTTTCACTGTGTCATATATGTAAATTGTGGATGTGTATGTAACTCTAGCTTAAGAATTTTTAAACTGATATATTTTTTCTATATATCTGTTATAATTATGGCCTATGAATTTTTTTACATTTAGTGAGGATGAAAATTAAATTGTATATCTAAATCTCTACTTGTTTAACTTACGACTAATTGTACTTTCAGAAGCTTTTTATTAAACTGAGTTAAAATAACAAAAGAACATCTTAAGATTGACTTTCAGTTAACTTTAAGCACTGGTTTTATTAACCTAAAAATTTATCTGTATTAATTTGTGTACCTTAATAGGCAAAATGAATAGTTGGAAAGAATAGGAGATTAGTTAATGTTTACCCGTAAGTTATCAGGGCTAAATGTTATTTTAAGGGAGTTTTGCCGTGATTCTGTTGACCTTACAGAGGACTTTGGAAAATGAAAATTACCTTTAAACATTTTCATTAGTTAAGAGTTATTGTCTGCAGTGAAGGTATAGCCTTTTAAACAGAGAAAGAAGTCATGAGCTTGTCTGCAGTATATATAGAAGTTAATCAGTTAATTTATAAATTATTCTTCTGAGGTCTAGATGCTCATTAGCACCATCAAACTTAATGGGAAATAATTTTACTTTGCATGTCTAGTCCTCATTCTTTATATTACTAAGTCTTCTGCAGTGAAACTTTGGAATTTTACTATTTTATTAAAATTCATATGAAGGCTATATATTAGGACACATTTGCATTACAAATATATGTAATATATTTGTATAATAACAATATCGTGTTCAATAATCTGAAATAGTTTTCAAAGGTAAGTCGTGAAAGTATGACTTTCTTCTTGGGGTTATGTCCTGTGAAACATGGTGACTTAAAGGTGTTTTTTATGTTTGAGAGTTTGTGCTTTTAAGCAAAAAAAGGGAAAAATAAATTTTGTATTAATCATACATTATGAGTGTACACTATGGGTATATATTCACATGTGCTTGGCTGGAACTATTGAAAAATCTTAAGTAATTTGAGCAGTTCTTCCTTAGCTTTTTCTTCTGTTCCCCGTGCATTCTCTTTTTTCCTGCCAATCTGTCTGGCTGGCTTGATTAAGGTGGTGCTGGCTGTCCCGAAACATGAAGTGTGATAGTTGTCGGCTGCCCTTCTGTTTAGTTATCTTTTTCCAACAGCCTGTTCCATGTTTTCAGTTGTCCATGAAAAAATTGACTTGGTTGTTTTGAGTTGACAAACATATCTTTCTTTTTCTTTCTTTTTTTTTTTTTTTTTTTTGAGAAAGGGTCTCACTCTGTCACCTAGGCTGGAATGCAGTGGCGCGATCATGACTCACTGCAGCCTTGACATCCGTAGGCTCAAGTGATCCTCCCATCCCAGCCCTATGAGTATCTGAGACTACAGACATGCACCACCATACCCAGCTAGTTTTTTTGTATTGTTTGGAGACGGGGTTTCACCTTGTTGCCCCAAGCTGGTTTCGAACTCCTGGGCTCAAGTGATAATGCCTGCCCAAGCCTCCCAAAGTGTTGGGAATATAGGCGTGAGCCACCATGCCCTGCAACAGACATATCTTTATTTACATACCAGCTCTGTTAGTGATTGCATCCTTTGATTGGTAGCAACTTTGAGAAAATTGTGAGGCTTACATTTGGGCTGAGAAAATAATAATGCCAAGATTTATTAACAGTGTCTGCCAAGGTGCAAAATGTAGGGAATACCCTTTGCTGGTCTTGTTAGTACTATACCAAAAACCTCAAGAAGGCAGTTTTCAGGTTGGTCACATTTCTGCCATTTGCTTTTTCAAATCAAGTTGGCAAAAATAGCATTATCAAAACAGTGACCTTTTGTGACAGCCTGGTGGGTAAGATCATGTATGAACTCCAGAGTCAGACTTTTGTGGGTTAGAACCCAGACTTTTGCTAGTGCATCAGCTCTCTGGCTTTAGAGTTCTTTACTCCCCAGTTAGGTTTCTGTATCTATAACGTGGACATGGTAGTAGCAGGGCCTACCCTCACAGGATTGTTATGAAGGTTAAATTAGGTAACACACAAAAAGTTCTCTACTCAATGCTCTCACAGAATAAACATTCAATAAATGCTATTGATGCTATTGTTACATTGTTGTTAAGCCAAAAAAAGTATGGCACATCTCTTATTATAGTAGTTATAAATTAAAATGTTCTTTTAGCCAGTATTACAGCTGTGATTTCATTTTCTTCCCAGTTTACATTGTTTTCTGTGGGTCTGTTTCTACCCATTCACTTAAAAAATAAATAAAATGAAATATTGAGCGTATCTTCTTCAGTTCTGCCTCACGCCCTGCCATCAACCTACACGGCTCTAATGCTGCCAGCTGTCTTTTTATGTGTGGTGTAGATTCAGTCCTGACTTTGCTTTTTGCCTCAGACTAGTGAGGTGTTACTCCACTTGCTAGTTGATGCTCCACTTGGCAGGTGTTCACACCACCATATGCAGCTACAACTACCTTTACCCTTAGATCCCCTACTCACGCGGAAACTGTAGCTATCACACAAGAAAGAGCAAGGACACACAGGTGCATTTGTGAAAAATCACTAAAATATTGTTTAACATTAAAATTTTTTTTTGCACTTTAAAAATTGAAGTATAATTTGCAGACCGTAAAATGCACCCATTTTAAGTAGCAGGAGTTTCAGTACATTTTTACGGTCATATATCTTGTGTCTGTTATTCATCTTTCTTTAGGACACAATTCAGTTTTAGAACAATTCTATCACCCCACAAAGTTATCTTATGTCCATTTTTAGTCAGTTTCCATTTCCATATTCTGACACTGGAAACCATCAACCTGCTTTCTGTCTTTATAGTTTTACTTCTAGAAATTTCAAACAAATGGAATCATACAATACAATGTATGTTGTATTTGTGGCAGTCTTCTTTCATTTAGCATAATGTTTTTGAGGTTCATCTGTGTTGTTCACATATTGATAATTCATTCCCCTTTATTGAGTGGTATTCCATCGTGTGGATGTACAGCATTTAAGAAAATCCCTTGATAAACATTTGTATCGTTTCCAATTTTTGGCTATTATGGACAGTAACTGCTGTGAGCATTTCCATTCAGCTCTTTGTATGGACATCTCTTCCCCAAGAGAAATGAAAACATCAGGGATAAAATTGCATTGTGTAGTGATAAATTTCCAAACTGTTTTCCCAAATGGCTGTACTATTGCATTTTCTACCAGCAGTGGATGTAAAGGGGTTCTGATTTCTTCCTATCCTTGTCAACACTTTAGATAATTTTACTGGTTATGTAGAATATTTCATTGTGGTTTCAATTTCCATTTTCCTAATAACTAATGATGTTGAGTATTTTTTCATGTACTTTTCCTTATTGTGTATCTCATGGTGTGTTGCAAAATATTTTGCCTATTTAAAAAGAATTGAATTATTTGTCCTGTTGTTAAGTTGTAAGAGATCTTTATGTATTCTAGATACATGCCCTTTATCAAATAATTTAGCTCCTTATGTAATATATTCCAGATACGTGTCCTTTATCAGATAATTATTTTGCAGATATCCCCAAAATTATCCCTACTCCTTCCCTTGAAACACATTATTAGAGGGGCTTTGTGAAAACTCTCAGGACAGAACAGTAACGAGATGCTTCTTTATTATAGAGCTTTTATTACCTCCACTTTTGCTTTAAATGACTACTAGTTTCTCTTAGTAACTTATAAAATAGTTTGTAATTCTGTTTTTATGGAAGTATTTTATTCCTTTTGTGTAAAATGTTACACCAACGTATCTAGATGTTTGGAAATTTTAGTATCTTTATATCTCCTAAACATCTTTTTTTTTTTTTTTTTTTTTTTGAGATGGAGTCTCGCCCTGTCGCCCAGGCTGGAGTGCAGTGGCGTGATCTTAGCTCACTGCAAGCTCTGCCTCCCGAGTTCACGCCATTCTCCTGCCTCAGCCTCCCAAGTAGCTGGGACTACAGGCGCCCGCCACCACGCCCGGCTAATTTTTTAGTATTTTAGTAGAGACGGGATTTCACCATGTTAGCCAGGGTGGTCTCGATCTCCTGACCTCGTGATCCACCCGCCTCAGCCTCCCAAAGTGCTAGGATTACAGGCGTGAACCACCGCGCACGGCTAACATCTTTCTTTAGCATGGGTGCATTGACACTTTTGCCTCATGTTATAGTAGCTTATTAAAAGCTTACTGAATAGTATAGAGCCAGCAGTAATCATTTAATATCATTCCTACTAATACCACAAGTTTCAGCTCATGATTGTTGCATAATATGATGTCCTTGAGCAAATTAGTTGTTGGTATAGAATTATAATGGGCTTAAGTAGGCCAGCATAATGAATACATTTATCCCAGTAGCGCTAGATAGAATTGATGACTCCCATTACATAAGTTTATTGCACACTATTCACTGACTGCCACTTGAGTAGAATCCATTCATTTTATTTACTGTGATAACTTCTTATTTGCATATAGATTCTTTTTGTTTGTTTTTCATGAAGTATCTCTGACTAATACACTAGCTGCATTTCATTATATATGATGAGTTCAAGACTGGCCAGGTCTTAGTAAAAATCAAAATGCTGTCTTTTTCTGTTTCTCTCCCCTGTAGACCTTTTAGATTATGAAATCAGATGTTTCTGGTGTCCAAGAAAAATAGTAATTTTGATATTAAATTGATGTTAACTTGTTTGTGCTATTGGATTCTATTTACTGTTTTAACGAGTAAAGGGCACTTAAAGGAATTAGTAGTGTTTTAAGTTTTGATAATCCAAATTGTAAATTCTTACTGATGGATGTCATCCGAAGGAAGAAGAATCTAGTAGCTTAGTTATGAAAACATTCCTTGGAGCTGATTAAATTTAGTAGTGTTCAATGTTTTTAAAAAATTATTCTTAAAAAGAGATACATTTTCAGTATCGTTAGTAGTAGCAATCAAGCCACTTTTCTTGAGTCCATAAAATATACAAAAGCAGTAAATATTAATATACATAAAATGCCTTAAGCACATACTTTTAGTTTTCATATTCCTCATTGTGTTTCTTGGGAACAAACTTAATTGGTGCAGTAGAAGGATCAGACGAAAAGCTGCAGGCTCATTTACAGTGAAGCACTTTGTTTGCAAAGACACAGACTCTGAAGAAACATTGCAAACAGTTGCCCTCATTATTGAAAATATTCAGTTCTTTTTCTTATTCACCTTTTCTCTTGCAAATTATCTTGGTTATTATAACATCATTTTTACTGCCATAAAGGCTTTCCTTGGCTGGGCATGGTGGTTCACACCTGTAATCCTGGCATTTTGGAAGGCCAAGGCAGGAAGGTCACTTGAGGCTGGGAGTTTGAGACCAGCCCAGGCAACTTAACAAGACCCTACCACTACAAAAAATAAAAAATTAGCTGGGTGTGGTGGCGCATGCCTGTTGTCCTAGCTACTTGGGAGGCCAGGGCGGGAGGATCACCTGAGCCTAGGAGTTTGAGGTTGCAGTGAGCTGTGATAGAGCCACTGCATTCCAGCCTGGGTGACAGAACAAAACTTGGTCTCTGAAGGGGGGAAAATAAAAGATAATTCTTGAGATAAGAAATTATTTAGTCATTCAGGCCTTTTGGTTCCATATAGGTAAACTGTAAATCATGGCAACTTAAGATTAGCATGTGAACTTTATTTATTTATTCAGCACACATTTTCTGCCTGTTACAGTGTGCTGGGCACGGCCCTAGGAATGCAGTGTGGGAGTAGGTCACTAGGGCCTCCTGCTTTTACTCAGCTTTTTGTCTCATAGGGAAGGCTGGTGGTTAGACAAGCAGTTAAAGTGTAAGGACAGCAACTCAGAATTTGTAGGCACTTCATAATTCACAATGAAATGTAGCCTTATATATTTTACATTACCTTGTACAAATAAAAGTAATGCAGCAAGTCTACTTCTTGATTTACCATGCAATTTAATAAGAGATGTTATTAATGAATATTACTTGTGTATTGATGGCAATTAACAAGTATTACTTTGAAAATCGGCTATAAAAATCACATCTGCTCTAAGGAATCTAACAGGATTCTGCAGATTTTATTCATGTTTATTTGTTTGTTTATATTACAGATTTCTCTTGGATTTGGCTACACACTTATAGATCTTCTGCACTGTTTACAGGCACAGGTGAGTTAACGTTGAATTCTTCATATTGGATATTTTGATATTTAATTAAAATATTTTAAAATTCTGCATATAGTTTAGGGAACTATGTAAATAAGATGATTTTAAATAAAAACAATAAACTGTGTATTTGTCTGTATTTCATTTTTATTATGAAAGTTCCTTACAAATGTATTGGAAATAACATTTAAAGGTAAAATGCTCATATCTGTTTATCAGTGGTTACTATATCTATTTGGGATGCGTTTACATTATACCTATTGGATGAGTTGATTACAGTTTATTCTAATTTCATAGCCTGACAAAATGTTTGTATTTATTTTTATATGTAAAAATTTGAGTGGTAGTATTTCTCATTTCTTAGCAAACTAGCATAAAAGAGGAGAAAAGAAAAGTTACTACAGATTTTAGCAGCAAATCTTAGACTTACAGGGGTAGATGTTACAAAATGCAGTGAGCCAACCTTTCTTGTCCAACCTGTGTAAAATAGCTTCTCAAGCAACTCCATATCACACAGCTGATTGATTTTTATCATAATATTTATGATCATGTGATATATTTTTACTTACACTTTACAACTTTCCCTACTAGCTTCATGAACATCGGGACCATTTCTATCTTGTTCAAAACAGTATCCCTAACCCTTGGGATGGTGCCTGGTATACAGTAAAGACTAAATAAACGTTTGTTAAAGTAATTATCGGGTAATAAACATTAAGAATATATTTATATTCAGAGACACTGAACTTTGTAAATACAAATAGAAATAGTTTCTTATCATTTTTTGTTTTTGAGATGGAGTCTCACTCTTTTCATCCAGGCTGGAGTGCAGTGGCTCAATCGTGGCTCCCTGCAACCTCCGCCTCATGGGTTCAAGCAATTCTCCTACCTCAGCCTCGTGAGTAGCTGGGATTACAGGTGTCCACCACCACACACCACTAATTTTTTTTGTATTTTTAATAGAGACGGGGTTTCACCGTATTGGCCAGGCTGGTCTTGAGCTCCTGACCTTAAGTGATCTGCCTGCCTTGGCCTCCCAAAGTGCTTGGATTACAGACGTGAGCCACTGCGCCCAGACTCTTAAGCTTATTTCTAGATATGAAATTAATTTATACCGTGAACTTAAGGTATACAGCTCTTAAATGTTATGAAAAATTAGTTGTATTAGATATTTTATGTATCCAAATATGCTTAATCAAGGTAGAATTAAGAAGATAACTCTTCCAATTCCACATTTATTTTGTCACTGTCCCAGAAGGTTCTTACAATCAAGTAAAGAACAAACCTGAAGGAAGTGTGGCAGCTTCTCGTCTCCATACTGGATCATATTAACGTATTAGATGTGTTTTGTGGTATATTTATAGAGAGCGAAGTAGATTTGAAAGTTGTCCAGTTTATATCTCTGCAAACCAAATAAATTAATATTTTCCCACTACCTGCCACTTGATACAAAATGTAACTTACTTCGTTTTTTGTTTCTAGATTGGGGAAATGTTTTGGTCATTTTCTTGCCCTATATATTGATGTGTTTGAACTCATTATCAAAGGTAGCGGTAGGCATAATTTTATAAGCTGACTACTTATTTCATTTCCTTGTGTCCATGACAGTTTTCTTTGTGCTTCAGGATGTCAGTTGTTATTGGGTTCTTGTCTCGTTTTGTTTTTTTGTTCTTTCTTACCTTTTTCAGACATTTGTCTCTCCTTCTGCCATCAGAATTTTTCATTTATAGAAGGAATTAAGTCTGACCTTTAAGAATTATTGAAAGTAAAATTTTAGGGATTATACAGCTGTTTCTGATTCACATCTATTTTACAAGTACAATTTGCAGAGATTCCACTGATAATACTAATAACAACTATTATTTATTGCTCTTTTACTGTGTGCTAGGCATTATATAAGTGCCTTTTGGTTGTCTTGAAAATAACAGATAAGGAAGTTGAAGCTCAGAGAGGTTAAATGACTTTTCCAAGGTCATATCAAGTAAGAGGCAGTTTGCCACTCCAAAGACCTTGACCTTAGCCACTGAGCTCCATTTTCTGCCTAAATACCCCCGAGTACAAGAATATTTGTGACAATTGTAGTACGTGAAAATCATATTCATATTTGAAGACTTCAAAATTAATTTAAAAGCCAAACATTATTTCACTTATATTTCATTAGGAGACCTTAACTTGGAACTGTTACTCCAAACTGAAACATGAGGACTCATTTGAAATATAATGACTACCTAAACTATTTAAGTTCTACTCTGAGACTTTGATTTTATACTCACAAATCATCGGTAGGGGCATGGGGGACAGCTATTCTCATTCCTTTTTCTGTCGTAAACATGATATGCTATTAATATGAATCAGCGTTCTTTCTCTCATGCAATATTAGAAATTTTAGATTGTAAGTGGCATCTGTGGTTCATTGGATGAATCACTTTTCTTGCAAAGAACAGATTGTTTGAAATATAGTGACTATAGAATTACTTAGAACCTTTATCTTGAAAATCTGATAGTTTGTATCTCTGGGAAAAATACTTTAGCTATTGAAGAAATGAAGTTTAGTATAGCCTTGCAGTATATCAGGAGTTGGTTCAGATAGAACTTTAGCTTCTCTTAGTTTATTTTCAAAGCTGAGTAGGGCCTACTATGTAGAAATACAATTATTATATTTTGGGTTTTAAATTTACAAAGTGGACAAATGTTCTGAAGGACAACTTTGTTGAATATACCTTAAGATTTTGATTTGAAATTATGATTATTTATATACTTCCTTAGACTTTCCAAAAGAGTTGTATCTATGAGTGTAAATGCAAATTCAAGATTTGACTATATGAAAAATGGAATTTTGTAGTTTGAGTTACAAAGACAAAACTTATTGAACAGACTGAACTATGATTTTTAATGTACAGCTACGTCAGTATTTCCATTCTAGTCTCACATTTTAAGCATTTTTAAAGTTAGCCAATAAAATTTAGTTGGCATTGATAATCAAAACAGGAGCAAGAGTTATATAAATCTATTTGGCAATATAGCTTTGAAATGTAATTTTCCTTTCACTACAGAAAGTTGAACTCACTGTGGATTTATATAGACCTTGGATTTATTTATAAGTTTTCTCTGTGTTGGAAGATTTGGGGTGGGAGGATAGGGTGAGGGTGGGTTGGTGAATTATTCACACATGCTAAGTACAGCCCAACTCTTAAATACCAACATGGGGGAGAAGTTCTCCACTGTACAGTAAAACACAATATATACTTCCTGTAGTACCAGTTTACTTTGTTGGTGTGTACTAAGTGCTGTATACCAAAAATGAAGCATATCAAGGCCCAAGAGAAACTTTGACCATAGTGGATGTGACATGGTTGAAACACATTTCAAATGAGTATTTGTTGGAGTTTTTAATCCCTCCTTTGTTCATAGATGTGAGAAGATTTGTGATTAGATACCTGATTTAACTGGATGTATATATATCCATGAAGATATGGGCACTTTGATTTGAGGTACAGGTATCAGGCTTTGGGCACTATCTACTGAAATCAGTATTAATCTAAACTAAAATTGAGAATACTGAAATATGCCATTCTGCATGGTGGCATTGCTGTCTTCATATGGACAGACAAGTAGAATGATGTTAGAAATCATATATTTAGAATTACAGACAGTAATTTAATTTTTTTTTCAAAATGCACAAGGAGTGTAAGAGAATTGAGTTTTAGCTTAGAGCCCTTTACTGTGGGAGCAACTTTTTTTAAATTGAAAATTTCCAAGTGTGACCTCTGTTGGCATAGCTGGTACTCTTTGAAAGTAATTAAAATGAAAAGTATTACCAGTCTGTATCTTGTGTAAATCTTTTGAGTT